>NC_141282.1:605000-945000 GCF_054856545.1 Hippocampus guttulatus | reverse complement strand
GGACCGCTGTAACCAAGCCGTCTTTTTCAGAAACATCCAAAAAAAACGGTTTGGAATAGTCAGGCCGCACCAGAGAAGCTGCTTTCGCAAGAAGCTGCTTCAAGGTGATAAAGTCAGACTCAGCCTGACTCGTCCAAGAAAGTGGAGAGGTCAGATTTCGCATGCCGACTTCGTTTATCATGGCCCGCAGGGAAAGTGTTAGCGTGGCATAGTCAGGGACGAATTGCCTGGAATAACCTGTCAACCCAAGAAACGAGAGCATCTCTCTGACCGTTACAGGCTTCCGGTGATTGAGAATGGCCGCCTGATGAGAAGCTGACATCGCAGTACCGTCTGACGTGATCAATCTCCCCAAAAATGCAACGGCAGTGCGAGCACATTGTAATTTTTCCCGCGAGACCTTGAGGCCGCAGAAGGCCAAATGCGTGAGAAGCAACCTAGTGGCCTCCAAGCAGCAACCCTCGGAAGGTGCTGCGAGAAGAAGGTCATCAACGTACTGAATGAGTACAACATCATCCGGAGGTTGGAAAGAAGACAGTAGCTGTTTAAGCACTTGATTAAAAATCCCCGGAGACAAATTGAATCCCTAGGGCAAGCGAGTGTTGCGCAATTTGACACCAAGGTGAGTGAATGAGAAAACATCCCTATGTGATTCTGCTAGTGGTATGCAGAAAAACGCATTGGCTAGATCGACGACAGAAAAATGTGTGTGATGCGGCGAAATCGAGGTTAGTGCAATATACGGATTTGGCACCGGGTCCGTAGGAGTGAGCACAGAGTTATTTATCAAACGAATATCATGGACCATCCTATACTTGCCCTCCTCCTTCAGAACCGGCAGTATAGGAGTGTTCCAGGGTGAAGTAGAGTGCTCCAGGACACCTGCTTCCCACAGACCACGGATTGTTTGGGTGATGCCGTGTACTTCTTTCTGCGGACGCGGGTATTGACGTTGATAGATTGGTGCAGAAAGATCATTATCAAATGTCACAGGCTGAATGTCACACTTACCAACATCAGTGGGACCCTGCGACCACACCACTGGGGGAAGAGAGGAAAGCATATCCTCTGTTCCCTCCGCGTCGGTTCTTTCACAACCGTGCGATCTCGTAAGCCAATTCTCCTCCGCTACGGTGGTGTCGGTAGTTGCAATCAAAATTTTGTACATTTGCGTAGATGGCGAAAATAGTACGTTTGGAACTTCGGACAATTGCCAATCGGGGACCTTGTCCGCCCTTTTTACCATTGGTCCCAATTCTTTAGCCTGATGAGCCGGACTCAACGCAAGCGAGATGTGCGGTGAGGCTGTGTCAGACATACGATACCAGTCAACGAGGTCCTCAGGCAGGTCCACTTCAGCTGCCACACCCTCAGGTCCTACAATAATTGAGGAGGAGGGAACGTTAAATAAATTGCCTTGCATTTCATCAAACCAGGCCATGCGATAAATTTCATCCCCCAGTCTGTCGTATAGCATCGTGCAGTGGGGAGGATCGATTGGCGGATGGTAAGGTCGCAGGGCGGAAACCCAAGGAGACCAAAGCCGATACTGATGCATGGCAGAGTTCAGTGGTGGATCTTCAACTGATTTGAGTGATAACCAGTAGATATTCGCTCCCTGGTGGAAAACCATAGGATTGCTACTTTGTGTCAGTAGGCATTGGGAGTTGAAATCATCCCCATTGTTTGAGGCGGTGAAATACTGTCCATTCGGCAACGTGACCTTCAGTCCATCTGGGCTGCAAAGAATGGAGGCGTTGGCCTTGACGAGCAAGTCTCGGCCCAACAGGTTCAGCGGACAGTCTTTCTGGAAAACAAATGGGTGTTCGAATGTCATTCCCCCCCACTGTATTTGAAGAGGTGCAGTCACCGGTGAGGCCAGCGGTGATCCCGAGAAGCCGACTAGGCACAGAGTCTGGGATGTCAGAGAGGCGTTTGGAGGCAGCAAGTTGAGGGTGGAGTATCTCGCCCCAGTGTCGATCATCATATGAATGTCTCTTCCCACTATCCGGACCGTGGTGAGAGGCTCGGCCCTTGCTCCCTCACTTGCGGCTTTCGGACACCTCTATTGTTGGGAGTCGGGTACCCAGGGAGCAGATGGGTACTGACCACTTGGGGGCGCTGTTGTCCGCCACTGCTGTGGTCTTTGTGGTAGAGGAGGCTGGACTTGGTGGTTGTAATCTGATTTCCAAACAGGCAGATTCCTGCGGTGGGGGCAATCCTGTGCCCAATGGTCCTCGACACCACAAATGTAACAGCCAGCTTGGCTCCAGGGACTCCCCCCCCATACGCCCACCCCCTCGCACCGGCCCTCCCTTCAGCCATGCATTACGGCCTCGCCTCGTGGGCAGGCTATAGTATTGAGGTGGGGCTTGGAGCTGCGGCGGGGGTGTGATCAGCCGCGGCGGAGCCTGTTTAGAGACACTGATTGACATTTGGTTAGATTTCTCAAGTTTCTCTTTTTTGCATGCATTACTCTCTTGGCCTCTTGTATTTGTAAATGCAGTAAGTCATTCTGTAGTCTGGACGTTTTCTCAGTCTCCTCTTTGGCCTTGGCCCGGGATCGCTGCACATAGAACAGGAAATGCGTTCGCCAGTTCGTGTCATCTGAGGTGGGCAAAGTGGTGAGTCATCAATTTTTGCACATCAGGCGGACAACCTCGCAGCACCGCCTGCCTGAACAAGGCTCGATTCCCTGGATGACCATTGGGGTCCTGACCTGTGGCAGTCACCCAAGCATCCACACAATTAACTAAATAAGTCGTTGGATCTATTTCAGGTGACAATTCAAATGCCAATTGTTGTAGGGGACCCAGGGGGGGGCGGGTAAAGGGATCTCAGTGCATCTGCAATCGCACCATAGTGAGCTGTTCCAGTAAATGGAGTATCATCAAATAATGCTGTAGTACCCGCCTGCATTTCTCTTTGTGTGGCCCCCATAGCACCGAGGCAGCGGGAAAGAACCACTCGAATATCTCCCATAGCCCACATTTGTCCACCTGCAATATCCTGCACTTAACGCATCCATACAGCGCCTCCCCGAGAAATTGATGGTAGCATGTCAACAATAGCCGTCAAATCAGTAATCGAATAGGGACTATAGACCCTCGGTCCCTGCCCTTGGTCACGCAGCGGCATAGCAGTTACCAGTTCGGGGGTAGTTTGTGTATTGTCGCCTGACAATTTTTTATCATTCGACCTCGTCAACGTCCTGGAAGCTATTCTTCCCAACAGGTCCATAATTTCTTTGGGTAAATACTTACTTTTGAGCCAATCTATTGCCCACATCTGTATGTCATAATCAATTTTAGGGAAATCCAGCAACACCTGCCTCACCAATTACGTTTCATTAGTTATAAAAGTGGTTACATCCCAAATACTAGCTCTTTCATCATCGGGTTTAATTTGCATACCCTTTTCTAATTTTACCAGTTGTTGATGAACTGCTTTGGGCAGGTTGGGAGGAAGTTCGGCACACAATGTATCTAGGTGTGTGCCTGAAGAGTCGCCGGAATACGCTACCCCCCACTTCCTGGAGGTTTTTTCCAGTTGGGCGAGCGCCTTGCGCGGCGCGCATACTGTTTAAGGTCTCCCCTGTTAATGGGCGGCGAGCGTCCTTTAACTCACTCGATTTAACCCCTTGCCATTGTGTCTGCAATTGAGATAAGGGGGGAAAAATGTTCTGTGTGGCTGGTAGAGCCGTTATCACGGACGGCTCAAGCCCCCTGGCTACGGGTCGATCACCCGCCTTCTCGCCCCCTGCTTCGTCGATGCTCAAATGGCCACTCAGAGCATAGAGGGGGGCCATGGTCACCGCACTCTCCCCATACGGTGGTGGAGGTGCGGACGCTGTGTCATTACGCGTATCTTTTTCTGTATGATCTTGTCGATTCACTTCTTTTCGAACATGCGCGGCGGCGGTCATACCGGCCATGAAATGTAAAACGGCTCGAATCGAATCCCAATGTGCTTTCTCCTTCTTTAACATCTGTCTACTGTTCGAAACCGTCTTGTTTTGGCTCAGTCCTTCGATTTCTGTCAGCCTGCGCAACACCGCTTGTTCCAAATGACCAGATGCCAGCCAAAGATCGGCGCATGAATAATCATTCGGCAACAATTTCCTCTCCTGTAAATTAGCAATTGCCTTTCTCTTTATCTCCACTTCTTTTTCCTTTTTCTTTTCCGTCCCACACAACATTCCTCTGTATGTATTCAGTGCATTCTCAAGTTGGATTTTAACCATTTCCTTGCCTTCAGGCCGTTCAGCCAAGCTAAAATTCACCAGGTTTTTATCATATTGGCCGTCAATTTCGCTCTTTAATGGACCATGCGACGTCACACAATTCTCTAATTGTAACAATGGAGCTGTCCCTAACTTGCCCTAAAAATACAGCTGTTTACTCAGACCCCGATCTCCAGTCGGCAGTCCTACACTTTAACAGCATCCAGAATAATAAAAATTACCTGGACCTGCCTCAGCAATTAACCACTAATTTTTTAATTGCCTACTAACTCAGTTTGGTCTTTGCTCGTCAGCTACTAGCCAAACCTACGACTCAGCGGTTCTACCTAATTTAAACCGCCTACTTGGTGACTCAATAACTGTGCCAATTCAGGTATCTACTACTCAGTGGCAAATTTTGGACGGTATATTGTTTTGAATATACCTCACACCTATTCTTTAATTCCTTTTTCCTGTACAGTACTTCATTTTTCCATAGTCACATATCTCTTAAAACTCATTATCAATGTGTTATTTGCCACCTACAAGATCCAATCACTATACTTGGTTCAACACATTCAGGATCAGAGCAGTTTGATTTGATCGGTTCTGATTGGACATAAGCCGAATCTTGACACTTCGCCCGTAATAACAGGAACAGGTGTGGCTCCTTACCTTATTTAGCGGGGCCCCTGGTTACTGCCTGATCTTGAAGGTCTGGGAACCGGTGTCTGTCTTTTTCCAGAGGAATCCTGTTCGTGACGCCATTTGTTGAGGAGAGTCAGCTTTTCGTTTGCTTCTTGTCTCCTTGGACACAAGTCCTTTTATACCTCTGTAAGGCGGAATAAAGACCCAACACCACGTCGTACTTTTTCAGTTTATCACAGCACAACACAAATCGATTTGGGCTTCTGAGAGTTTCAGATTTCTTTCGGAAGCCCCGAACAACTACAGTCACATGTATATATAGGCATAGTATGTTAATTATGTTAATTAGGGGCGGGCAGTCCTTCCCCTTATGTAAAAATCAGAGACAAAGAAAGTCAAGCAAAGTTCGATCTTGACATGATGACAAAGTATAGACCACTGCTGCTGGTCCACAAATCTTGAGATTAGGGTTCCTCTTCGAAGGCACTTGACAGCATTCAGGGATTTTTACGAGGTGGTGGAGGCAGGAAAACCCTCGGGGGGCTGTTAATTAACCAAGTGAAAATAGGATCTAAACTTCACACTACATTCTTTGTTTTAAGTACTTCAGCAGATGTTCAGGACAGAGAGTAGTGTCAATAGTTCTCATAGCAAGATGAAATTCCTCAACAATGTTCTACTACTACTTCTAGCGGAATATTTCCTTAACAAGTGTTATCTTTTACGTTCACTTTCATCACATTATCTGACACCTGAGCGGAGAGTTTTTCTGCGTCTTCATATGATCGCAGTCTAGTTTTAAAGTCAGCAAATTTTAGCTTTTCTTCACTCTGTCACATGCACTGCAAAAGGTTTGAAGGATTCTGGAAGTCCTTTCAACACCATTGCTATGAGAAGATCATCACTCATGACTTCCTCTGCATTTCTTAGCGCCGTGATGATAGTCTCTGCCCTAATCACAAAATATGTTACGCTTTCCTTGCTTCTCATCTGCAGACTTGTCAGTTCAGAATACAGGTTTATTATGCGAGGTTTCCCTTTACCTGATAGTACTCTCGAAGCATCTTGAGGGCTTTTCTCCCATCATCTGCAGCTTCGCGCATGACCAGGCCTAGACTTTTGTCATCCAAAAACTGTATCAGCTCTGCATAGGCCATCCCGTTCTGTTCCTTGTCCTTAGCCTCTTCATCAACGTCAGCAAACTGCGGATTTTCACTCAAAATAGTCTCTTTGAGCCCCTGTAGCCGCAAGTAGGCCAAATATTTTGTTTCCCAGAGCTCATACTGTTTCTCATCTCCGTTAAAAGTTAAACGTGACCATCTGCTTGAGCCGTGGCTTGGCTGCTCCATAGATTCTACGGTAGCCTAGGGTAACACCACGAGGTAGCACTGTTAGCAGCTAAAAGCTAAGCTACGCTAACCTCTTCGCCGAGTTCGCAGTTCGTCGCTCTTCTCAGCGGCTTCAAACTTTCTTCAGTCGTTCTTGGGGGTTTCCTGGGCCCATAACCTGTTGTCAGCGGCTTACTTATGCAGTATACCCGCGTGTCACCCCTCAAGGCGGCTGGATAAACGGAGGAAAAATCTGCGTGACAGTCTCTTGTTTTATTAGAATTGGTGATAGTCAAGTATAACACACACAGCATATATAGTGGACAAACCGGACGTCGGAATAGATCCTTCAAAGTAAAACAGAGAACAATTGAGAGCATATTTGTCTGTTCACAACACCACCACCACCCCCCCCCCCCTGAAGCAGCTTGGGATTTCCACCTGCTGGATGCTTTTGCACCTCCGCTGGAAAAGCACACTTTTAAACAGACATCAAGTACCGCAGAGGTGCTTGCTCGCAGCGGACCGTATGCGAGCCTGACAGTCTGAGCGCTCAAACCAGCACGGGTGCGGATCCCTCCTTCGTGCACTCGGGAGGAGGTTAATAAATGAAAAAAAATCACCCCACCACTCCGCCCCAGTGGCGGTTCTGGGGGGGGGGCCAACGGGGGCCAGTGCCCCTGTAGCACTGATCCTGGCCCCCCCTGTGGCCCCCCTCCGAGCATAGATTACGCAGTTGCGCCGAGTCGCCGACACGAAAGGTGGAACCATAGTGCGTGGCTTAACATTCTCGTCGGACCCTTTAGTGCGGCGCACCCTTAAAAATGAGCGGGAAAATGAGAAGCAGTCTGCAGAGAAGCAAGTTACCACGACACGAGTGCTGTTATATTTTCGACATAAAATCACAAAACGAAACAAGCCCCCAAAAGTAGCATTAGTTATTCTAATTCTTCTTAATTTAAACATTTAACGTTAAAAATGAAAAGAAAAACGGACATTAAATCATATTTCTATATGAAAAAGAAACAATTTGATCCCGACACAGAGAGAGAGTCAGATGATGATGGTGGTGAAGGGTATAAAGAGGAGCAAGTTGAAAGCACCAGAGAGGGAGAGTCAGAGGACACTAGATTCATTTATTTTCAGAGCGAAGACACAGAGCAGGAAAGATATCCAAATGAAGATCCTGAGAATGAGGAAGACGACACTACAATAGAAGTGGAGTGTGAGACACACACAGAAGATATTTGCGCTTCAACAAGCACTGGACCATCAGGTATGTGATGCTAAAAAGAACACGATCCTGTTCTGTGTGTGTGTGTGTGTGTGTGTGTGTAACTTTTTTAGTCTCCGTTTTTATTTTTATTTTAATTTAACTGGAACAATATATAAGACATTACCATTTAAAATTTGGATAATTATATGCATGTAAAACATCTAGCTTCAGTGTATTTGCAATTTTTGTCCCCGGTCAGGCTTGAGAATGTATACATTTATATTTATTGAATACAATTTAGAAAAATAATTAATATAATTAATAAATAGCATCATTCAATTCATTTGAGACAATTGTGTATGTCTGAGTGCCTCAGCAATGTAAGTGTAGCGGGTTAGTGTATATGCTGTGTCCATGCAGAACTTGTGTTTACATCTATTTGGTTTGTCTTTGTCCACAGACATCAGTAGATGTAAAGAGGACCCGCCAATGCAGCCAGACTTGAAACTGTTTCCCAGGACCCTGATGGGGGACAGAAGAAGGAGCTTCAAGGCAGGCTGGCATATCCTGGCTTGAATATTCTCAAACGATGGACTCTGCGTATTGTTACGCTTGCAGACATTTTAGCCCTCCTAATAGCCAAGACACAGTCTTTGACTCACCAGTTGGTTTCAAAAACTGGAAGAAAGCATCTTACAAAACAGGAGGGTTTGCATTGCATGCAAGATCTGAGCGCCACAAGCAAGCCATGGTTGCATGGAGGGACTATCAGAGAGCTGTAGCAGCTGATGCAACACTAGCCGTTGCCTTAAATAAGGAGCACAACAGACACATCAAAGAAAATCGAGAATACATAAAAACAATAGGGGAAGTGCTATTACTGACTGCCACTCAAAACATAGCTCAAAGAGGTCATGATGAGTCTGCAGACTCGGATAACAAAGGGAATTTTAAAGCAATTCTTGACACAATTGCAAACCATGACAAAGCTGTTAAGAAAAGGTTGACATCCATTCATAATGCAAAATACACAAGCAAAATGATTCAGAATGAGGTTCTGGATTGTTTAGCAGACATGGTTCGAACTGAAATTGCAGAAGAAGTGAAAAACAGTGAAGTTTTCAGCATCATAGCAGACGAAACAAAAGATGTAAAGAAAAATGAACAGATCTCAATTGTACTAAGGTACTACTACAATGGAGCTATCCAGGAAAGTTTCCTCCATTTTGAATCCACAGAGAAGCAGGCCTTAGTGAGAAAATAATCCACATATTGGAAAGTTATGGTCTAGAGTACAAAAAGAACCTTGTAGGCCAAGTTTATGACGGGGCTTCTGTCATGAGTGGGAAGCATTCCGGGGTACAGGCGAGAATCAGAGAGAGAGCAAAATATGCCTTCTACATCCATTGCACCAGCCACTGTCTAAATTTGGTTCTTGTAGATACAGTTAAAGCTATCCCAGAGGTAGAGCAGTTCTTCTATTTACTAGAAAAACTGTATGTGTTCACATCTGGATCAACAGTCCATCCTAAATGGCTTGCCATACAAAGAGATATGTATGAAGGTGCACCAAGAGAGCTCCAGCGTTTAAGTGACACTCGTTGGGCATGTCGATTTATAGCTCTACGTAACATCATGGATCGACTGCCTGCCCTGAAGCGACTCCTGCAAGAGATTGCCGCAGGACGTCATGGTGAAAGATCTGTTGAGGCTCGAGGTCTGCTAGCACAGATAAATTTTGAATTCACAGTGCATCTTGTTGTGCTTCGTAAAGTGTTTGGAGAAACAAAACTTCTCTCTGATATGCTGCAGTCTTCAACACTTGACATTTCCAAAGCTGTAGATTGAGTTGAAGCATTAGTTAAGACATTGAGTGATTTCAGGCAAGAGTCGTTTTTTGATGATGTGTGGGATGAAGTGTTGAATGTTTTTGGGCAGTGTGATCCAACACCACCAGCTGAAAAACGACCAAAAACACTCAGCTCAAAACTCAGCCAGCACTGCGTACTTGCCACTCTTGGGCAGAGAGAGCCAGAAAGAGATAAGGACTGGTTTCGTACAAACCTTTTCTACCCAGTCATTGATGTTATGCTCAGTGAGCTTGAAAGACGATTTTCAAATAAAAACTGTGAAATCATGAACAGCATTCCAGCTCTAAATCCCCAAAAAGATGCATTCCTCAAAGAGAAGGATCTGTTTTCATTTGCAAAACTGTATGATTCAAATATTGATGACCTGGGGCATGAACTACATCAGTTCAAAAGAATCTTGGAAAGAAAAATCCAGGCTGCGATGCAGAGACCCTCGAGTACAGTGCAGCTCGTACAGTTCATTGAACCATACAAAGACGTTTTTTTTTAGCTCTACAGACTCTGTAAAATCGCTGTTGCAATCCCAGTGAGCACTGCTGCTTGCGAACGGAATTTTTCAACATTAAAGCTGATGAAAACATACCTCAGGTCCACCATGAATGAGGATAGACTAAGTAATCTTGGGGTACTGAGCATTGAGTCTAGGAGGGCAAAAGCACTAAATCTTGACTCATTTGTTGATCGTTTTGCCAAAAATCATCAAAATCGCAGAATACGGTTACTGTAAGGGTAGGGCAGCTTAAGAATGTGATTATTATACTGTTTTTCTCCTTCTCATCACTGTAATGTTATGACTGCAATGTTTTCAAAGTTTGATTGAATAAAAAGTCAAGTGAACACTCTTTCACGTTATTTCGCGCTTCCTTTTCTCATTTTTTTCACTTCAGCCTTAACTGGGAGACCCACAACGTTGAACTGACATTTTTAAATCTCTTATTGATGTGTTGCACTTGGACATGAAGCAGCTTGGGATTTCCGCCTGCGTCTAGGACGCGGGACGCAGAGGTAACGAGATGGCTGAATCTCTAACCATTCTCTGAGTACTACTATTATTACCACTACCACTAATACTACATTAATTAATACCTTCAATTCACAATAATAAATAATTAAATCAACCATGATTTTAAACTATGTATTATCAATATTCATTATTCCAAACATGAGAAAGCATTCAGCAAACATAACTGGAATCGAGCAAAAGGACTCCAAATCCCAACGGCCAAACCCGGAAGTGAACTGCCGACATTATTGACTCCAGCTGTAACGCAAATTACTTGGTTCAAACAAACATTCTAGTGCGACGGCACAAACGTGACAACTGTGCAAAAGCAACTAAATAAAAGACACCACTGTTACAGAAAGGCTTTACACGCTATTTAAACTGCCGATCGCGAACGCAACAAACCGTGATTGAAACTAACTGTGATGCCGCTCTTTATACGTTGCGCTAACTGTTACCTGTCAGTGGCACACCCGCCCCTCTTAAAGCGCCAGAGTTAATCCATCAATATGGGTTTCATCGGATGGAATTTATTAGATCCCTTCGTGATTTTTGAGGTCCTCTAGCAAATGTTTCAAGGCTCTAATCTCTCACGTTTTCGAGGACCGGCTCAAGGAACACATCTCTGAAAGAAGTGTATCTAACAAAGGGGTTAATCTGTGGAATAATTTCGAAACGGACCTGAAAATGAATAAATCGCTTGCTGAGTTCAAAAACAAATTCAAAAAAATAGTACAAACAACCTACATCAATTAGAGTTAAATTGATAAATTCTAAACATTAAATATAATGATAAATCAGAACTAAGTTGATAAATAGAGAAGGGTATTGAAATATCCATTATGAATACAAGAGAAAATTGACACAAGAGTGCCAGGGTGTTTATGTATATAATCTCGATACAAACCAAAAGTTAAGTGAGGATAAGCGGATCGGAAAATGGATGGCTGGCTGGATGGATATAGCGAGCCTCAAGTAGTTATTTTGTGCGTGTTGAGTTAAATTGCTGCTATTAAGTTAGTCGAATGAATCTTCGACATGTTTTTGTTCAAATTTCAAAACGTTCCTTGTGGAAATGGCTGACGTTTACGCTGTAAAATCTTTCAATTGAAACAGTGCCATTTGACACTCATCCCCATTTTAGTGACAGCATACAGGGAATAAACTGCTGTCACCACAACAATGGTCACTGATGTCACACATATATAGGTCGTTGTATTTGTAAATTAGTGATCACATATAGTGAGCAAAATAACAAGGAAAGTGTTGGATTTTTGTTTATTTTGGTGGTGGAGCATTTGTTACCCGAATGTATTTTTATCGCCCAAGCGGGAATGCTGCGAATATTTGTCATTATTAGTAGTAGTAGTGTTGGAGGTATGGAGGAAACTGAGGTCTTTTGGGGTTCAGGGGTCGCCCCTTAAGACTTTCTATAACTCGGTGGTGGCCTTGGCCATCCATTATGGCATTGTCTGCTGGCCAGGCAGCATCTCAGCCCGGGACAGAAAGAGACTGGAGCGGCTGGTCAGGAAGGCCAGTTCTGTCCTGGGCTGCTCCCATGACACTCTGGAGGAGGTGGGCAACAGTAGGATGCTAACTAAGCTAAAAGCTATGATGGACAGTCCCTCCCACCCTCTCCAGCCCGCCCTGACAGCACTAGGTAGCTCCTTCAGCCAGAGACTGTTACACCCGCGCTGCAAGAAGGTGAGATACCGACGCTCGTTCCTACCGGCTGCTGAATAAAAATAGCAACAATAATATTAATAATAATTAAATGATGTGAAAAACAACTGTAAATAGCACTGTGATTTATCCACTTTGTATTTATATTGCACTTAATTGAACGGTGTTTGTTTGTTTTTTCTTCTTTCTTCTTTCTACCTACATTCTTGCTGCTGGAGGCTGTAAATTTCCCCAGTGTGGGACAAATAAAGGATATCTTAACTTAATTATTATTGAAACCAGAATTCAACAGCAGTTTCTGATTTTCATTAATTTTTTTAATACTTCTCTTGTTTTTGTTTATTTGTTTTATTATTCTTTATTTCTGTAAGAGAGAGTACCAACAATTTTCTACACCTGTACCTTTCATTCATTCCTTCATTCATTTTCCGATCCACTTATCCTCACAAGGGTTCTGGGGGCTGCTGGAGCAGTGGCGGTTCTGGATCAATTTCACTGAGGGGGCCGGGCTGGGGCCAGGGGTTTTGATGGAGGGGCACATTAAACCCAGGGCTAAAAAGACACATTCGAAATCTTATTTGACTTTTTATTTCAACAAACTTTGAAAGCATTGTAGTCATAACATTACAGTGATGAGAAAAAAAACAGTATTAGGAGGGCTAAAATGTCTGCAAGCGTAACAATACGCCGTGTCCATCTGTTGAGAATATTCAAGCCAGCCTGCCTTGGAGCTCCTTCTCCTGTCCCCCATCAGGGTCCTGGGAAACAGTTTTAGGTCTGGCTGCATTGGCGGGTCCTCTTTACATCAACTGATGTCTGTGGACAAAGACAAACCAAATATATGTAAACACAAGTTCTGCATGGACACAGCATATTCACTAACTTGCTACACTTACATTGCTGAGGCACTCAGACATACACAATTGTCTAAAATGAATTGATTGATGATATTTATTAATTGTATTCATTATTTTTTTAATTGTATTGAATAAATATAAATTAATACATTCTCAAGCCTGACCGGGGACAAAAATTGCAAATACACTGAAGCTACATGTTTTACATGCATATAATTATCCAAATTTTAAAAGGCAATGTCTTATATAATGATCCTGTTAAATAAACATTTAAATAAAAAGGGAGACTAAAAAAGTTACACACACACGCGCACACAGAGAACAGGATCGTGTTCTTTTCAGCATCACATACCTGATGGTGCAGTGCTTGTTGAAGTGCAAATATCCTCTGTCTGTGTCTCACACTCCACTTCTATTGCAGTCTCGTCTTCTCATTCTCAGGATCTTCATTTGTATCCATTTCCTGCTCTGTGTCCTCGCTCTGAAAATAAATGAATCCCGAGTCCTCTGACTCTCCCTCTCTGGTGCTTTCAACTTGCTCCTCTTCAGAACTCTCACCACCATCATCATCTGACTCTCTCCCTGTGTCTGGATCAATTTGTTTCTTTTTCATATAGAAATATGATGTAATGTCAGTTTTTCTTTTCATTTTTAACGTTAAATGTTTAAGTAGAGAGGAATTAGAATTAATAATGCTACTGTTGGGGGCTTGTTTCGTTTTGTGATTTTACATCGAAAATATAGATGGTGTGTCGAAAATAGCACTACTGTCGTGGTAATTTCCTTCTCTGCGGACTGCTTCTCATTTTCCCGCTCATTTTTAAGTGGTGCAGCGCACTAAAGAGTCCGACTAGAATCTTAAGCCATGCACTTTGGTTCCACCTTTTGCGTCGGTGACTTGGCGCGACTGCCTCATCTACGCTCGGAGGGGGGGCCACAGGGGGGGCCAGAATCAGTGATACAGGGGCACTGGTCCCCGTTGCCCCCCCCCACCCCCAGAACCGCCACTGCGTCCAAGTGTGATGATCGTCCATGCTCCGCAACACTTGTGGCGCAGTGCAGAGATGAGGCCAAAGAAAAGAGTATCTCTCCAATCGATATTTCCTCACGTTGCCGTCTCATTTTCGTTCGAAGAATAATCGTTATCTTCGTGAGGAAAAGTTCTTAGGTGGGCGCGCTTCGCGATCAAACTGGGGGGAGTCTCCCTTCTCGGCCCATGGGGTCTCTGTTGTGCTGGTGTTGACTCTTCCTTCGGGAGGAGTTGTCGTTCTATCATTTGGTTCACAGCCATCTTTGGTCCCGTTTGGGAAGTAGCGTGTTATATTAACTGGAAATTTTCTTCAACTATTTTTCACTCATAATAAACGGAGTGGTATTTGACGCTGGCTCACAAGAATAATAAAAAAAATAATCATAATAATTAAAAAGAAAAACAGCCAATGATCGGCATAATGGATGTCACTTAGGTCTAGAAACCCGCAGAGGGCTGAATCGAGGCGTGCTCATTCATTGATATTCATGCTTCTATAATATTGCAAAGAAGAAGAAGCCACTGAGGAACTTGAAACTTGCTTCCCCATAATGACACAATTCAGAGGTAGTTCCCCCACGACCCTGTTCCGGATAAACGGTGTTGATCCACCAGACCCTCTCAACACAAGTCCAGTCATATGCTTATTTTTTTTCTCCGTGTTCTCTTTCACTGTGGTCATGCTACATGGCGAGCAAATTCCTGCCCACTTACAAGCGTAGCTAAAAATGTGAAAGCGGTGAAATGCTGGAAAGGAAGGACAGGGAGGTCAAGGACAACACAAAAAAAGACAAGGTCCACAGGTAAAGCACACGGACTGCTTGCTTGTGCTTTTAGCGAAGGCAGACAGTCATCTCGCTGTTGTGTTCTGGTGCTGAATGCGCAGGTGGGCACTTTGTGACAGTTAAACATTTGTGTTTCAAACAATATCACCAAGGCACCCACAACGGGCTCATCACAATGTAAGTCTTAGGCCCACCCCCACCATTTACTTTTTGTCTTCGATGTAGTCCAAGTAACAAGAGGTCAGTTTCATATCAGCTAAACGTGACATGGACTCCGGCCACCAATCATATTTGACCTTGGGGTTTTTTTTTTTTCCAACTGACAGGAATCATCCGACTGGACCCTCTGCAGTGGCATACAGCGAACTACTCTGGGGGAACTGGGCCTCCCGCGGGGATATTAATTGGGTATGTTCTCATGATACTTATATAAAACTTGGATGAATTTAAATACAGTACTCATATTTAAAAATATAGAATGTAAAAACCCTGACAATTGTAACCCGGATTATGGCATGAGGCAATGGGGAGTGGACTTAACCAAAATCTATATTGACTAAAAGAGTAGCGTCGTTAAAATTTGCTTAACTAAACAGAACTGAATATTGCCGTGGCCCGAACGAATCAGGGCACAGAATACTAGTGGGGTGTCAGCGAATGAGAGGTGCCGTTTTTCACCTTCGTGACGTCACGAACGTGCGGCGCAACCTATCTCGCTCTTTTTTCTGACGGGACCTGAACACGAACGGACGTATTCTTCGACTGTTGTAAATAAGTGTTTCGGAAGAAAGAGAGAGTCATTCTACGCAGTGAGTGTGCTCAGAGGCTTGAACGTGTTGTGCGCATTTCGTTTAAAATCACTTGTTGCTAAAATGTAGTCACCTTCCTTAGACCTCGAGCACTGTGCCTGGCTAACGTAGCCGTTAGCTTTCCGTACCGCTGGGATATCGCCGACCGTATAACGTCGTCGGAGTCTCGTTCGACATTCTTCTGGTGAGTGTACATGAATGTCAAAAATAACGTCTCACCGTACTTGGAATTAAGTACTTAATATTAATTACTGTAGTTATTTTATTGCCGGCGCTCGTGTGCTCTCGGCCCTATTAGGCCGGGTCTTTTGTGGAGTTCTAATTGAGGACAGCGCTGGGATTAGCGTGCCTTCAGTGGAGTGGATTCCATTACGGTGCCCTGACTTCTACCAAGTGCTGGAAAAGGGGGTACAGTGGTGGTGGCGAGCCAACCAAAGAACATACAGTATATTACATTTGATGAACTTTATTTTATTTTATTTGTGTTGGTGATGTTTAGAAGAATTTATTTTGTACGACAGGAGTTGACAAGAACATTTTGTGCTTAGTTATTTCATTCAGATTGAAAGAAAAAAAAGAAACTCACACCGGTGTTGAGAAAGGTGATCACCAATTATTTTGCTTGAAGGAAAGGTCAACTAAGAGGTTGAGACTAAATTGGATTTATTTACCTTTTTGTCACTGTGTTTGTCGTGATAATAATTTTGTTGTCACATGTTTATGTTTGATATAAAAGGTAATTGTTTTACAACTGTTGTCTTGTTTCTTTGCCCATGCCACCCCCTCAATGGTGACATCATTGGCTCCAGTGAATCGAACCTAGTGTCCCCTTACTGGTGCAAGTAGAAACCCGTTGTCTGCCCCAGAGTGTTTCATCATCTCTAGCAATTATAAAACAGACGTAGCCCGTGTTACAAATTTGGCGAGCCAGCCAGGAGCCAAGCGACTGAAGGGGTGGTAAAAGCATTGAAACAAGAAAATGGACATAATCATTGATGCTGGTGTGAACATTTCAAATTCTGTCATTATTCGTGGGCTAACCCAAACTGAATTAGATCCGGACCTCGAGAAGTTGTTGGCCAGTCATGGTCCCATTCAGCGAGTGATCTTTATCGACGATACAAATTCAGAATTCCATCAACACTTCGTGGTAGAATTTGAAAATCGTGCCACGATGCAATCTATCAGGCCTTTATTGCCTCTTGAACATTCAAGTCCGCACCTCGAAGATGTCAACTTGCAGGTACGTGCCCTCGATGCTGTGTGCACATCCACAGTTAGGGACACAGAGCGAAGTTATCTTGAAGAATTGAGATCAATTGCGGGTCGAAGTGGAAAACCGCTCCGAGAGGTGCTGCAGGATGAGTTGAATAGGGTTGGAAGGGAAGAGGGAGTACCGTCTCCAGCTCACAGAGAGATTGGTAGTAGTCGCAACCCCCAGCCTAATAGCCAGAAAAATCCAAGTTGCTCTCGGCATGAAGAGGGCCAGCCTATTATGAGTCTGACAAAAGCCCCGCTTTCGGTGCTGGGTTCGGTCCCGACCGAACTATTCAAGAGCCTGCCAACTGTGTTCCCACCTTCCCCCTCACCTCTCCAACCACCCTTTGAACGGGGCGACAGAGGCAAGTCGCCGACGACTCACATTCCTCTCTCCGAAGAAGATGTGTATCCTCATGCTGTGCAACGAATGGTGGTTGAGCATGTTGTGCGATCCAGCGATGCCACATCATCCTCATTTCGATTTCGACCCTTCTCAGGTAGAACCCCCCCGTCCCAACAATGAGCTAGACTATGAAACTTGGAGAGTGAATGTGGACTTATTGTTGACTGATCCGTCCCTATCTGATCTGCATAGAGCCCGTAAAATTTTGGACAGTTTACTGCCTCCTGCCACTGAAGTCGCTCAGCAGGTCGGCCCTCAAGCTTCCCCAGCACAGTACCTCCTGTTATTAGATTCTGTTTATGGTTCAGTGGAAGATGGAGAAGAGCTGTTGGCTAAATTCATGGGAACCCTGCAGAATAGTGATGAAACGCCCTCGCAATACCTTCACCGACTGCAGAGTGTCCGAAGTGCAGTTATTCGGCGCGGTGGATTACCTGACACCAAAAAAAAAACATTACCTTTTGAAACAGTTCTGCAGGGGGTGTTGGGAGGATGGGTTAATTGCTGACCTCCAGCTGGAACGACGGAAACACTCACCCCCCACTTTTGCCGAACTTGTGGTGCTAATTCGAAGAGAAGAAGAGAAAGTAAAGGCAAAAGAAATTCGCAAGAAGGTGCATTTGGGACTGCAAAAACCTTGTTCTCACTCAGCAAAGTCAAAGACTGTATTGAGTCAGATGGCTACCTGTGCCGTACCCAAAGAGGACATGTCCGACACCGCATCGCTAAGAACTCAAGTGGAGGACATGCGGGCTCAAATAGCCGCACTGCATGTTGCAAACCCCCCACTCGTCAGATCCTCACCGCCTGAAGCGGATGAACTCAAACGAGTGAAGACGCAACTCGCTGACGTTCAAGCTCATTTCACAAAAGTGAAGCCGTCGTATTTGCCGACTAAGAGTGACTACTCGGGAGCAACTGAGTTGAGGGTATTAAAAGAACAGATTGCCACATTACAGACCCAAGTTAATGCACTGCTAACGCAGTCCAAGCAGCCCTTAAGACATGGAAGAGGAAATGTAACATTGAAATCCCGGAATGAGATCGTGGACCGACCTCGACCCTGGTATTGCTTTCGCTGTGGCGAAGATGGTCATGTGGCAAGAACCTGCGAAGATGAGCCAAAGCCCTCTCTAGTTGAAGAGAAGAGACGTGCTTTAAGAAAAAGTCAGCAGGAATGGGATCAGCAGAATGGTGCACCCTGCTCAAGAAATTTAAACTAATGGGGGCCTCTGTGTCAGGGCGAACAGAGGCTGCCGAATCAACTCCGATGAGAAGCCCTAATGAATCCATGAAAGTTGACAAGAAGTGCACCTCCATACAGAGGTCTTTTTCCAGGTTACCCCCTGGATTGGTGGGTGCTAAATGCACTGCAAGAGTTATCATTCATCAAAAAGAATATCAGTGCCTTCTCGATACTGGGTCGCAAGTGACGACCATTCCCCAGTCTATTTATGAGCGTGATCTATCCCACCATCATCTGAGGTCTTTGAACGAGTTAGTAGACATCAAACTAGAAGTGGAGGGGGCAAATGGCCAAGCCGTGCCCTATTTAGGGTATATAGAATTGGACTTGACATTTCCCGAAGAATTCGTTGGAAATATCATTGAAGTCCCAACCCTAGCATTGGTGGTTCCCGCGATTAGTGCCTCGCCTCAGATCCTCATCGGTACCAATACTCTGGACGTCCTTTACACTGACTATATCACATGCCATGGGCAGCAGCCATCGTCTTCTGTCCCTAGATATGGGGTGGTGCTCAAAGTTCTGGAAGTCAGACGAGTGGGAGCAAGCATCGATACCTTGGGGCAGGTTAGGGCCCCCATGAATAATCTCAATGTGATACCGGCTGGTCACACTGTTGTTGTCAATGGTCTTTTCCACACAAGCAGTGTTCACCATGGGAAATGGGCCACGGTGGAGGCTCCTAAGGAGTCCGCCCTCCCAAAGGGGTTACGAGTTGCCAATTCCCTTTGCACGCTAGCAACCAAGCAACCATACCACGTGCCAGTTGTGGTGAAAAATGAAACCGAGACCGATATCAGACTCTCCCCCCAGAACTGTTTTGGCTGAGATCCACTCAGTTCAGCAGGTTGTGGGCCCTGAGAAGGCTGTGAGGAACGCCTCTTGCCCCAGTGCGAAGCTTGACCTCGATTTTGGTAATTCCCCTTTGCCGCCCAGTTGGAAAGACAGAGTCGTGAAATTATTGAGTTCTATGCCAGAAGTCTTCGCTCTGCATGACTCAGATTATGGCTGCACCAATAAAGTGAAGCATCGTATTCGACTGAGTGATGATACTCCATTCAAGCATCGCGCAAGGCCCATCCATCCACAGGATGTGGATGCCGTCCGGAAACATCTGCAGGAATTATTGGACTCGGGCATTATTCGTGAGTCAGTCTCTCCATTTGCGTCGCCCATAGTCGTTGTGCGGAAGAAGAATGGTGCGGTGAGGCTTTGCATCGATTTCAGGAAGTTGAACTCCCAGACCATCAAAGATCCTTATGCTCTACCAAATCTGGAAGAAGTTTTTTCTTTGTTAACTGGATCAAAATGGTTTTCAGTTCTGGACTTGAAATCCGGATATTATCAGATCGAGATGGATGAGGCGGACAAGGAGAAAACGGCGTTTGTTTGTCCCCTTGGATTTTGGGAGTTTAACAGAATGCCACAGGGAGTGACAAATGCCCCCAGTACCTTTCAACGACTCATGGAATGATGCATGGCTGACTTGAACAGGAAAGAGGTGCTTGTTTTCATTGATGACCTTATTGTATTTTCTGACACGCTTGAAGAACATGAGACGTGGCTATTAAAAGTCCTGGAAAGGGTGCGAGAATATGGCTTGAAATTGTCCCCCGAGAAGTGCAAATTCTTCCAGACATCTGTCAAATACCTTGGGCATATTGTCTCGCAACATGGTGTTGAGACCGATCCCGACAAGATAAGCGCGCTCAAGACCTGGCCAGTGCCAAAAAACTTAAAGGAGCTGCAGTCCTTCCTGGGATTCGCTGGCTATTATCGGCGGTTCGTGAAGGACTATTCACAGGTGGTGAAACCTCTTAACGAGCTCACAGCGGGGTACCGACCAGTCAGGAAGCAGGGAAAGGAAAAACCACAAAGGGCCGACATGCCATATTTTCGATTAAAAGATGATTTTGGAACAAGGTGGACAGCAGCCTGTCAAAAAGCTTTTGACGACATCATAAGCAAGCTCACAAGTGCCCCTGTTTTGGGTTTCGCCAACCCCAAACTTCCATACCTCCTCCACACTGACGCAAGTACCACAGGACTGGGTGCGGCTTTGTACCAGGAGCAAGATGGGCAGATGAGAGTAATTGCCTTTGCAAGCCGAGGATTGACAAGAAGTGAGTCAAGATATCCAGCACATAAATTGGAATTCTTGGCTTTGAAATGGGCAGTCACCACTAAATTCAGTGACTATCTTTATGGAGCCGAGTTTGTCGTGATCACAGATAGTAACCCCTTGACCTACATACTAACCTCTGCAAAATTAGATGCTGCAGGTTACCGATGGCTGTCATCTTTGTCCACTTTCTCGTTTAGAATTCAGTATCGTGCAGGAAGTCAGAACAAAGATGCAGATGGACTTTCAAGACTACCCTCCGCGGAGCTTGACGATGACCCTGTGTCAAGAAAGGAGGCCGAAAGGATCCAACAATTCACTTTGAATCACATGGGCGAACAGGACGGATTCGGCAAAGTTTTGCCTGAGGCAATACGAGCCATATGTCAAAGACATGAAGTGCAATGGTGTCATGGAGAGGAGAGAAGTTTTGGTCCATCAACCGCCCTAGTGGAGTCTCTCACTACTGATGCTCATGTCATGCCCGAGAGTTTCCAACGGGAGAGTGCGCACGGGCTTCCTGTTGTCCCTCACTTTACCATGCGTGAATTGGCAGGAAAACAGAGGGATGACACTGTTTTGAGAACATCCATCCATCCATCCATCATCTACCGCTTATCCGGGGCCGGGTCGCGGGGGCAACAGCTTTAGCAGGGAAGCCCAGACTTCCCTCTCCCTAGCTACTTCTTCCAGCTCTCCCCGGGGGATCCCGAGACGTTCCCAGGCCAACTGGGTGACATAGTCTCTCCAGCGTGTCCTGGGTCTTCCTCGGGGTCTCCTCCCGGTGGGACATGCCCGGAACACCTCACCAGGGAGGCGCTCAGGGGGCATCCGAATCAGATGCCCAAGCCACCTCATCTGGCTCCTCTCGATGTGGAGGAGAAGCGGCTCGACTCTGAGCCCCTCCCGGATGTCCGAGCTTCTCACCTTATCTCTAAGGGAGAGCCGCGGAGAAAACTCATTTCGGCCCCTTGTATCCGGGATCTCGTTCTTTCGGTCACGACCCATAGCTCGTGACCATAGATGAGGGTTGGAACGTAGATCGACCGGTAAAATGAGAGCTTCGCCCTTTGGCTCAGCTCCTTCTTCACCACGACAGACCGATACAACGTCCGCATCACAGCAGACGCTGCACCGATCCGCCTGTCGATCTCCCGCTCCCTCCTGCCCCCACTCGTGAACAAGACCCCAAGATACTTGAACTCCTCCACTTGGGGCAAGATCTCCTCCCCGACCCGGAGGGGACACTCCACCCTTTTCCGACTGAGGACCATGGTTTCAGATTTGGAGGTGCTGATCTTCATCCCAACCGCTTCACACTCGGCTGCGAAATGCTCCAGTGAGAGTTGGAGAGCCCTGTTTGAAGGAGCCAACAGCACCACATCATCTGCAAAAAGCAGGGATGCAATACTGAGGCCCCCAAAACGGATCCCCTCAACGTTTCGGCTGTGCCTAGAAATTCTGTCCATAAAGGTTATGAACAGAATCGGCGACAAAGGGCAGCCTTGGCGGAGTCCTACCCCCACTGGAAACGATTCCGACTTACTGCCGGCAATGCGAACCAAACTCTGACATCGGTGGCATAGTGACCGAACAGCCCGTATCAGGGGGTTCGGTACCCCATACCCACGAAGCACCCCCCACAGAACTCCCCGAGGGACACGGTCAAACGCCTTCTCCAAGTCCACAAAACACATGTAGACTGGTTGGGCGAATTCCCACATACCCTCGAGGACCCTGCTAAGGGTGTAGAGCTGGTCCACTGTTCCACGGCCGGGGCGAAAACCACACTGCTCCTCCTCAATCTGAGGCTCGACTTCCTGACGGACCCTCCTCTCCAGCACCCCTGAATAGCCCTTACCAGGGAGGCTGAGGAGTGTGATCCCTCTGTAGTTGGAACACACCCTCCGGTCCCCCTTTTTAAAAAGAGGGACTACCACCCCAGTCTGCCAATCCAGAGGCACTCTCCCTGTTGACCACGCAATGTTGCAGAGGCGTGTCAACCAGGACAGCCCCACAGCATCCAGAGCCTTGAGGAACTCTGGGCGGATCTCATCCACCCCCGGGGCCTTGCCACCGAGGAGCTTTTTAACCACATCGGTGACTTCAACCACATAGATAGGAGAGCCCACCTCAGAGTCCCCAGGCTCTGCTTCCTCCAAGGAAGGCGTGTTGGTGGAGTTGAGGAGGTCTTCGAAGTACTCTGCCCACCGATTCACAACGTCCCGAGTCGAAGTCAGCAGCGCCCTATCCCCACTGTACACAGTGTTAGTGGTGCACTGCTTCCCCCTCCTGAGACGTCGGATGGTGGACCAGAATCTCCTCGAAGCCGTCCGGAAGTCGGCTTCCATGGCCTCACCGAACTCTTCCCACGCTCTGGTTTTTGCCTCGGCGACCACCGAAGCTGCGTTCCGCTTGGCCAGTCGATACCCGTCAGCTGCCTCTGGGGTCCCACAGGCCATAAAGGCTCGATAGGACTCCTTCTTCAGCTTGACGGCATCCCTTACTGCTGGTGTCCACCAGCGAGTACGGGGGTTGCCGCCACGACAGGCACCAACCACCTTACGGCCACAACTCAGATTGGCCGCCTCAACAATAGAGGCACGGAACATGGTCCACTCGGGCTCAATGTCCCCCGCCTCCCCCGGAACATGGGAAAAGCTCTGTCGGAGGTGGGAGTTGAAACTCCTTCTGACAGGGGATTCCGCCAGACGCTCCCAACAAACCCTCACAATACGTTTGGGTCTGCCAGGACGGACCGGCATCTTCCCCCACCAGCGGAGCCTACTCACCACCAGGTGGTGATCAGTTGACAGCTCCGCCCCTCTCTTCACCCGAGTGTCCAGAACATGCGGCCGCAAATCCGATGATACAACTACAAAGTCGATCATCGAACTGCGGCCTAGGGTGTCCTGGTGCCAAGTGCACATATGGACACCCTTATGTTTGAACAAGGTGTTCGTTATGGACAATCCGTGGCGAGCACAGAAGTCCAATAACAAAACACCACTCGAGTTCTGATCGGGGGGGCCGTTCCTCCCAATCACGCCCCTCCAGGTCTCACTGTCATTGCCCACGTGAGCATTGAAGTCCCCCAGCAGAACAAGGGAGTCCCCAGCAGGAGTACTCTCCAGCACACCCTCCAAGGACTCCAAAAAGGGTGGGTATGCTGAGCTGCTGTTTGGTGCATATGCACAAACAACAGTCAGGACCCGTCCACCCACCCGAAGGCGGAGGGAGGCAACCCTCTCGTCTACCGGTGTGAACCCCAATGTACAGGCACTGAGCCGGGGGGCAATGAGTATGCCCACACCTGCTCTGCGCCTCTCACCTTGAGCAACTCCAGAGTGGAAGAGAGTCCAACCCCTCTCGAGAGAACTGGTACCAGAACCCAGGCTGTGTGTGGAGGCAAGTCCGACTATATCCAGTCGGAAATTCTCTGCCTCACACACCAGCTCGGGCTCCTTCCCTGCCAGAGAGGTGACATTCCATGTCCCAAGAGCTAGCTTCTGCAGCCGAGGATCGGACCGCCAGGGTCCCCGCCTTTGGCTGCCGCCCAGCTCACATTGCACCCGACCCCTTTGGCCCCTCTCATGGGTGGTGAGCCCATGGGAAGGGGGACCCACGTTGCCTCTTCGGGCTGTGCCCGGCCGGGCCCCATGGGTGTAGGCCCGGCCACCAGGCGCTTGCCAACGAGCCCCACCTCCAGGCCTGGCTCCAGAGGGGGGCCCCGGTGACCCGCGTCCGGGCAAGGGAAACCTTGGTCCATATATTTTTCTCTTCATAAGGGGTCTTTGAGCCGTGCTTTGTCTGGCCCCTCACCTAGAACCTGTTTGCCCTGGGTGACCCTGCCAGGGGCATAAAGCCCCAGACAACTTAGCTCCTAGGATCATTGGGACACACAAACCCCTCCACCACGGTAAGGTGACGACTCACGGAGGGGGTTTTGAGAACAGTGATTGAGCATCTGGAGTCTGGAAGCCAACCCTCTCCTAGGTTAAGACAAGAGCTTCCGATTTTGGCGTTGTGGCTATGAGAGTGGAATCGCCTCGCACTGAGAGAGGGTGTGCTCTACAGAACCCGACAGGAGCAGGGACAGACGTCCATCAGTTAGCCTTGCCAACTGAGTTGAGGCACGTAGTGTTACGGAGCCTGCATGATGACATTGGCCACCTTGGCCTAGAGCGAACCCTTGATCTGGTAAGATCCCGCTTTTATTGGCCTAGGATGGTTGTAGATGTGGAACAGAAGATTAAGACATGTGAACGCTGTGTGCGTCGCAAAGCCCAGCCTGAGAGAGCTGCACCATTGGTCAACATCGAGACGACAAGGCCCTTGGAACTGGTCTGCATGGATTTCCTATCTGTCGATCCTGACAGAAGCGGTATCAAAGACATCTTGGTGTTGACTGATCATTTCACAAAATATTCTGTGGCCATCCCCACTCGAAACCAGAAAGCTCTAACTGTGGCTAAGTATTTATGGGAGGATTTCCTGGTGCATTATGGCTTTCCAGAAAAACTGTTGAGTGACCAGGGTCCAGATTTTGAATCACGCACTATCCAGGAATTGTGTCAAATAGCAGGCATCAAAAAGGTGAGAACCACACCTTACCATCCGAGGGGCAATCCTGTGGAGAGATTCAATCGCACTCTTCTGCAGATGTTGGGCACTCTCAAGAACCAGGACAAAACTCATTGGAGAGATTTTGTCAAACCCCTAGTGCACGCTTACAATTGCACTCGGAATGATGTGACTGGGTTCAGCCCTTATGAACTCATGTTCGGCAGACGGCCGAGACTGCCAGTCGACTTAAACCTTCAACCTCCCTGCTTGTACTTCTCGGAAATCACACTCCCAGTATGTGCAGGACCTGAAAGGTCGGTTGGAGGAGAGCTCTAAACTGGCCATGGCGAATGCTTCGAAGACCGCCAAGCGGAACAAACTTCGGTTCGATAGATGTGTTGTAGAATCTACACTAGTGCCAAATGATCGTGTTCTAGTGAAGAATGTGAAAATTAGGGGTAAGCACAAACTGGCTGACAGATGGGAGCCCGATGTGTGGGTGGTGGTTCAAAGAGTGGCTGGCCTTCCTGTCTACATAGTGCGTCCTGAAGGCAAGGAGGGTCCAAAGAGGACTTTACATAGGGATTTGCTGTTGCCCTGTGGATTCTTACCTGCCAGCACTGGTGAAAGATGTGAGAGGCAGACTGTCAGGAGGCCGCTGACGAGAAGCCAAACCAAAAGGGACACTTCAGACAATGATGAGGTACCAGATGATGATGATGATGATGCCCCCTTAGAAGATCAGGAGTACTGCCACTATTATTTGCCTCAATTGCCTGGTTGTTCTTCAACTATCAGCACCAACCCTACACAGTCAGGAGTGTGGCAACAGCCAAGCAGCGGCAGGGTTCCAGAGAATTTTCCGTTGAAAGAGCGGATTGCTCCCATGGTTGCTAAGGCTGCAAGAGAGTATGTGGCTGAGATGATGCAGGACGAAGAGAGGAATGAGACTGTCGAGACTTGCTCAAAAGATATGGTTGATCATCACATGAAAGCAGACCCCCCCACAATGGAGAAATCAACGGGCGAACCCCTTGAGCTGAGTGACCTTCCAAGTTTTGAGATAGGGCCAGAAATTGTTCAGCCAGAAGTCCCGCAGATTCACGTAGAGGACGACCACCCGTCTGAGAGTGCTGGAGCCCTGATCGAAACCCCACCTATGCTAGATGAATCAATTGGCAGTAATAGAGAATCCCAGAACAACGGCCCTCCCCTCGGAGAAGTTCCTGTTGCACTCTTTGATGATGCTAAGGAATGTCATCAAGTCCGACGCTCACAGAGAAACAGAGAACCGCCTGAGAGATTACAGTACGCTCAGTTAGGAGTGCCATTGCTCACTGCTGCGAAAGCTCTTCTTCATGAATTGAGCGTGGTTATTGCGGAAACATTGCAGCCACACTGCTGTGTTGTTCATGATATAATGCTGAAGGAAAACCATGCGTGTAGGTGTTCCGAGACGTGCACACCTTCTGGGGGGGAGGGTGTAGCCCGGATTATGGCATGAGGCAATGGGGAGTGGACTTAACCAAAATCTATATTGACTAAAAGAGTAGCGTCGTTAAAATTTGCTTAATTAAACAGAACTGAATATTGCCGTGGCCCGAACGAATCAGGGCACAGAATACTAGTGGGGTGTCAGCGAATGAGAGGTGCCGTTTTTCACCTTCGTGACGTCACGAACGTGCGGCGCAACCTATCTCGCTCTTTTTTCTGACGGGACCTGAACACGAACGGACGTATTCTTCGACTGTTGTAAATAAGTGTTTCGGAAGAAAGAGAGAGTCATTCTACGCAGTGAGTGTGCTCAGAGGCTTGAACGTGTTGTGCGCATTTCGTTTAAAATCACTTGTTGCTAAAATGTAGTCACCTTCCTTAGACCTCGAGCACTGTGCCTGGCTAACGTAGCCGTTAGCTTTCCGTACCGCTGGGATATCGCCGACCGTATAACGTCGTCGGAGTCTCGTTCGACATTCTTCTGGTGAGTGTACATGAATGTCAAAAATAACGTCTCACCGTACTTGGAATTAAGTACTTAATATTAATTACTGTAGTTATTTTATTGCCGGCGCTCGTGTGCTCTCGGCTCTATTAGGCCGGGTCTTTTGTGGAGTTCTAATTGAGGACAGCGCTGGGATTAGCGTGCCTTCAGTGGAGTGGATTCCATTACGGTGCCCTGACTTCTACCAAGTGCTGGAAAAGGGGGTACAGTGGTGGTGGCGAGCCAACCAAAGAACATACAGTATATTACATTTGATGAACTTTATTTTATTTTATTTGTGTTGGTGATGTTTAGAAGAATTTATTTTGTACGACAGGAGTTGACAAGAACATTTTGTGCTTAGTTATTTCATTCAGATTGAAAGAAAAAAAAGAAACTCACACCGGTGTTGAGAAAGGTGATCACCAATTATTTTGCTTGAAGGAAAGGTCAACTAAGAGGTTGAGACTAAATTGGATTTATTTACCTTTGTGTCACTGTGTTTGTCGTGATAATAATTTTGTTGTCACGTGTTTATGTTTGATATAAAAGGTAATTGTTTTACAACTGTTGTCTTCTTTGCCCATGCCACCCCCTCAATGGTGACATCATTGGCTCCAGTGAATCGAACCTAGTGTCCCCTTACTGGTCCAAGTAGAAACCCGTTGTCTGCCCCAGAGTGTTTCATCATCTCTAGCAATTATAAAACAGACGTAGCCCGTGTTACACAATGTTCTTCCACACTGGTGTTTGCCTTGTATGTTCCACGAGGGGGCGACAAAGTTCGCAATAACTCCTGTATCGCGAGACTTGAACTTATCTATCTGTTCACTGTAACACTGATTGTCATACGTTTCACAGCTGGCTTTGGGCAAGAGATGGACCACACACAAATGTAATTAAAAAAATAAAAAAGTAAAAATGTTTCTGCATTCGCGCCTTCGCGCGGTTGTTTGCAGATGAGCGGATACGTAAAGGTCAAAATTCAGTTGTCATCTGACTGGTTGTCCTGTATGTCAATCAAGTAACGGGATTGATGATAAGCTGACATCGTAAATTCTGCTGTCCTGAGCGCCGTTGTTTGAATGGCAGCGCCACCGCAGAGACGCTTTCGATGCTTGTCATATGAAAGCCCGGAGCCGCACTTTGAACCAGCCAGAGTCGCATATGGCCCACGAGCCGCGAGTTGACCACCCCTGGGATATTATAACCCCTGGGATATTATAACAGTAGTATGCTCATGCTATCATGGCTAACTGTCACCGAACATCAAACGTTTGGGAACATCTCAACAAAGACGTCAAAGACGTCAGAGCGAAGAATGTGACTTTGCCTTTCATGGCAGCACGACGGCAATGCGCGAGCATTTGAGACTGAAGCACCTTTCTGACAATGAGGGACGGTCGTTTCAGACTCGGGAAGCTGCTGGGCTTGTAAGATGAGATCCAAACATTGTCAATGTGAATGAGCTATTAATAGGTATGGAGTTGTCATGGAAACTTGAATTTCTCTGTCTCCACTTTATTGGCATGACTGTATGAAAAAACTTGTATCATTTTATTCTTGCCATTGTTTTGGGTTGTTGTGTTTTGGATTACCACAGATGTTTTTTTTTACATTTGTGGTTTGAAAATGGTGAGATGATGTGGACGTTGCCTACCTTTTTGTGCCTCGTGTCTGATTGGCTGCATGATGATCGAAGAATGCATGGTGAAACCTCCGTGGAATGCTTGCTTGGGCGCCAGAACGGGTCCTATATTGCAGTGCTTTTCAAACCCTGTGTCGTGGCACACCAGTGTGCCTGAGATATTGTCAGGTGTGCCATGGGAAATGATCCAATATGTATGCCTGTGCGGTTTATCATCTGATAGAGTAATCGTGTAGTACTCTTCCATACCGGTGGATAGCAGCAGCAGCTAGCTTATTGCCTTATGCTTCGAGACAAGCAAAGTTTCCGGCGCGAGTCAATACAACGAACGGTATCTTTCATTTAGATTTACTTTTACCTGAGATGCAACGGCACCAATGTTCCCTTTAAGCTGTGCAACTGCACACTGGTCGCACACTCTCAGCGCACAAGAAAACCTATCCAGCACAGTGAACGCAAGCAAGTCAAATGTATCAAATATAGAGTATAATATATAATATATATTTTTTTTCTGGATCAAACAACCATCGGCGCTCACACAGAGGGACACATTTTGAGTGTTCAATCAGCCTGCCATGCATGTTTTTGGAATGCGGGGGGAAACCGGAGTACCTGAAGAAAACCCACGCAGGCCTGAGGAGTACATTGAAACTCCACACAGGGAGGCTGGGGCCGGGATCGAACCTACGACCTCTGCGACGATGCGCGAACCACTGAACCACCGGGCTACCCTATTTTGTAAAATATTTTTACAATAGAATATACAATACAATACATGCTGATTTATATAGCGCTTTCACAACAACGGCAAACAATAAAGTCAAATGTTAGCTGTCCATCATGTCTGATGATGACTCCAAGGGTGGGTAGGGTGGGGGGGGCGGGGGTCAGCGACTCTGTCGCTGGTGCCACTTCTCGTGGGCATAGAGACCGATCCTTGAGCCGCAGACTCGACCACAGATGGAGCAAGGGAAACCGGATACCAGGGGGGTACCAGCTGCCCGCTGGTGTCGTTGAATGCGTTTCTCGGTTCGTCTGGCTTGGTTAATTTGATGTATTTGAGAGATTGCAGTGGCACAAGTGATCTGCCAGGTTGGTCTGTTGAGTGCAAGTGTTTCAAGCTGCGTGGGGTTGACGTTGGCTGGCTTTAGGAGGTCCCTGCTGTAGTCCTTGAGGCACCGCTTTTGCCCCCCAGCAGAACGCTTTGCACCTCTCAGTTGGCCATAGAGGACCTGGCGGGGCAGGCGGTTGTCTGGCATGCGAATGGTGTGTCCAATCCACCGAAGATGTTTCTTCGCCACGGCCGCTTCCATGCAGATGGAATTGGTGCTTTTGAGGATGACTGTATGGGGAATTCGATCTTCCCAGGACAGGCCAAGGATCTTTTGCAGGCAGCGGATGTGGAAGGCTTCCAAGGTAGTAATGTGCCGGCGATATGGAGTCCATGACTCTGACCCGTAGAGCAGAGTGGAGAGACATACTGCATTGTACACAGCAATCTTGGTACAGGTCTTCAGGTTTCGGTTTTCAAAGACCCTGCTGCGTAGGCGACCAAAGGATGATGATGCTTTATTAATACGGGTGTGGACTTCAGTGTCAAGGGAACAGTTTGAAGATAAAGTGGAGCCAAGGTAGGTGAAATGGTCCACTACTTTTAGTGGAGTGCCATTATTGTGAAAGCTGGGGGATGTGGAAGTTGGGGTAGCGAGTTGGAACATGACCTCGGTTTTTTTAATGTTGATCTGAAGACCAAAGGATTGGTACAGATTGGAAATGGTGTCCAGGGCGTGCTGCATAGAGTTTGAACTGTGAGCTAGTATAGTGCAGTCATCAGCATACTGAAGCTCACAGATCTAACAGATTTTTGTCTTTGTGTGAGCCTGGAGCCGTCTGATGTTGAAGAGGCTTCCGTCTCGGCGGTACTCCATATGGACACCATCTTCATGTCCCATGCCACGGTGGAAGAGGTACGTGGTGGCAGAGAGGAGGATGTTAAAAAGCACTGGAGCTAAGACACAGCCCTGCTTCACCCCAACTTTCACCTTGAAGAGCTCTGACTGGAGTCCTCCGATGAGTACTCTGGCTTGCATCCCATCATGCAGCTGCTGGAGGATGCAGAGAAACTTGGGTGGCACCCCAAGTTTGGAGAGGTGTTTCCAGAGCAACTCACGGTTGATGGTGTCAAAGCCTTTGCTGAGATCGATGAAGGCTATGTACAGGTCCTTGTGATGTTCTCTGCTTTTCTCCATTAGCTGTCTTAAAACAAAGATCATGTCAATGGTGGATCTAGTCTTCCGGTAGCCACACTGACTTTCTGGAAGCACACCTTCTGAGATGTGCTTGACCAGCCTGCTGAGCATGATTTTGGCCAAGATCTTTCCTGCGGTGGAGAGGAGAGAGATTCCTCGGCTATTCCCACAGGCTGCTCTGTCCCCTTTCTGCTTATAAATGACAACGATGTTAGCATCCTTGCAATCCTGCGGGACGGTCCCATGTTCCTAGATGTTTTGAATCAGGAGGTGCAGTCGGCGCGTGAGGAGATAACCTCCGTGTTTGAAAACCTCTGCAGGGATGCCATCAGGTCCAGTGCTTTTGTTGTTCTTTAGGCCCACAATGGCTTGCTGGGTTTCAGAATAGGATGGTGGGGTGTCGAGGCTCATGATTGTTGGCAGGTCTGGAATATTGTCCAGAATGTGTGGGTTGACAGGGTTGGTATGGTTGAGAAGATTTTCAAAGTGGTTTGCCCAACGGGCAAGGATCTCATGGTGGTCCTTGAGGAGTGCAGAGCCATCAGCTGATCGGACTGGAGCAATTGCCCGCTTCTTGGGACCATACAGTGCTTTGATGGCATTGTAGAAGCCCTGGGTATTGTTACAGTCTGCCAGGTTTTGGATCTCATTTGCCTTCTGCACCCACCAGGTGTCTTCCATGATACGGAGTGCTCGCTGGGTCACTGTTCTAACTGCAGAAAAGGTGGCTTTACGGGTGAGAGATGTAGGGCAGGACAGGAGAGCTTTATGGGCCTCATGCTTTGCTTTCAGAAGTGTATGTATCTCGGTTGAGTTGCAGTTAATCCAATCCTGATGGCGTCTCCTTGACTGGCCAAGCACCTCCGAAGCTGTGCTCTGGATAGCCTGTTGCAGAGCTGGCCAGTCACCTGATTCCTCCGGGATCTTGTCAAGGTTTTCAGCAAGGAGTCGCCGGAGGTCGGCTCTGGTGGTGGGGTTGTTCAATGCTGCACAGTTGAGTCTTTTGTTGGGAGCTGTCCTTGGATGACGGGGTTGAATGCTCATGAGGAGTTTGGATCTGACCATGAGATGGTCAGTCGAACACTCAGCTCCGCGCATGACACGGGTGATGAGGACATCCCGTATGTCCTTTTGACGGACAATCACATAGTCCAGGAGATGCCAGTGTTTGGAGCGGGGGTGCTGCCAGGTGGTCTTAAACCTGTTCTTCATTTGGAAAATGGTGTTAGTGATGACCAACTGATGTTCTGCACAGAGGGAGAGGAGCCGAAGGCCGTTGTTGTTCATTTTTCCCACTCCATGCTGGCCAATAACTTTACTCCATACCAGGTGTTCCGTGCCCACCCTAGCATTGAAATCTCCCATGACTATGAGCTTGTCCGTAGCCGGTGTTTGCTGCAGAATGGTGTCCAGAGCTCTGTAGAAATCCTCCTTTATATTGTGCTCGGCATTCAGAGTTGGTGCGTAGGCACTGATGAGTGTGGCGAAGCGTCCCTTTGTGCCATGTCATCAGCCTTTCATTGATGCCGGTGGGGGATTCTGGGATGCGCTTCGGCAGTTGGGACTTCACAGCAAAGCCAACTCCATGGTTTCGACGAGTGCCTTCAGGGACTCCTTTCCAGAAGAAGGTATACCCTGCACCAACGTCTGTCAGGGAGTCCTCTCCATGTATTCTGGTCTCGCTGAGAGCTGCGATATCGATGTTATACCTCGCGAGCTCTGTGGCCACAAGTGCTGTCCTCCGATGGGGCCTGTCAGGAGTTTCAGCCAGGTCCAGCAGTGTGCGGACGTTCCACGAAGCTATGCATAGATTTTTTTTATTTCGTTTATTATCCTTTCGACCGCAAGGGGGATGCTCCGACGATTGCGGTTTACCGTCCGGAGTGTGGAGTGTGGAGAGCAGAAAATTTTTAAACCATTTTTTCTAGGTCCTCCTGGCAAGAGTTGCAGGGGGCTGCCGGTAGTCCGGTCTGTTGGACTCCACCTGTGCCTGCCCCCAGGTGCCGGTTTGGGATCACTCTTTGTCTGGCCTCTACCCTTCGACCTGTTCGGCTTGGGTGACCCTGCCAGGAGTGCGGGACTCCTGCCGACATAGCTCTAGGGGTCATGGAGACGCGCAAAGTGCCTCACCACGATAAGGTGGTGATCCCATCGAGACACAAAGTCAAATAATAAACACAACACATAACATAAAACACGGACAGTCGTGCAGTCCTAACCACTTTTCCGTCACACGCTTTGTTGTTTGAAGCAATTTGAGATGAAAGAGGAGAGAATCAAAGTGTCAGTGGATCAGAGAGGTCATGCTCAAAATGTGCACACGTCGGTTACAAGCTAAATTTCAAAGTCAACAACAAGCTGTAGCATCCATTGACGAAAAAAGAGATTGGTTCACTTCTCCTGTCCCATGGAAATCCATTTCAATTCCAAGCGGCTACTCTCGGCGCCACCGCTCCTCTCTCCTCATCCTCAACTTCAGCAGCCATCCATCCAGGCGCACCAAAGCCGACTGTCCAACAGCGCCGACATCTCCACTGAACAAAACGGGGTTGTGAAAAATGCTGCCCATTACAGGCGCAAAAAACACAAGCGCCCCAGGTCTGTCCAGCACCGACAGTCAATGGCGCCGACATTCCTCCCAATCAAAATCTGTGCAGGTACAGGCGTGCTGCCGAAAAGGCGCAACCACCAAGCACAGATATTTCTCCTTTGACGAATGTCATGGCCAAAAAACGCTGAAAACAGTCCATATCAGGTCCACACGATGAAACAACAAACAACATGTGACAAAACAAAAGACAAAAAAGCAAGGCTCTTGAAGAGCACTTGCCGAAGGCTGCCTACTCGGGCACCATCTTGGGGAAAAAAAAAAGTTTGCTAAATATGTTGTAAAATAAAGCAAAACTGACAAAGATATTATTCATTTCTGTCACAGGTAGTGCAGAGAGTGTGGAGGCAGGGGGGCGCGACAAAGCATTTATGCTTAGGGCACCAAAATGGCTGAGAGCAACACTGAAGGACAATGGAACAGATAAAAACAGACTTTGCAGATTTCCACAGCAGATGGTTGTCTGGCTGGAGAATACAAAATGCAAGTGGGAGAAAGTGTGAAACTTGTGGCAATGACCAAAGCGACGTGATCCGGGCGCCATGATGGGGCCTCTGAAAGAGGAGCTTACGAACCTTGAGCTCAGAGGTATTCTCATTCCCGTAGATTGTGGCACAGACTGGATCAGAAGAAGTCCAGGGGTCTTCCAGGAAGCGGTGCGGACAAAAAACAATTAAACTGATCTCAGAAAAGTACAAACTGAGACAAAGTGAGTGAATATTCGGTTATATTTTATTTTTGAAAAAGCATAACATGCAAAAAGTAATTATACTAACATTTGTAATATTTTATTCATGGCCCAAATGAAACAGGATAGAGACACTAACATGTATATCAAATGAACACAAATTAGCATTTTGTGCACAGATTAAATTAATATTGTTTCGTTGCTCATTTAAAAAAAAACACATACCAACTGGCCTTTTAACTCTGAGCATCTCCAAAGGTGGTTGACAGCAAGTGGGTGGGGAGAAATGAGCACATGGAGCAAAATTGAAGACAGAATACATTTTATACGATTCAAGGACTGCTGAATTTTGAGAAGGAAAAAAAACAAGAACTAATACAAATGACCAAACCTCCTATGAAAACGACATACAACAAACTACATTTAAAAACCACAACTCGCAACCAAATGAAAACTAAATCCCATGAAGATTAAAAAGTATTATAATCCTGATGAAAATGCTTTATTTTCTAATTCATCCATCCATCCATCCATTTTCCGAACCGCTTGATCCTCACTAGGGTCGCAGGGGGTGCTGGAGCCTATCCCAGCTGACTTCGGGCAGTAGGCGGGGGACACCCTGAATCGGTTGCCAGCCAATCGCAGGGCACACAGAGACGAACAACCATCCACGCTCACATTCACACCTAGGGACAATTTAGAGCGTTCAATCAGCCTGCCACGCACGTTTTTGGAATGTGGGAGGAAACCGGAGTACCCGGAGAAAACCCACGCAGGCCCGGGGAGAACATGCAAACTCCACACAGGGAGGCCGGAGCTGGAATCGAACCCAGTACCTCTGCACTGTGAAGTCGACGTGCTAACCACTGGACTACCGGGCCGCCTTCTAATTCATTACAACCAAAAAAAAAAAAAAGCTTTTCAATGCACTCAAGGAAAAGAAAACTTCAGCATCTCAGTTTCTTCTTCTCGCTTATGAGGGCAGCTTTGCGGTGTTAAATGTCCAGACGTTGCAGCCATTGGACAGTAGATTCATTAGGTGCTGTGAGGTTCAAGTTGCCATCTGGTGGTCGATGAATGGGACAGTAGTAGAGGAGATGTTCTGCAGTTTGGAGTTCTGGTCCACAGTCGCAGAATGGTGATTCGACGAGACCCCATTGAAACGGCCTACCCCAGTTCTTAGGCGGTTGAGTCGTACCCAGGCTTTCCGGGGTAGCGTTGAGCCAGGTGGGGGTTCGGTGTTGGGTTGGACCATGAACTGGTTGGGTCTTGCAGTATTATCCCAACTACTTCTCCACGCTTCCAGGATGTTAAAGTTGGAATCATGAAGTTCTGCAGCATGATGAGGAAAAGGGTGGCGAAATTTTAGCCTTTGGCGCTTTCCAGGTTGTACCTCGGCGATCAACTGGTTTAGGGCATGGTTTTTGTCCAGCACAGCATGTTGAGCAAGGCAGTGGGTAGCTTTTTCTCTACGTAAGCTGGCCGGGGCAATGCCTGCCAGTACTGGTAGGAACTCCGTGGGGGTGGGACGCAGACATCCGGTGATTATCCGCATGGTGTCGTTGAGGGCAACATCAATTTTCTTTGAATGGGTACTTCGGCACCACACTGGTGTTGCGTATTCAGCTGTGCTGTAAGTAAGCGCAAGAGCACTTGTACGGAGTGTGTGAGTGCTTGCACCCCAGGATGAGCCAGCTAGGCGTCTCAGCAGATTGTTTCGAGCTGTTACTTTGGCACGAAGAGCATCTATGTGCTGTTTATATGTGAGCTGTCGGTCGAGCTTCACTCCTAGGTACGTGGGGGATGGGTTATGTGGAAGTGGAGTCCCATGCAGGTAGACAGTGAGTTGGCGCTTGGATTCCATGTTGTTTAGGTGGAAAGGTGTGGTGGTAGTCTTTGCCAAGCTCAATTTAAGTCTCCACGTTCTCAGGTATTCCGCTATCAATGCCATATCAGCAGTTAGTGATTCTTCCACCATGCGCCAGCTTTTGTGGGAGTAGCATAGTGCAAGATCGTCAGCATATCCATATTGATGAGACTTGGTTTTGGGCATATCGGTGATATAGATGTTAAAGAGCATAGGCGAGAGGCATGATCCCTGTGGTACTCCATTTCTCAAGCGGCGGGGTCGGCTGCGTTGTCCGCCGCTGGTCTTGAGCACAAAGCTTCGGTTTGCCAGAATATTGCTCAGGAAGCGAACCATTTGCTTGTCCGGAATCATCTGGAGAAGCTTCAGTATCAGGCCTTGATGCCATACAGTGTCGTATGCCGCAGTTAGGTCAACCAAGATAACTCCAGCCTTGTTTCCCTTCTCGAAGCTATCTTCAATAGTACTGGTCAGCTTGATTATTTGCTGGGTGATAGAGTGTCCATATCGGAAGCCAGCTTGTTCTTTAGGCAGCTGGGGGTCAACCACTGAGTCAAGTCTGGTCAGGAGAAGTCGTTCCAAGATCTTATACGGAATACATAGCAGTGAGATAGGGCGGTAGCTCCTTGGGTCATCGGGAGGTTTATGTGGTTTCAGCAGGGAAACCACAGTAGCTTTCCGCCAGATCTTCGGTATAGACTGGTGCTTCATACAGGCTGAGAGGTATTTGCGTAGCCAGTTCATGCATTTTGGGCCACAGTATTTCAAGAACTCAGATGGAATATGTTGGATTTATTATTTTTAGTAATCGTACTTTCGCATATTATTCGATTGATTCTCGCAAAGACAATTTATGCCCGCAAAGAAGAATGCTTCTGCCTGTTATGATAATTTGATTTTGCTTGCAAAGAAGAACGCTTATGCTTGCAATCATTAGTTGACTTTGCCTGCAATGAAGAACGCTTATGCTTTCAATAAAGATATATCCTTTATTATTTACTCACATCTATAATCATTATATATTCTTCATTATGTACTCACTTTTATAATCAAGAATGCTTGGTGCACTGTGTGAAAGGTTAGGGACGCAACCACCTTTCCGAGGACGTGGTTGGGAAGAGATAACTGTTAAGACTAAACAGTGAGCAAGGGTGAACAGTGAATGGAGACATCAACACCAGCTGCAACGTGATGTTTTTGTGACATTTGCACACATGTACGTAAATTGCACTCACATACACACACATAGTCAAACAAGTTCAGTGTGTGTTCAACAGCCCCCACCCTTTAGGTTGGACACACCTATGTAGTAGCTTTCCCAATTAATGAGGAGGTGAAGGGGGAGATCGTTAGGGTGACGTGCCGAGAACTGAAACCGAATGCTTCTCCTCGTTCCCTCCTGGTACCAGAATCTAGTCTCCTGTCTCCTCCTTTTGTTTATTCCTGAGTGTCAAATTGGACAAACCTGACAGAATATTATCAGGGCCCTGAGCTTTGCCAGTCTTGATCTGTTTGATGACAGAGGTTAGCTCTTTGGTGGAAAAGGGAGCTGAGAGGAAGCCATCAACGCTTGGAGCATTCCATAATCTGTTGCATTCTTGTTTCACTCGGAGGTCATGGACTTTGTCAGCCTCTTTATACTTTCCATTAGCTAATGGCTGATGTGCAATCGAGTTGGCAGTGACAGGGCAGCGTTTGGGTTGAGAGCTGCGTCCTGTGAGGCGATTGAAGGTCTTCCAAGCTACTCTGCTGGAGTGAGTGAAGTATATGCTTTGGACCGTGTCTTCCCAACGTTTCTTACGGTTCGCGTCGAGGCATTGCACTAGGTCGGTGGAAGTCTTGGTTGCTTCTTCACTGGTTGCAGCAGACAGGAAGTCTTTGTAGTGGCTGTCACACTCCTCGTCCCATGTTGGTATGAATTGGTGACGGTAACCGCGTGGGATAGTTCTTTTTGCGGCTTTGTATAGGGTTTTACAGAACGACATATAAGACGTATTCAGGTCTGCTGATGTTGGGTCTGGTAGGTGACAGATATTGTTATCAGCTAAGCGCCTGAATTTAGGCCAGTTGGCTTTTCGAAAGTTCCATCTCTTCACAGCTTTGCTTGGTGTTGGCCTGATTGGATTAGCCGGGAGTATGAGTGATGGTCTATGCTGTGACTTAGGAAACGGACTGAGGATCAACCGCTCTGGAATGGGTCCATTAATGTTGGCAAAAGCCAAGTCCGGGTTAGTTGTTGTGTTCCATTTTCTGGAGTAGAAGCTGTCCGGTTGTTTTGGATCGTAGAGCAGTTGCAAGCCAGCAGCCGAGGCCCAGCTTTCAAGTGTTTCACCATCTGGATTAGTGGTTTGGTAGCCCCATGTGGTGCTATGGGAATTGAAATCTCCGCTCTATATGCAAGGAGAGGCAAAGGCAGGGATGGAATGGCCTTGCAGTTTTGTGCTTGGTGGTTTATACACATTGACTACGGTGGTGCCTTCAATTTCCGTTGCCGTCCATTCCACTTCACCGTCACTTTGTAATGAGTTGATCGGGTTCCAGGTGGCAGAGTTCTTCACAAAAGTGGCTATTCCATGTATAGGTTGTAACCAGAGATCTTGAGTTTGGATTGATCCAGTGAGTGGGTTTCTTGCAGGAGGATTGCTGTTGCATTGTGCTTTTCCATAAGGCGTTCTATGATTGCACATTTTGCTTTAGTAAGGCCTTCCACATTTAGCTGCATTATTGTCACTCCGGCCCATGCAACAGATGGATTTGCATGCCCTGATAGGGGCACGTGCTCTGGGCCGGTTCTTCTCACAGCTCTCCGGGGCCGAGGGTTTATCCTTTTACCACCCCGCAGGGGGTTGCTGTCTCTGATTGTTGACATTCGCTCTACAGATTTGTAGATTACCAGGGCTCACCACGTGGAGGTTGTCAACGTGAGCCCTAGCAACCCAGTAAGAAGGTACATAAAATACAATCAGCTTGGTGCATGCAAACCTGAAACCTGCTCAGATAACAAGTGAAAACTTCAATGATGACTGCTTGTCTGATCATCACACTTGTGATTTTTAATCTGATACGTGCGCGAGAATCTTTGGCCACAAACTGAACAGGAAAAACGTTTCTCACCAATGTGTGTTCTTGTGTGACTTTTTAAGCTTCCCTTATGAGAGAATCTTTGCCCACAGTCGGTGCATGCAAAACGTTTCTCACCTGTGTGCATTGTCATGTGAAGTTTTAAGCTTCCCTTACGGGAGAATCTTTGCCCACAGTCGGTGCATGCAAAAGGTTTCTCACCAGTGTGTATTATTTTATGAACATTTAAGTGTACTTTTTGAGAAAATCTTTGGACACAAACTGTGCATGCAAAAGGTTTCTCACCAGTGTGGGTTCTTACATGTTTTTTTAAGCTTCCCTGATGAGAGAATCTTTGCCCACAGTCGGTGCATGCAAAAGGTTTCTCACCTGTGTGGGTTCTTACATGTTTTTATAAGCTTCCCTTATGGGAAAATCTTCGCCCACAGTCAGTGCATGCAAAACGTTTCTCACCAGTGTGTATTCTTTGATGAATATTTAAGTGTCCCTTTTGAGAAAATCTTTGGCCACAAACTGTGCAGGGAAAAGGTTTCTCACCAGTGTGGGTTCTTTTATGAACATTTAAGTATCCCTTTTGAGAAAATATTTGGCCACAAACTGAGCAGGCAAAAGGTTTTTCACCAGTGTGGTTTCTTACATGTCTTTTTAAGTTTCCCTTATGGGAGAATCTTCACCCACAGTCAGTGCATGCAAAACATTTCTCACCAGTGTGGGTTCTTGTGTGACTTTTTAAGCTTCCCGTATGAGAAAATCTTTGCCCACAGTCGGTGCATGCAAAACGTTTCTCACCTGTGTGCATTGTCATGTGAAGTTTTAAGCTTCCCTTACGGGAGAATCGTTGCCCACAGTCAGTGCATGCAAAACGTTTCTCACCAGTGTGTATTCTTTGATGAATATTTAAGTGTCCCTTTTGAGAAAATCTTTGGCCACAAACAGTGCAGGGAAAAGGTTTCTCACCAGTGTAAGATCTCATGTCTTTTCAAAGAACTCTTCCAAGTAAACATTTTCCCACACTGAGAAGAGTTGCAGGGTTTGTTGTCAGTGTGACATGTCAGATCACCATCAGATTCATCATCCTCCTCCTCCTCATTGCTTGATGATGTGTCACTATCTTTCATGCAAGGGTGCTCTTGCTCCTCCTCTTTTTTCATGTGAGGGGTCTGCTGCTCCTCTTCCTCTTTAAAGGAGACCTCTTTTTTCTCCTCTGCCTCTTTAATGTGAGAGGGCTCTGCATCCAGCCGCTTGGGACAAACATCTTCCCTAATGTCTGAAAGACACAAGACAAACATGCGTGGAATTATAGTTTATATTTATCATGAAGGTTATTAGAATAGCCAGATCAATCAATCAACCAAGCCTCAATTACATAGCACTTTTCATCAATAAAAGCGCAACACAAAAGTGCTGTGCAATTAAGCACAAAAAGCACCCTCCCCCATGAAAAAACGTGATTGACGTATTTTCACGTCATGGGGAGGCAGCGGCTATGCCCTAATTGATGAATTTATACGTCAAAGGGTGTAAATTAGTTAAAAAGGAATTTAGTTAACCTGCAACAAATCTCGGGCACCGCGGGCCACCCCAGGTATCCAACCAGATTACAGGGAGAAATTCTCTCGTAGGGAATCATATTTGCATTGTCCAAACTTTCCTTCAAACAGAATTTTCCAAACGACTACAGTACATGTCTTGGATGAACGTACAAGTATGTTAACACCAACAGAGTAAAGCATTATGTTGGCTTCATTCTTTCCTGAATATCCTTTCATCAGGCCTGGTAGCTTTTCTTTCCTCTCACTCACTGTCTCTAACTTTACCTTCCCTTCCTCACTCCACAAGACAGCATTGCTCAGCTGATGTTGTGCAACAACAAGTGGTCTGGTTGGAATCCTGGCTGGGCCAGTATGCCCAAGCCCTGGTCTGGTTCAGGGAGAGCTAAAATTGATTTTATTTTTTTTTAATCAGGCGAAAAGGTTGACATGTCAGATTTCAGAGGCCTTATACTTTGAAAGGAAACAATAATTGAAAGTAGTCTGGTTGGACACCTTGGGTGGCCGAGTGTGCACTAGACCTGGTCTGGGTTTCGGATAACTGAAATGTATTTTTCAATGATTTTTTTTTTAATCGGGTGAACTTTGAGTCACTGATGTCAAGTTAACATTGACTTTTTTTGTACATAAACTTCAGAACGCTTCTAGGTACTTTCTGAGAGTATTTTCATACTCCCTGGGTGAACTCATGGTTGTCTGACCACAAAGAAAGTATTTTGAATACAAACCACTGACGTGCATGAATTTGTTAGCTTTTATTTTGAAAGTCACCAACGCCTCTCGATGCCGCACATTACAGTAATGCAGAGTATGAACAATCTCTGTGGCGGCTGGCTTGACTTCAACTCTGCGAGAAGAGAGGCTGGCCTGTGCGCAGTGCAAAACCAACACCCTCCCAGAAAAAAAGAAAATAATTTCCAAAAAGTAAGAACGTTGCACAGTACTCAAGGGAAGGGGATTGGGAGAAAAGAAAAAAAAAGTCAGTTCGTCTCTCTTGACAGAAAATCCAGCTTTCTGATGTATAAAGGGTTCATGATGACAGGAAGAAAGGTAATTCGTGGACTTATAGCGTAAGAACTCAAAGAGGCCAAACCTGCTCTGCGTGAGCCAAATCAAGACGTCTTGAAAACGGCGTCGCTGTCCTCTTTGGCCCCACAAAGTTACTCTTCCTTCTCTGCTATTCTTCTTACGCACGCTTTTTGAGAAAATCAAGACACTTTACTCTTGATCTCTGCTTTGTGACGAAATGGCTAGCAAGCTAGGCCAAGTAAGCTAAGCTAAGCTAAGTAAGCTAAACTAGGCCCAGAAGCTTGAGATAATGATGATTTCGTCCAATAAAGTAATGATGGGTGTCCTGCGTCGAGGCTAAGGCGCGTTTAGCTGTAATCCAAGAAGAAAGGTTGGTTATTTTTCTTTTGTTTTGTTATTTTTTTGAAAGAGAAACCCGTGTTGTAGTTGGCGTGCGGAGGTGCAGCGCCAGATCAATCAATCAAAGTGAATTTGGATAGCATTTTTCAAACATAAAAGTGCAACTCAAAAGTGCAATTAAAACATCTAAATTACAACATAAAAAGAGGACCCTTCTCCTCCCTCCCCAACATACAGATTCGTGATGGGAATTTCGGCTCTTTTTACTTTCTCTGGCTCGGCTCACGAAAAAGAGCCGACTCTTTCGGCTCCCAAATGGCTCCTCAGTTTTTTGTTGCTTAAATTAACTAACTACCAAATATAATGTAAAATTATGTGTAAAACGAATTACTAATGTAAAAAATATACAGTATATCAAATATTTAATATTTATATGGCTTCATTTATATTCTTCTGAACATACTCAACATGGAGTTCAACATGGAGTGCTACAAACAATAAATTATAAAGTACAAAAACAAAGACCATCTCAAAACAAGGTCAATAAAAAGTTCCAATTTCTGATTCTGTATATCTATACCCCACCAGCCACTTTATTAGGTACACCATGCTAGTAACGGGTTGGACCCCTTTTTGCCTTCAGAACTGCCTCAATTCTTTGTGGGATAGATTCAACAAGGTGCTGGAAGCATTCCTCCAAGAGTTTGGTCCATATTGACATGATGGCATCACACAGTTGGCACAGATTTGTCAGCTGCACATCCATGATGCGAATCTCCTGTTCCACCACATCCCAAAGATGCTCTATTGGATTGAGATCTGGTGACTGTGGAGGCCATTTGAGTACAGTGAACTCATTGTCATGTTCAAGAAACCAGTCTGAGATGATTCCAGCTTTATGACATGGCACATTATCCTGCTGAAAGTAGCCATCAGAAGTTGGGTACTCAGGTAGGCTGTGGTGTTGCAACGATGCTCAATTGGTACCAAGGGGCCCAAAAAGTGCCAAGAAAATATTCCCCACACCATTACACCACCACCACCAGCCTGAACCGTTGATACAAGGCAGGATGGATCCATGCTTTCATGTTGTCGACGCCAAATTCTTACCCTACCAACCGAATGTCGCAGCAGAAATATCATCAGACCAGGCAACGTTTTCCAATCTTCAATTGTCCAATTTCGATGAGCTTGTGCAAATTGTAGCCTCAGTTTCCTGTTCTTAGCTGAAAGGAGTGGTACCCGGCGTGGTCTTCTGCTGCTGTAGCCCATCTGCCTCAAAGTTCGATGTACTGTGCGTTCAGAGATGCTCTTCTGCCTACCTTGGTTGTAACGGGTGGTTATTTGAGTCACTCTTGCCTTGCCTCTCAGCCAGCTGGTCAGCGCAGACTTTCAGGCAGGAGGGGGACACTTTGTCGGGCCCCGTAGCTTTCTTGATCTTCTGCTGCTTGAAGAGCCGTCTCACGTCCTGTTCGTGGATCTGTAGTGGAGAAAAAGAGGGTGGAGGGGTAGATAGAGTAGTTTCTGGTAGAGGTGGGTGTGTGTGGGAAATGGGGGTGTCCTTTTCAAATCGGCAGAAAAACATGTTTAGTTCATTAGCAAGACCCTTATTGTTCACTGTTTGGGGGGATGGCATTCTATAGTTAGTGATTGCTTTCAGGCCATTCCATACAGATGCAGAGTCGTTAGCAGAGAACTGGTTTTTCAGCCTCTCTGCATAGCTTCTCTTAGCGATGTTAATTTCCTTTGTCAATTGGTTTCGGGCATGTTTGTACAGTGCCCGATCTCCACTTCTAAATGCGGCCTCTTTCTCTTTCCTGAGTTGCCTGAGTTTGGGAGTAAACCATGGCTTGTTATTGTTGAAGGAGCGGAAGGACTTCGTTGGTACACACATGTCCTCACAGAAACTGATGTATGATGTTACAGTGTCTGTGTATTCATCCAGTGTGCCCGTTGAAGTTTCAAAGACGCCCCAATCAGTGCAGTCTAAGCATTCTTGTAGAGCTAGCTTTGCTTCATCTGTCCATTTTTTCACAGTCTTAACAACCGGTTTAGCACATTTGAGTTTCTGTCTGTATGTAGGTATTAAATGGATTAAATTGTGGTCAGAAAGACCCAATGCTGCACGGGCGACCGATCGGTATGAATTTTTGATTGTTGTATAGCAGTGGTCTAGAATGTTGCCTTCTCTGGTGAAACAGTCGATGTGCTGCTTATATCTGGGAAGTTCACGGTTAAGATGTGCTCTATTAAAATCGCCCAAAATTATCAGGGGTGACTCTGGGTACTTTAGTTCGAGTTTGTTTACTTGTTCGGCTAGCGTTTGTATCGCCGTGTTAGCGTTAGCTTGTGGCGCAATGTAAACACCGATTCGTAAAAAGGAGGTGAACTCACGTGGCGAGTAGAATGGCTTGCAGTTTAAAGACAGCGACTCCAGGTCCGGGCTGCAGTGTGCGTCGAGCTTTGTGACATCAGTGCACCATTCTTCGTTGATATAGGAGCAAATCCCGCCACCTTTCGATTTCCCTGATAGCTCCGTGTCGCGGTCGGCTCGGAGAAGGCGGAAGCCGGGTAGATGTAGCGCGGAATCCGGGTGGCGGTCACTGAGCCAGGTTTCAGTGAAGCAGAGCGCAGCAGAACGTGCAAAGGTTTTGTTGGTCTTTGTGAGGAGAAGAAGTTCATCCATCTTGTTTGGCAGAGATCGTAGATTAGCACGATGGATCGATGGGAGCGGGGTTCGAAATCCGCGCTGCCGGAGCTTGACGAGCACGCCGGCTCTCTTCCCCCTCCTCCGGCGGCGTTTCCATGCTCCGTACAGCGCAGCCGCTCCGCTCGCGATTAGCTCCGAAAAACCTTGTGGGTTTTCGCGTGCTGGTGAAAAAAGACCGAGCGTAGACTCCCCAATGCGCAGCAACTTTTCCCTCGTGTAAGTAAGCCGCTCAGGGTCGCCAAAAACTAACGAAAATGACAAAAACAGGGATAATACTAGGGAGCGTGTGACCGAGGCTGCCATACCTGTCGGCGCCCGACAGACTAAACTGTGTGAGGTCCCATCCTGCTTCAAACAGTCTACCATCATCCCAGTTCCCAAGAAATCGGCAACATCGGAACTGAACGACTATAGGCCTGTCACCCTGACGTCTGTGGTCATGAAGTCCTTTGAACGCCTTGTGCTGAACCACCTAAAGAACGTCACCGGACCCCTGCTGGACCCTCTCCAGTTTGCCTACCGGGCAAACAGGTCTGTGGAAGACGCAGTCAACATAGGTCTGCACTACATCCTCGAGCACCTCGACAGCACAGGGACCTATGCAAGGATTCTGTTTGTGGATTTCAGCTCTGCGTTCAACACCATCATCCCGGAACTCCTCACCCCCAAACTTCTCCACCTCGGTGTGTCCCCTACGATCTGCCAGTGGATCCTCAGCTTCCTGACGGGACGGACACAACAGGTGAGACTGGGAGCAACAACATCATCAATACGCACCACCAGCACTGGAGCCCCACAGGGATGTGTCCTCTCTCCACTGCTCTTCTCTCTCTACACAAACGATTGCACCTCAACAGATCCAGCTGTCAAACTCATAAAGTTCGCAGACGACACCACGGTCATCGGTCTCATCAAAGACGGCGACGAGTCTGCGTACCGCCAACAAGTGGAGCAGCTGGAGCTCTGGTGCAGCCGACACAACCTCGGGCTGAACACGCTCAAGACTGTAGAGATGATCGTGGACTTCAGGAAACATTCTTCTCCACAGTTGCCCCTCACACTATCCAACTGCCCCGTGTCAACCGTCGAGACCTTCAAGTTCCTGGGAATCACAGTCTCCCAGGACATGAAGTGGGAAGTCAACACCATCTCCATCCTGAAAAGGGCCCTGCAGAGGATGTACTTCCTGAGGCTGCTGAGGAAGCATGGCCTGCCACAGGAGGTGCTACGACAGTTCTACACGGCAGTCATCGAATCAATCCTGTGTTCTTCCATCACGGTTTGGTTTGGGGCCGCCACAAAAAAGGACAAAATCCGACTTCAACGGACAGTTAGGATGGCGGAAAAAATCGTTGGCACCGCCCTACCCACTCTTGAGGACTTGCACACTGCAAGAATCAAGACAAGGGCACGGAAAATCCTCCTGGATCCCCCGCACCCTGCCCACCACCTTTTCCAGCTACTCCCCTCAGGCAGACGCTACAGATCCATGCGCACCAAATCCAGTAGACACTTAAACAGCTTCTTCCCTCTAGCCATTAACTCCTTAAACAGTCACTGACGTAGTCACTCTTCTTGTACTACAAATACTGCTACTGGTTACTCTAAAATGGTTCAATGATTTGTTGTTTACGATGATACTAATGCAGCGTGTTATACCGGAGACAAATTCCTTGTGTGTTCTACATACTTGGCCAATAAAGATGATTCTGATTCTGATTCTATCAGCTCAAACCAGTCTGGCCTTTCTCCTCTGACCTCTGGCATCAACAAGGCATTTCCGCCCACAGAACTGCCGCTCACTGGATATTTTTTCTTTTTCGGACCATTCTCTGTAAACCCTAGAGATGGTTGTGCGTATATCCCAGTAGATCAGCATTTTCTGAAATACTCAGACCAGCCCTTCAGGCACCAACAACCATGCCATGTTCAAAGCCACTCAAATCACCTTTCTTCCCCATACTGATGCTCGGGTTGAACTGCAGGAGATTGTCTTGACCATGCCTACATGCCTAAATGCACTGAGTTGCCGCCATGTGATTGGCTGATTAGAAATTGGTCGAATAATATGTGGTGATTTTAACATTGACTTATTAAACCCAAATGGACACAAAAAAACAACTGACTTCATAAATACTATGTACAGCGACAGCCTTTTCCCAGTAATCCAGAAACCTAGCAGAATAACAGTTGACACGGCCACATTAATAGATAACATATTTATAAATAAGATTGATCATAAAACGGCAGCCAAAGGCGGGGACCCTGGCGGTCCGATCCTCGGCTGCAGAAGCTAGCTCTTGGGACATGGAATGTCACCTCTCTGGCAGGGAAGGAGCCCGAGCTGGTGTGTGAGGCAGAGAACTTCCGACTGGATATAGTCGGACTTGCCTCCACACACAGCCTGGGTTCTGTACCAGTTCTCTCGAGAGGGGTTGGACTCTCTTCCACTCTGGAGTTGCTCAAGGTGAGAGGCGCAGAGCAGGTGTGGGCATACTCATTGCCCCCCGGCTCAGTGCCTGTACATTGGGGTTCACACCGGTAGACGAGAGGGTTGCCTCCCTCCGCCTTCGGGTGGGTGGACGGGTCCTGACTGTTGTTTGTGCATATGCACCAAACAGCAGCTCAGCATACCCACCCTTTTTGGAGTCCTTGGAGGGTGTGCTGGAGACTACTCCTGCTGGGGACTCCCTTGTTCTGCTGGGGGACTTCAATGCTCACGTGGGCAATGACAGTGAGACCTGGAGGGGCGTGATTGGGAGGAACGGCCCTCCCGATCAGAACTCGAGTGGTGTTTTGTTATTGGACTTCTGTGCTCGCCACGGATTGTCCATAACACCTTGTTCAAACATAAGGGTGTCCATATGTGCACTTGGCACCAGGACACCCTAGGCCGCAGTTCGATGATCGACTTTGTAGTTGTATCATCGGATTTGCGGCCGCATGTTTTGGACACTCGGGTGAAGAGAGGGGCGGAGCTGTCAACTGATCACCACCTGGTGGTGAGTAGGCTCCGATGGTGGGGGAAGATGCCGGTCCGTCCTGGCAGACCCAAACGTATTGTGAGGGTTTGTTGGGAGCGTCTGGCGGAATCCCCTGTCAGAAGGAGTTTCAACTCCCACCTCCGACAGAGCTTTTCCCATGTTCCGGGGGAGGCGGGGGACATTGAGCCCGAGTGGACCATGTTCCGTGCCTCTATTGTTGAGGCGGACAATCTGAGTTGTGGCCGTAAGGTGGTTGGTGCCTGTCGTGGCGGCAACCCCCGTACTCGATGGTGGACACCAGCAGTAAGGGATGCCGTCAAGCTGAAGAAGGAGTCCTATCGGGCCTTTATGGCCTGTGGGACCCCAGAGGCAGCTGACGGGTATCGACTGGCCAAGCGGAACGCAGCTTCGGTGGTCGCCGAGGCAAAAACCCGAGCGTGGGAAGAGTTCGGTGAGGCCATGGAAGCCGACTTCCGGACGAATCGAGGAGATTCTGGTCCACCATCCGACGTCTCAGGAGGGGGAAGCAGTGCACCACTAACACTGTGTACAGTGGGGATGGGGCGCTGCTGACTTCGACTCGGGACGTTGTGAACCGGTGGGCAGAGTACTTTGAAGACCTCCTCAACTCCACCAACACGCCTTCCTTGGAGGAAGCAGAGCCTGGGGACTCTGAGGTGGGCTCTCCTATCTCTGTGGTTGAAGTCACCGATGTGGTTAAAAAGCTCCTTGGTGGCAAGGCCCCAGGGGTGGATGAGATCCGCCCGGAGTTCCTCAGGGCTCTGGATGTTGTGGGGCTGTCCTGGTTGACACGCCTCTGCAACATCGCGTGGTCAACAGGGAGAGTGCCTCTGGATTGGCAGACCGGGGTGGTAGTCCCTCTTTTTAAAAAGGGGGACCGGAGGGTGTGTTCCAACTACAGAGGGATCACACTCCTCAGCCTCCCTGGTAAGGGCTATTCAGGGGTGCTGGAGAGGAGGGTCCGTCAGGAAGTCGAGCCTCAGATTGAGGAGGAGCAGTGTGGTTTTCGCCCCGGCCGTGGAACAGTGGACCAGCTCTACACCCTTAGCAGGGTCCTCGAGGGTATGTGGGAATTCGCCCAACCAGTCTACATGTGTTTTGTGGACTTGGAGAAGGCGTTTGACCGTGTCCCTCGGGGAGTTCTGTGGGGGGTGCTTCGTGGGTATGGGGTACCGAACCCCCTGATACGGGCTGTTTGGTCACTATACCACCGATGTCAGAGTTTGGTTCGCATTGCCGGCAGTAAGTCGGAATCGTTTCCAGTGGGGGTAGGACTCCGCCAAGGCTGCCCTTTGTCGCCGATTCTGTTCATAACCTTTATGGACAGAATTTCTAGGCGCAGCCGAAGCGTTGAGGGGGTCCGTTTTGGGGGCCTCAGTGTTGCATCCCTGCTTTTTGCAGATGATGTGGTGCTGTTGGCTCCTTCAAACAGGGCTCTCCAACTCTCACTGGAGCGTTTCGCAGCCGAGTGTGAAGCGGTTGGGATGAAGATCAGCACCTCCAAATCTGAAACCATGGTCCTCAGTCGGAAAAGGGTGGAGTGTCCCCTCCGGGTCGGGGAGGAGATCTTGCCCCAAGTGGAGGAGTTCAAGTATCTTGGGGTCTTGTTCACGAGTGGGGGCAGGAGGGAGCGGGAGATCGACAGGCGGATCGGTGCAGCGTCTGCTGTGATGCGGACGTTGTATCGGTCTGTCGTGGTGAAGAAGGAGCTGAGCCAAAGGGCGAAGCTCTCAATTTACCGGTCGATCTACGTTCCAACCCTCATCTATGGTCACGAGCTATGGGTCGTGACCGAAAGAACGAGATCCCGGTTACAAGCGGCCGAAATGAGTTTTCTCCGCAGGGTGTCCGGGCTCTCCCTTAGAGATAAGGTGAGAAGCTCGGTCATCCGGGAGGGGCTCAGAGTCGAGCCGCTTCTCCTCCACATCGAGAGGAGCCAGATGAGGTGGCTTGGGCATCTGATTCGGATGCCCCCGAGCGCCTCCCTGGTGAGGTGTTCCGGGCATGTCCCACCGGGAGGAGACCCCGAGGAAGACCCAAGACACGCTGGAGAGACTATGTCACCCAGCTGGCCTGGGAACGTCTCGGGATCCCCCGGGGAGAGCTGGAAGAAGTAGCTAGGGAGAGGGAAGTCTGGGCTTCCCTGCTAAAGCTGTTGCCCCCGCGACCCGGCCCCGGATAAGCGGTAGATGATGGATGGATGGATGGATAAAACGGAAAGTGGACTTCTCATTAATGACATAAGTGACCACTTACCTGTCTTTGCAGTTTTTCAAAATTATTTTGACAGAAAAGCTCAGTCAACAACTCACATAACAGAAATAAGACTAAGAACCCAACGCTCCATCGATGCTTTTAAGCAAGACCTAGAAAAACAAAACTGGACCGAGGTCTACTCAAACGAAGACCCAAATACAGCGTTTGAAGTATTTCACTCTCCCATAATCTCCTTATATGATTTTTTTCCATTAACTAAAGTCTCCAAAAAGTATAAAGACCCAAGTAAGCCATGGATAACGAAAGGCATAGAAAACGCATGTAAAAAGAAAAACAATTTATATAAATTGTTTTTAAAATTGAGAACTGAAGAAGCAGAAATAAAATATAAGACCTATAAAAATAAACTAGTAAATGTTATAAGAACCAGTAAAAGAGATCATTATCATGCACTATTAGAGCAGAATAAAAGTAACACATAAGAAATATGGAAAATACTTAATCAAGTAATCAGAAATAGTCCTAAAAAAATGGATTATCCAGAGTATTTTATCAAAGGCAAAAATACTATTTTGGAAAAAACTGCAGAAATAGCAACTGAATTTAATGAGTATTTTCTCAACATCGGCAGTAACCTAGCAAAACAAATTCCTGATCCAACAAACTTGTTTGAAATAGATAGATACGTAGAAAAAAACTCCTCTACGATGTTCCTTACTGCAACAAGAAGTATCAAATATTGTAAAAAAATTTAAAAATAAAAAGTCAACTGATTGCTTTAATATTGATATGACAATAATAAAGCAGATTATAGAATATGTAGTGCGACCTTTCACGCACACATACAACCTGTCATTCAAAGCTGGTATCTTTCCATCAAAAATGAAAATTGCTAAAGTTATTCCAATCTATAAAAGTGGAGAAAGACATCTGTTTACAAATTATAGACCAATATCACTACTACCACAATTCTCAAAAATATTAGAAAAACTATTTTCTCGCAGACTTGATAGCTTTATACAAAAGCATGCGCTGTTAAGTGAGAATCAATATGGCTTCAGGGAAAAACGGACCACCTCAATGGCAGTTATGGAGTTTGTGGAAGCAAACTAATATAGACAACAAAGAATTTACTGTTGGGGTTTTCCTAGATCTAAAAAAAACTTTTGACACAATAGATCACAGTATATTATTGAAAAAAATAGAAAGATATGGCATTAGAGGTGTAGCTTATAAATGGATAAAAAGTTATTTAGAAAACAGATATCAGTACGTGCTGCTCAACAACAAAAAAACGAGTCAACTGAAAATCACTCATGGAGTTCCTCAGGGGTCAGTGCTTGGTCCAAAATTATTCATCTTATATATAAATGATATCTGCAAGGTCTCAAAACAATTTAAATGTGTCCTATTTGCTGAGATCTTTGTACACATTATACACTTCATTATTATTACCATATCTGACCTACTGTGTGGAAATATGGGGAAATACCTGCAAAACAAACACACTCCCTATTCTAAAACTACAAAAAAAAGCAATTCAAATTATTAATAGATCAAAATATACGGAACCCACAAATCCACTATTTATCAAATTAAATACGATGAAATTTTATGACCTGGTTGACTTTAAAATCGCCCAATTAATGTACAAAGCACACAATAACCTGCTCTGCCAAAACATTCTGAAGTTTTTCGAAATTCGAGAAAGCAGCTATGATTTAAGAGGTACCAACTTATTCAAAAAACTCAAAACAAGAACAAACATCAAGCAAAGAAGTCAGTGTTGTGTCCAAGGACCGGCAACCGAGGCCAAGGCCAAGGCCAAGGCCAAGGCCAAGGACTTGACTCCGAGGCCAAGGCCAAGGACTTGAGAAATTTTCCGAGGCCAAGGCCAAGGACCAAGGACTTGCCTCCGAGGCCAAGGACCAAGGACTGATTTTAAAACTGAGGCCTAGCCGAGGACATGTAAAAAACAATGCTATCATACCACTTGACAGGTCCTCATGATTTGCAACAGCCCTCCATCATAACCCTTTGCACTCCCGCTTGAATGAAGTGTTTTTACTCAAAGAGTAGAACAGTCAGGGTACGTGTTATTTATACTGAGAAAAAAAAATAAAATCACATGGTATACATTTATGAATTAAGTGCAGTAGTTTCTTAATATGAAGTAAATCAACACTCAACAGGCATGACATGGCACGGAACATGACTTTGCATAGAAGTGAATCACTGACTGCAGAAAAAGCGGGAATCTCTCAGTGATAATTTTACAGTTTACCGGCAGCGAGTCCCAGGGACTCGCTGATCAGAAAAGTATGAGTGCCATTATGGATTGAGAGAGTCCCAAATTTCGAATTCTGAAAGGGTCTACTTATTCAATTGCATATGATAATAAAACAAACAACAACATATACATAAAATGATAAACAAATGCTGCAGAAATTTAAATAATTCAGGAGCAGGCCTGAGGATTTCGGAAATTCATGGTAACCGTTTTTCGGTTCCGTCGGATTACCCAATGGGAAACCACGGTAACTAATGTTGGGTTCCGTAAACGTTCATCACGGGAACCCATTTTTCTATTTTGACTGATATTGATAATCAAGAATTCCCAAACTCAAAAGTATAATGTTTCAAGGGTCAATGTTTGAAAACTATGCATTAACAATGAACATGACATCAGCTGCCGTGTACTCCAGGTTTATTCCAAAAAAATAAATGGATCAAAAACTGGTGTACTCATGTGGCATCATCAGAGTAATTTTTCCAATCTCACACTGCAAAGATTAATTGACTGGTAATCATTAAAACAGGTAAGTATTGATGTGGCTTGACATCCTCTTCCCGAGACGATGCATGTGTAATCTACGATCAATTTGACGAAAGAATTGAACATTAGTTCTACCAACAGTTAACATTAGCATTACTACACCTTGTGACGAATGTTTTATTCATAAAGTTACCATGCTACAACCAGTAAATTATAGAATAACCAATACTGTTTCATAATATTTTTCACAGCGATTAGCCTACAAATCTAATGACCAATTTGCCTCGTAATCATGCCTCGCGTCGTATTTCGCTCTCGCGTTCTGTGCATACGTCACAGGTGAGTTTAGTGATACGCCCTTTGGACGATTCATACGAAAAATCAGACTGGCATTCCCATTTCTTAAATATCGTAATCAGTAGACCTTGGTGAGTTTTTTTCGCCGCCATCTCAAACTTTCATCCGCGCGATTCCTCAGTTTGCGGACTAAAATAACAACCCGCATGCGCACATAACGTCATCTGTTGTGTCCCCCCCCAACAATGAAAACAAAACAAAACGAAAGTAAATTAGAAGAAACACACCACACCACATCACAAACACACATACAGGCGCAGTGAAATCGCGTTGATCACACAGTAAATTCAAGTGCGGTGACTTTTATAATTAAACTATTTTTCGGTACAGTGAAAATGACGCCACGGAAACGACACGCTACCGGTAACGATTGTTACCGTGAAATCCTCAGGCTTGCCGTTTTTTTTTTGTTTGTTTATTTGTTTTGACTGAGAAATTTCCTTGCGTCCCAAAAACGCACATTGTTTGGAACTGTGCGTCCTGTGGGAAAATTATGCGTCTAGGACGCGGGACGCAGAGGTAACGAGATGGCTGATCTCTAACCATTCTCTGAGTACTACTATTATTACCACTACCACTAATACTACATTAATTAATACCTTCAATTTCACAATAATAAATAATTAAATGAACCATGATTTTAAACTATGTATTATCAATATTCATTATTCCAAACATGAGAAAGCATTCAGCAAACATAACTGGAATCGAGCAAAAGGACTCCAAATCCCAACGGCCAAACCCGGAAGTGAACTGCCGACATTATTGACTCCAGCTGTAACGCAAATTACTTGGTTCAAACAAACATTCTAGTGCGACCGCACAAACGTGACGACTGTGCAAAAATAACTAAATAAAAGACACCACTGTTACAGAAAGGCTTTCCACGCTATTTAAACTGCCGATAGCGAACGCAACAAACTAACTGTGATACCGCTCTTTATACGTTGCGCTAACTGTTACCTGTCAGTGGCACACCCGCCCCTCTTAAAGCACCAGAGTTAATCCATCAATATGGGTTTCATCGGATGGAATTTATTAGATTCCTTCGTGATTTTTGAGGTCCTTGAACAAAGGTTTCAAGGCTCTAATCTCTCATTGTGTCCGAGGACCGGCAATCCGAGGCCAAGGCCAAGGACCAAGGCAATCCAAAGCCAAGGCCAAGGACTTGACTCCCAAGGTCAAGGACCAAGGACTTGACTCCAAGGCCGAGGACCAAGGACCGGCTCGAGGACCGGCTCGAGGAACACATCTCTGAAAGAAGTGTATCTAAAAAAGGGGTTAATCTGTGGAATAATTTCGAAACGGACCTGAAAATGAATAAATCGCTTGCTGAGTTCAAAAACAAATTCAAAAAAATAGTACAAACAACCTACATCAATCAGAGTTGAATTGATAAATTCTAAACATTAAATATAATGATAAATCAGAACTAAGTTGATAAATAGAGAAAGGTATTGAAATATCCATTATGAATCCAAGAGAAAATTGACACAAGAGTGCCAGGGTGTTGATGTATATAATCTCGATACAAACCAAAAGTTGTAAAAATATCACAATTAAGGGTAAAGTATGAGCCTTAATGGAGACGTCTTTCTTCTTACTTTTTTCTTTTCTGATTGATATAAAAAAGATTTCTTAGATATAAACACATAACGGGGTAGGACTAGATAAGTTTTTTACTTTTTCCTACTCCCTTGAACATAATAACTGTGTTGAATGAAGACAGTTTTCTTTTTTTTTACTATTTTATGTTCTCCGGGTGCTCCGGTTTCCTCCCACATTCCAAAAACATGCATGGCAGGCTGATTGGACGCTCTAAATTGTCCCTAGGTGTGAGTGTGGGCGTGGATGGTTGTTCGTCTCTGTGTGCCCTGCGATTGGCTGGCAACTGATTCAGGGTGTCCCCCGCCTACTGCCCAAAGACGGCTGGGATAGGCTCCAGCACCCCCCGCGACCCGAGTGAGGATCAAGCGGTTCGGAAAATGGATGGATGGATGGATACTATTTTATCTACCCTATTTTCTGTCAAATTATTACTGTATATGTTTTATGTTCAATAAACCAAACCAAACCAAAAAAAAAAAAAATTAAGTGTTGACGAGCAGTTGGACTGCTGTACCTAATAAAGTGGCCGGTGAGGGTATATATATATATATATATATATATATATATATATATATATATCCATCCATCCATCCATTTTCCGAACCGCTTGATCCTCACTAGGGTCACGGGGGTGCTGGAGCCTATCCTAGCTGTCTTCGGGCAGTAGGCGGGGGACACCCTGAATCGGTTGCCAGCCAATCGCAGGGCACACAGAGACGAACAACCATCCACGCTCACATTCACACCTAGGGACAATTTAGAGCGTTCAATCAGCCTGCCATGCAAGTTTTTGGAATGTGGGAGGAAACCGGAGTACCCGGAGAAAACCCACGCAGGCCCGGGGAGAACATGCAAACTCCACACAGGGAGGCCGGAGCTGGAATCGAATATATATATACACATATACCGGGCCGCCCATATATATATATATATATATATATATAGGGCGGCCCGGTAGTCCAGGGGTTAGCACGTCGGCTTCACAGTGCAGAGGTACCGGGGTCGATTCCAGCTTCAGCCTCCCTGTGTGGAGTTTGCATGTTCTCCCCGGGCCTGCGTGGGTTTTCTCCGGGTGCTCCGGTTTCCTCCCACATTCCAAAAACATGCATGGCAGGCTGATTGGACACTTTAGAGTGGATGGTTGTTCGTCTCTGTGTGCCCTGCGATTGGCTGGCAACTGATTCAGGGTGTCCCCCGCCTACTGCCCGAAGACGGCTGGGATAGGCTCCAGTACCCCCCGCGACCCTAGTGAGGATCAAGCGGTTCGGAAAATGGATGGATGGATGGAGATATATATATATATATATCTCAGTGGCGGATGCTGGACTGTCAAGGAGGGGAAGCTCAATTTCAGCCGACATCATAAAATGTGTATGTTTATTTATACATGGATTCTACTCACCGTTCCTTTTCAAGAAAATTATCCGTGACCCTGTCAAACCAACAAGGTGTCTTTTCCAGGGACTTAACTAGTGTCCTATCACTACAGCAACGACAATAAAACCCACCAGAAATAAAAGATTAATTTGTCGCGAGTCGTTTTCATCAAAGAGAGTGTCGCTCAGATGATTAGAAGTCTCCAGTTCAACTTAGAACAGAATGAGAATTGAAAGATGCTCCCACGGATGCCTGCACCAAAAGATCAGTGATTGGCTCAGTTCGCTGTCAATCAAAAAGAGAATCAGCTCAGACAGATCATCCAATCATCATGCAGAAAAGCTCAGCGTTCGGGCCAGCCAATACACGCCCACTGCCCATAGACTCCCAGAGACGCTGAGTGTCCGGTAGGCGGGACAAAACCAGCATTTATCCAATGACTCGTCTCGTTTCAATGTCTTGGTACAACGGGCTCTGAACTCTCGAGACACAAAGAGTCCACGCTGTTGACGCTCAACGCCCACACTATTTCAAGCACAGTGAAGCTGCGGGAATGAGTGAGAAGGGAGTCGCGTCGTAACCAGTAATAAGAAGCTGATTCAGAATAAAAGTTGATCGCGTTACAGCGCATATTTCGTCAATGACATGTACACACAATTGTACTTGCACACCTATATTTGATCACATATTTTTTGACATTTTAGGGGAAGCTTAGCTTCCCTTGCAGTCTCAATCGCCTCTGAAATTTTATATATATATATATATATATATATACCGTATTTTCACGACCATTCGACGCACTGTATGGTTGGGCGCAGTCTCATTAATGGGTGCTATTTCTGTATTTTACACATAGACAAAACTCACTGTATTATTGGGCGCAATTTTAAAGTGGTAAAACATACGCCAGCTTAAACATACGGCATGCATGCGCGCACGCTAAAAACACGTTAGCTTGTAGCATACGGTAGCATGCCAAGACATACAGATACAAGCTAAAAACACATTTTTAAAAAGGCAACGGAAAACTGAGTTCCGTTGTATTTTATTTAGCCATTGTACAATGTACTCACGTTTTTCGATCAATCATCACCCAGGAATCCATCAAAGTCCTCATCTTCTGTATCAGAATTGAACAATTGTGCAAGTACCAGTAATCCATCAAAAACGTCGTGTTCCCTCTCGTTGTCAGTCACTCTCATTGCCATGTGGCTCCACAGAAATGATGCCGGCTTTGCCAAAAACTCGAACAACAGTGCAAGCAGACACGTTCGTCCAAGCAGCCACAATCCATTCGCAAATTGTGGCGTAACTCGCCCGGCGCTGCCTCTCACTCTTTGTAAAGTTGTGTTTGCCATCGATCATTCATTGTTCCCATGCCGTTCGCAACTTTACTTTGAACGGTTGGAGTTCTTTAGTCAAGCCTCTGGGAATAACGGCAAGCTCAGAGTTCATTTGCTTGACTTGGTTTTTCACCGCTGCTGTGAGATGGGCACGCATGCCAAAAGCATAACCGATGGCTTGAAGTTTGAACTGAGATTCATAGGCGTGTCTCTTTGTAGAATTTATTTTCGGGGGTTCTTAGAAACCAAAACCGAAGTTGTTTTGCAACAATGCACATAGCCACACTCTATACAGGTGTTGGTACCTGCTTGGGGCGTACCTTTAGCGTCCACTTACACGCCCACCCTTCACTCATTGGCATGCCTGTCCTCACTCACATCTGCCTTTTCTCTCTCTCGCTCTCCATATGTGTATATATATATACACGCCCACCCTTCACTGATTGGCCGACTTCTTTGCCGCATGCCTGTCCACAGTCACTTCCGCCGTTTCTCTATATAAACAGCGTGTCAGCTGTCAATCAGGTTTTGGAACTCAGCGCATAGACAAGACGCTCCGCATCATAAGGCGTCCTGTCCATTTTGGAGAAAATTTTAGACTTTTAATGGCGCCTTATAGTCGTGAAAATACGGTATATATATATATATATATATACTGTATATATATATATATATATATTAGAGCTGTCAGTTTAGCGCGTTTTTATTGGCATTAGTTTAAATGAATTTTAACGGGATTAAATTTTTTCTCGCGAGATTAACGCGGCAGACGTCACAGCGGATGTTACGTTGCTCTATAAATAAACCAGAAACAAAAGCGCTGCACATGTCCACGCACGTTTGTTTTGCCAGCTACGGCAGCGCGAGACACCGAAAACAGATCCTTTAAGAGTTTATGAATGGAAAGTTTACTTTTAAAAAGTTGCCACATTGTTCCAATGACAAGACCAAAGTTACCTGTATGTTTTGAAGTCGTAAACTGAGCTATCATCAAAGCACGTCGAGTCTGAAATACCACTGAATGGCCAAGCATCCAGCTGACGTGAGTACTCCGCCCCCTCGTCTCAGACAGACAGCTATGGATAATTTCAAAGCGAAGAAAGTGGATAACACGACGAAGAACAAATTTGCTGAAGCCATAGCTAAATGTATGGCTACTGCATGCAAGCCTGTCAACATTGTCCACAGCTCGACTCAAGCTGAAAATGACGCGATTGTGACTTGTTTGGAACTATTTTGTGTGGAAGGTTACAGTGTTCCGTGGCCATACAAATAAAGCAAACACACTGAAAATAAAACGTCTCCAGTGTTGTCATCTAACCAAGTGTAGTCATCCGAAATGATGTCTACACAAAACCGTAGAGAGACTTCCGAGCAAGAAGGACCAACAGAATCAACATAGCCTGACTGCTGTGTTCAAAGCAAACTTGAGAAAAACGAAGTATGCAACCGTGGCTTAAATCCACGATAGGTTGAGTACTAGTTTAGCTTAGATGGGCACTTTATAATGTTATATTGCTCTGTTTTGATTCCATAAAAAGAGCTGTTAAAGCAGCTGTTGTGTAAAATATTTTTTTCACTGTTGTTGATGGACAGTAATATTGTGTGAGAGATTATGTGTGAATAACTGCTCCAAGTGAAAAATGTTAAAATGTCATGTAAAATTTAAAATCGAAATTATTTCAGTAAATATTTGCATTTTGCACATAGAAAACTTCCATGTTGAAGAGAGCATTAAAATGGGGGAAAATTTAGACAAAAAATATAAAAGGAAATTCAGAAATGATAAAAAATGCGTGAGTAATCATGATTAATTTTTAGTTAATTTGAGGTAATTATGACAGTTGCGTTTTTAATTAGATTAAATATTTTAATCGTTTGACAGCTCTAATATATATATGGCTACACTGTTACTCTAACGCAGTGTGTTATGCCTCGGATAAACCGAGTTTGGGGGGATCCAAAAAGTGTAGACAAAGACAAGGTCTCCGTAGGAAAAAAGACAATTTAATGTCTCAATCGCACCGTCGACATCGTTTGACAGCTCTAAAATATATATATATATATATATATATATAGCGATATAGCGGCTGGATAGCTCAGTTGGTAAGGCATCGGTTTGGCATACGGGAGACAGTGGTTCGAATCCCGCTTAGGGCAAAAAATGAGCACATAACACCATCCAGTGTGGGTCCTTGGGCAAGATCCTTCACGCTAATCTCTACCTCATACAATGAGGCTAAGATCAAGGCGGCTCGGAAAGATGTGAGTCAATTGACAGAGGCCCAGAGAGGTGTGATGAAAAGGCCGATACCCGAGAGGTACATCCAGATGACCATACCTGAAGCACTCGAAACTGCCAAACAAAGGTTCCAAGCCTTGTCCAGTCGCCTAAAGCGGTATACCAAAGAGAATGAGGCCAGACAAATAAACAGGCTGTTCGCAACACAACCTGCGAAAGTGTAAGCTCAGTGGCAGGGTCCTAACAACAGAGCTAACCCACCAAGACTGGAAACTGAAAGGTACTGGAAAGGCATATGGGAGAAGGAGGTTGCACATAACAGCAGTGCACAATGGCTAGTGACCCTGAGAGAGAAACCCTAGGGTTTGTCACAGAAAGTGACAAAGGAAGGAATACACTGTATCCATCCACCCATCCATTTTCCGAACCGCTTGATCCTCACTAGGGTCGCGGGGGGTGCTGGAGCCTATCCCAGCCGTCTTCGGGCAGTAGGCGGGGGACACCCTGAACCAGTTGCCAGCCAATCACAGGGCACACAGAGACGAACAACCATCCACGCCCACACTCACGCCTAGGGACAATTTAGAGCTTCCAATCAACCTGCCATGCATGTTTTTGGAATGTGGGAGGAAACCGGAGCACCCGGAGAAAACCCACGCAGGCCCGGGGAGAACATGCAAACTCCACACAGGGAGGCCGGAGCTGGAATCGAACCCGGCACCTCTGCACTGATACACTGTATCATTTATCCCAAATATAAGAGTGGTGGGTATTCTCTGCGAAAGATACTGCTGCATGCAAGTTATGGTAAGTTATGATATAAAAAGCAATTCCAGGCAGATGCATGACATACTGAGTATAAAGAAAGTCATTGAAAAAAATCTCTCAAGTACAAGTCAAAAAATGATTTGCGAAAAAGAATACTCAAGTACAGAGTAGGCTAACTGCTTGAACATGAAGTCTGATTATTTTTTTGAAACAATGTCATCAGATAGACAAAATCACAAAATTATGTGCACATGCCTGCATCTTCAAATCATAAAAATAATACCAGCCTATATCTTACCAAACTTGATGGGTCTTGTCTCCATTCCATGTCAGGTCATCTGGGCACATTGTTTGCATCCTGATTAGCGTCTGGCTCATACATGTAAGGTCCAATATGAAAAATTCCAACCACCTCTTCTTCTTCCAACTCTTCAAAAACTTGGATATCCTCACTTGCGCTCGATCTATCACTTGTATCGCTGTTTGAATCATTGTTTGAAATGCTTTGCATCTCGGCCGCATGGAGCTCTGTCATCGCTGTTCTCCATGTGACGTGTCACTTCCCGGTTCCTCCCCTTTCAGGCTCGAACTTCGGAAAATCGATTATTTTGTCAAATATAAGATAAGATAAGATAAGAAAAACCTTTATTAGTCTCGCAATGGAGAAATTCACAATTCACAGCAGCAAAGTTATGAAAGGAAGATACAACATATAAATTATTTTTTCATGCTTTATTTGGTGGACAATGTATTGTTTTGTGTTTTTTGTTATTGTAAAGTGTCCTTGGGTGTCTTGAAAGGCGCTTATAAATAAAATGTATTATTATTATTATTATTATTATTATTATAAGTACTTTCATTGTGACCCTATTTGGCATTTCATGAAATGACTTCACACTTGGCCTTTAAGGCTTTAAAATCTCTAAAATCCATAAACGAATGTATGTACTCCAAATAAACTTCTACTTTAGTATGAAGTGTCAATTTTATATGCAACTAGAGGATGGTATTTCAACAAAAAATGTAAAATTTATTGATAAAATTCATGGTTTTAAGGCTTTAAAATCTCTAAAACCCATTAGATTCCAGTGGCTTTGCCCCCTGGGTCCCCATCCGGGGCGTTGCTCCCACACCCCCGGCTGATTTTCAGATTTTTTTCTTCAGTAGGCACTCTCATCCCTGTGTCTGGTTGACCACCCCTGCTCTACTCCTGTCACACATTGTCCGCTCATAAATAATGTAAAACATGCCGTTTAATATAACATAAAAAAAATCAGAGTCGGCTGACCTTGGAAACACACGAAAGAGCCTCCTTCAAAGGACTTGGATACTATGTGCATATTTCGACTTCCTGAATGGAGCGGGTCGGAGTGCATGTTTGTCAATGTATGCATGAACTTAAAAATGTTGTTTGTGCGTGGTGTGGGCCAGCCGGTGAAAGAAATATGCAATTGCTCACGAGCACAGCTTAGAGGGAACATTGCTCATCATTCATGAATCTCATTTCTTGTCCAGGGAAGCCAAGACAACGAAAGTATTTATAAAAAATGATGAGATTTATTTGAGGATGAATAAAAAAATTCCAAAACGGACTCACCTGGCTGGCGACGTGGGTGACGCAGCTGATGCGAGCAGGTTAGACCAGTGACCTCGCTGCCCACAGTTGTAGCAGACATCATTGTTGTTGTCTTTGGGGTCTGGATGGTCATAGTTTTGGAAGGGGCGTTGTTGATGTGGTCAGTTATGTAGGCCACCAGGGGGCACCGGGTAACGAGGGACCACCGCCGCAAGTTCATCTTGAAGATGATGGGGAGATGCCAACTGAGCCAAGGCCAGGTCAGCCTGAAGTGAAACAGTTTGACAGCGTTGAAGATTGACATCAGATATTTCTCCCACTTCCCGTTGGTGTTCCATTCTGGTCATCGCAGAAAGGTCCTGATGTCTGGGATTCCTGTCCACCACTCCTGCTATCTTGGAGAACACCTCAGATTTGAGATGCAGCAGGTGTAGTTTGCGGGACTCACCACCAGTCGGTCGCCACGCTCAACAGAAAGCCTCCAGGGCCGTAGCCATCGCTTGACCTCCCTGTCCGGGGGGTGGCCAATCTTTCGCTGCCTCACGCAGTTCAGTGTCCATGTTGCGCAGCATTAAGACTGAAGTCCCAATTGGTCCTGTGAATTCGATCGTGTTCCTGTGTAATGCACACGCGACTCACCAAACTGTTGCCCTGACCTCGTGTGGCGTGGAGAGTTCATCATAGCTGTTGTCACCAGTCTTCTCAAGACCAAAAATGAGATAAAATAAAATACAATTAATGCACTCGACGAAATTCAAGGTCGAAACAAAAAAAAAAAGACTCAACGATAAGAATCAGAGTAACAATAAAGCCCCTCCGTGAGCCGTCACCTTACCGTGGTGGAGGTGTTTGTGTGCCCCCATGATCCTAGAAGCTCAGTTGTCTGGGGCTTTGTGCCCCTGGCAGGGTCACCCATGGCAAACAGGTCCGAGGTGAGGGACCAGACAAAGCACGGCTCAAGAACCCCTTATGACGAATAAAATAAATGGAACTCAGTTTCCCTTGCCCGGATGCGGGTCACCGGGGACCCACTCTGGAGCCAGGCCTGGAGGTGGGGCTCGTTGGCGAGCGCCTGGTGCAGAGATGAAAGTGGACTTTCCTGAAAAATCCGGAAATATACAGTACATAAATATATGTACACACACACGCACGCGCGCACACAGACCTGGCCGATCACGCATGAATTACTTTCCACAAAACACTATTCAAATACTCAACATACAATGATTATTTTGTGTGCACACGTGCACCCTTTGTTGCTTCTGTCCTCGCGAAATTTCGAAATCTCAGAGATTTGGCGAGGCGAGGGTATGACTGTTGTGGCGACACCACTCGAGCTAAGTGTGCCTCAGCAGTAGATAGTCCGCTGCTCTCTGCTGTGCGTGCGTCAGCGCGAACGTGTATGCAAGCGCGCCTTTTGATTTCAACCAATCAGCGCCGACGCAACCGACGTCACACACGACAACAACTAACCAAGACGACACTCGAAGTAGGACGGACACGTTTTTTCTGCCAATCTGTGTGTTTCCCTTTTTGTCCATATATATTTTTTACGACAACTGTCTTGTTCATGGCATCTTTTATTCGTTGAGTAAGTGTTTTTAGAAAAACGAAGAGACGAAAATCTCTTTACTGTTACTAGTATTAGTGCCTCAACATAGCTACGCTCGTGTAAGCAAAACAACGAACTCAAACGCGTGTTCATTCAATGTTGTCAACTGATATCCGGATTAATTTTATGCAATTTTTCCTAGAATTCCCCGGAGAAATTTCCATTAAAATTTGAAAATCCGGAATTCCGGGAAAATCCGGAGGACTTTCATCTCTGCTGGTGGCCGGGCCTACACCCATGGGGTCAGGCCGGTTCAGCCTGAAGAGGCAACGTGGGTCCCCCTTCTCATGGGCCCATCACCCATAGGAGGGGCCAAAGGGGTCGGGTGCAGTGTGAGCTGGATGGCAGCAAAAGCTGGTGGTCCGATCCTCGGCTACAGAAGCTGGCTCTAGGGACATGGAATGTCACCTCTCTTGCAGGGATGGAGCCCGAGCTGGTGTGCAAGGTAAAGAAGTTTCAACTGGATATAGTCGGACTTGCCTCCACACACAACCTGTGTTCTGGTACCAGTTTTCTCAAAAGGGGTTGGACTCTCTTCCACTCTGGAGTTGCACACTGTCATGATTCGGTTTAGGGACCAACAGGTGGCACTGTAGGGCTCGCCCGGCAGCTGCACACCTGTTGGCCATTTGGTAATTAGTCGTATAAAAGGACTCCTGCCCGAACACTCGGTGTCGGGTCATTTTTGCTTTTTGCTACTGTCATGTGTGTTGCTGTTTGCTTCTGTTATGTTTAGTTCATTGTTATGTTTTAGCTTTAGTCATGGGTTTTGTTTGATACTTTGGACTTTGTTTGTTTGGGATTTAGTTTTCTTTGTTTTAAATACAATTCTTCAAATACACCCTGCTCCTCCCTCCTGCCTGCTTTTTGGGGTCCACCACCACCTCGCAACGTGACAGAATGACCCGACCACCTGGACCCCGCAGGTACTAAGGACTGGTCCCTGTTCCACCATGTGCCTGGCGGAGCGCGTCTGCGGCCGACACCCCTTTGCCCTTTCAGGCAGCGCTGGGGATGCGGCTGTCCTGTTTTCGTCTCGTCAAGCCGCGTCTACGGTGGACCGAGCCCCGTCCGCGTCTACGTTGAGCCGAGGCTCGTCACGTGTCTGTTGGAGCCGAGTCGCATTCACGTCGACGACGAGCCGCGCCACGTCCACGCCCACGTCAGGCCGAGCCCCTGTTCACGTCCGGCTGTTCCATGTCCCCCGTTACGTCGAGCTCCGTCCACGTCAGGCCACGCCGAGCCAAAGGATTGCCGTCGCTTTTGTTCCTGTTCCCTGGCGAGGTGAAGGTCACAGTCGCTTATAGTTCCTGTATTTCGGCGAGGCGAAGGTCGCCGTCGCGTGTGTTCCTGTTTTGCGGCGAGGCAAGGATTGCCGTCGCTTTTAGTTCCTGTTCCCCGGCGAGGCAAGCTTTTGGACAACTTTGGGACGTCTGGGATCCGTCCCTTGAGGGAGGGGTACTGTCATGATTCGGTTTAGGGACCAACAGGTGGCACTGTAGGGCTCGCCCGGCAGCTGCACACCTGTTGGCCATTTGGTAATTAGTCGTATAAAAGGACTCCTGCCCGAACACTCGGTGTCGGGTCATTGTTGCTTTTTGCTACTGTCATGTTTGTTGCTGTTTGCTTCTGTTATGTTTAGTTCATTGTTATGTTTTAGCTTTAGTCATGGATTTTGTTTGATACTTTGGACTTTGTTTGGGATTTAGTTTTCTTTGTTTTAAATACAATTCTTCAAATACACCCTGCTCCTCCCTCCTGCCTGCTTTTTGGGGTCCACCACCACCTCGCAACGTGACAGCACACAGTGAGAGGCACAGATCAGGTGTGGGCAAACTCATTGCCCCCCGGCTCAGTGCCTATACATTGGGGTTCACACCAGTAGACGAGAGGGTTTCTTCCCTCCGGCTTTGGGTGGGAGGACGGGTCCTAACCATTGTTTGTGCAGATGCACCAAACAGCAGCTCAGCGTACCCACCCTTTGTGGAGTCCTTGGAGGGTGTGCTGGAGACTATTCCGGCGGGGGACTCCCTTGTTCTGCTGGGGGACTTCAATGCTCATGTGGGCAATGACAGTGAGACTTGGAACCCCCCCCCCCCTCCCCACCCCGGATTAGAACTCGAGTGGTGTTTTGTTATTGGACTTCTGTGCCCATCACAGATTGTCCAGAACGAACACCTTGTTCAAACGTAAGGGCGTCCATGTGTGAACTTGGCACCAGGACACCCTTGGCTGCAGTTCAATGATTGACTTTGTGGTTGTATCATCGGATTTGCGGCCGCATGTTTTGGACACTTGGGTGAAGAGAGGGTCAGAGCTGTCAACTGATTACCACCTGGTGGTGAGTAGGCTCCGATGGTGGGGGAAGATGCCGGTCCGACCTGGCAGACCCAAACGTATTGCGAGGGTTTGTTGGGAGCGTCTGGCGAATTCCCTGTCATAAGGAGTTTCAACTCCCGCCTCCGACAGAGCTTTTCCCATGTTCCGGGAGAGGAGGGGGGGGCATTGAGCCCGAGTGGACCATGTTCCGCGCCTCTCTTGTTGAGGCGGCCGATCTGAGTTGTGGCCGTAAGGTGGTTGGTGCTTGTCGTGGCAACCCTTGCTGTTTTTTTATTGTTTTGTTTTTTTGTGAAGAAGGTTTCACAGTCCAATTCGTATCCGTCCTCTCCTCAAGCAACTATTCGAGGTCCCATCTGGGGTGCCAGATTGTCTTGTTCAGAGAAGCTATGACAATGAAAGTATTTATCAATAAATTATGAGATTTAGTTGAGAAAGAAAAAAAAACATGGAGAAACATTGTTCACAGATCTGTCAAGGAAGCCCTCTTCCCCCGTCCCTTCATCTTATTTCCTTCTATTTGGTCAACACAATCAGCATTTTGAGCAGCTACACTGAATGCAGTCGAATGAATGAATGCATGAGCAGGCAACTTTGCTCATTTGCCAAGTAACTGGAAAGCATTCAATAGTACAAACAGTTTCTTCCATTTTGCACTATTGTATGTCAAATTACAAATACACTCACAAATATTGTGCCGGTGAGATTGAAAAAGACTGTGCTAATACAAGCTATTTTAACAGAGAGAATTTTATTGGCCAGCAAGCAACACAGTCTCAATCAACAATCCGACTCGCAACATCATACATTTCACAACAAAATGGAGAATGTCTATTTGCATGTTGACCTCACAGTGCAGAGGTACCGTGCTCAATTCCAGCTCTGGCCTCCCTGCGTAGAGTTTGCATGTTCTCCCCGGGCCTGCGTGGGCTTTCACCGGGTACTCCGGTTTCCCCCACATTCCAAAAACATGCATGGCGGGCTGATTGAATGCTCTAAATTGCCCCTAGCTGTGAGTGTGAGAGCGGATGGTTGGTCATGTGCCCTGCGATTGGCTGGCAACCGGGTCAGAGTGTCCCCCGCCGACTGCCCAAAGACAGCTGGGATAGGCTCCAGCACCCTCCCCCCATCCCAGCAACCCTTGTGAGGATAAAGAGGAACAGAAAATGGATGGATGGATGCATGCATTAAAAAAAAAAGATAAAATACATATCTCGAAACTAACTATCATGAAGAATCCAGAAGTATTATAACCCAGATGACAAGGCTCAATTTTCTCATTCATGACAAAAGAAAAAAATTAATGCAGTCAAGGAAGAGCACATAAAATATCATGCACCTTGGTGCATGAAGTGAAGAAGCCTGCTCAGATGAGAGGTGAAAACTTCGTTGTCAACTGTTCATCTCATCATCACACTTCTGCTTTTTAATGTGAAACATGCAGAGGATGTTTTTTTAAGACTCTTTTCCAAGAGAATCTTTGGCCACAAACTGATCAGGAAAAAGATTTCTCACCAGTATGGCTTCTTGGGTGCCTTGTTAATTTTCCCATCTCAGAGAATCTTTGGCCACAAACTGAACAGGAAATAGGTTTCTCACTCGTGTGGGTACTTGTGTGCCTTCTTAAGTCTTTTTTCAGAGAGAATCTTTTTTTCACAAAAGTGTGTATTTGTGTGTGTTTTTAAGCTTCCCTTCCAAGTGAATCCTCAGCCACAAAATGAGGAGGCAAAAGGTTTCTCTCCAGCATGTGTTCTGGTGTGTATTTTCAGATTCCCTTCCAAGAGAATCCTAGGCCACAAACTAAGCAGGCAAAAAGTTTCTCACCAGCGTGTGTTCTTATGTGTATTTTTATGCTTCTATTATGAGAGATTCTTTGGCCGCAGATTGAGCACGAAAAAGGTTTCTCACCAGTGTGTTCTTGTGTGAATTGTTAAGTTTCCCTTCCGAGAGAATCTTTGGCCACACACTGAGCATGAAAAATGTTTCTCACCAGTGTGTGTTCTTGTGTGGCTTTTTAGGCGTCCAGTGAAGGAGAATTGTTGGCCACATCTGGGCAGGCAAATGGTTTCTCACCAGTGTGACTTGTTGTGTGTCTTTTTAAGGCTGCCTTATCAGAGAATCTTCTGCCACAAGCTGAGCAGGAAAGAGGTTTTTCACCAGTGTGTCTTCTGATGTGTCTATTTAAGCATCCTTTCGCTGAGAAACTTTGGCCACAAACTGAGCAGGCAAAAGGTTTCTCACCAGTGTGCCTTTGAATGTGATTTTTTAAGTATCTCTTCTCTGAGAAACTTCGGCCACACACCGAGCAGGCAAAAGGTTTCTCACCAGTATGGGTTCTTGTGTGACATTTTAAGCTTTCCTTCCGGGAGAATCTTTGCTCACACACCAAGCAGGCAAAAGGTTTCTCACCAGTGTGTATTCTGATGTGTCTTTTTAAGCATCCCTTCGCTGAGAAACTTTGGCCGCAAACTGAGCAAGCAAAAGGTTTCTCACTACCGTGAGTTCTTGTGTGTATTTTTAAGCTTTCCTTCCGGGAGAATCTTTGCTCACACACCAAGCAGGCAAAATGTTTCTCACCACCATGTGTTCTTGTGTGTATTTTTAAGCTTTCCTTATGAGAGAATCTTTGGCCACAATATGAACAGGCAAAAGGTTTCTCACCAGTGTGAGCTCTTGTGTGTATTTTTAAGTATCTCTTCTCTGAGAAACTTCGGCCACACACCGAGCAGGCAAAAGGTTTCTCACCAGTATGGGTTCTTGCGTGACATTTTAAGCTTTCCTTATGAGAGAATCTTTGGCCACAATATGAACAGGCAAAAGGTTTCTCACCAGTGTGAGCTCTTGTGTGTATTTTTAAGTATCTCTTCTCTGAGAAACTTCGGCCACACACCGAGCAGGCAAAAGGTTTCTCACCAGTATGGGTTCTTGTGTGACATTTTAAGCTTTCCTTCCGGGAGAATCTTTGCTCACACACCAAGCAGGCAAAAGGTTTCTCACCAGTGTGTATTCTGATGTGTCTTTTTAAGCATCCCTTCGCTGAGAAACTTTGGCCGCAAACTGAGCAGGCAAAAGGTTTCTCACCACCGTGTGTTCTTGTGTGTATTTTTAAGCTTTCCTTCTGGGAGAATCTTTGCTCACACACCAAGCAGGCAAAATATTTCTCACGACCATGTGTTCTTGTGTGTATTTTTAAGCTTTCCTTATGAGAGAATCTTTGGCCACAATCTGAACAGGCAAAAGGTTTCTCACCAGTGTGAGCTCTTGTGTGTATTTTTAAGTATCTCTTCTCTGAGAAACTTCGGCCACACACCGAGCAGGCAAAAGGTTTCTCACCAGTATGGGTTCTTGTGTGACATTTTAAGCTTTCCTTCCGGGAGAATCTTTGCTCACACACCAAGCAGGCAAAAGGTTTCTCACCAGTGTGTATTCTGATGTGTCTTTTTAAGCATCCCTTCGCTGAGAAACTTTGGCCGCAAACTGAGCAGGCAAAAGGTTTCTCACCACCGTGTGTTCTTGTGTGTATTTTTAAGCTTTCCTTCCGGGAGAATCTTTGCTCACACACCAAGCAGGCAAAATGTTTCTCACCACCATGCGTTCTTGTGTGTATTTTTAAGCTTTCCTTATGAGAGAATCTTTGGCCACAATCTGAACAGGCAAAAGGTTTCTCACCAGTGTGAGCTCTTGTGTGTATTTTTAAGTTTCGCTTCTCAGAGAATATTTGGCCACACAGTGAGCACGAAAAAGGTTTCTCACCAGTGTGGGTTCTTGTGTGTATGTTTAAGATTTCCTTATGAGAGAATCTTTGGCCACAGATTGAGCAGGTATAAGGTTTCTCATCAGTGTGGCAAATCTTATGACTCTTCAAACTGCTCGCATAAGCATAAGTTTTCCCGCATTGAGGACATTTACAGCGTTTGCCAGTTTCACATGTCACATCAGGCCCAGATGATTTATCATCAGTCTTAGTAGAGTGTGCCGTTATGTCATCACCACCTGATGGTGGAGATTGGAGGCCGTCTGCTTGTGATCCTTTATCAACCTGTGATGTCACGTGTTGAAATGAGCTGCTGTCTGGAGGCCTCGCCCCTCTGCTCGTTTCACTTTGACCCTCATCTTCACTTTTTAAAGGTCCACCAGTCAATGGCAGCTTGTAGATATTTTGTTCCTCCTTCTCATTGGTGTGAAGGTTCTCTTCCTTCTCCTCTTTGATGTGAGGGTGCCCTTTGTCCTCCTTTTTAATGAGAGGGGGGTCTGGCTCCTCATTTCCTTGAATACAGGGGCGCACTTCATCCTCCACCTCCTCCTTAATGTGGGGGGGAGTCTGGCTCCTGCTGCCCAGGACCAACATCTTCACTGACGTCTTCAAGACACATGAGGATAAACACAAAAGGTTTGGTCATGTAAGTTCTCATGTTTAAACTTTGAATTTGCGCAATATAGTTTATATTCGTACCTATGGTTGATTGGTGTTTAAAGCTGTGACAATAAAAGGGTATAAAGGTGTTAAGGGTTTTTCCTGCCACCCCCAGCCAGGCCAATTGACAACACTCACACAGCATAGAGCACCAGCTGTGCTGGTTGAGCGATCGATGTCCCTCTGCGGCAACTCTGTATTTTAACGGCAGTTGCAGCACTGCACAACTATTGAGGCGCTACATCAACAGCAGTGCACAGAAAAAAACTGATCGAATCGTGTTCCCCGGATTATAGAGAGAACAAAATAAACCTGTGACAAAACGTGACAGGAGTGCAGCACAAAGACACTCACAACTCACAATGACCGAACAAAACTGACAGAATTCAGGGAGCTAAATACAAGCAAAGTGACGAGACAACGAGAAACACCTGAACAGCACCCATAGGGTTGAGGGAGCTGATGACGAGAACAGGTGGCGACAAAAAGGGCACATGAAGGAACAAAACGAAACGTAACCAAACAGAAACATAACAATTACTTTTTAAAATTCCTCTTACCATATGGTCTCAAAAACACACAAGCCAGTTGAAAACAAATAATAGGATCTGAAAAAGAAACCTAAAAAGGATAGGGGGCCAGTGCAGGGATGTCAGAGGAGGAATTGTGTGCTTCTGCTTCCGAGTACCTGCCAAGAGGGGAACAGCAGAATTCTGGACCAACCGGACACAATTAATGGAGGATTGGCTATCTCCAAAGTAAAGTCCATTATAGTCATCCAGGCGGGATGATGAAGGCATGAATTATTGTTTTAAAGTACTCATGAGAAAAGGAAATGTTTTATTTCAGCCAGCTGCCTAAGATGAAAGAAGATGGATTTCACAGTCTCAAACTTGGGTATTAAACTGGACAGTGATTTTAAACTCGACCGGCAAATTGGTGCCGTTGTTAAATCCAGCTTCTTTCATCTTAGACAGCTGGCCAAAGTAAAAATCTCCTTTCTCAGGATCACCTTGAGACAGTAATTCACGCCTTTGTCACATCCCGGCTCGATTACTGCAATGCCCTTTACTTCGGAGTCAGCCAATACTCCGTTAATCACCTCGAGCTGGTCCAGAATGCTGCTGCTCGCCTCTTGACTGGTACTCGTAAGAGGGAGCACATAACTCCTACTCTGGCACTTCTTCACTGGCTCCCCATTATTTTAAAGTTATTTTTAAGATCCTATTATTTGTTTTCAAATCTTTAAATGACCTTGCGCCACCTTACCTCTCTGAGCTCATCCATGCCTACACACCTGACCGGCGCCTCAGGTCTGTGGACCAGACATTAGAAGTACCAAGAACCAAACTGAGGCTCAGAGGGGATCGAGCCTTTTCCGTTGCGGGTCCCTCTCTCTGGGATGACCTCCCACTGAGCATTCGGCAAACCCACCTGTATTCTTTGGCATTTGACTCAGCAATGCTGACGATGATACCTCAAGGAGTGTATTGACACATTACACAAACTGTGTCGGCACTGTATTGGTACTGTGTTGGTCACCCAATAGTGACCCCTGCAGTAGCTATAACATAATTGCAGGCAAAGAAATTCCTTGTTTGTGTAAATGCTAAAGTGAGTTGGTATGTAAAATATAACAAATTTGAGCAACAATTCAGAATTACAATTATTAACTTATGTAGAAAATATTGTTCACCGTTAAATCATATGAAACAAAAGACAATCAAGTCATTTGTTTTTGAATTTTTATTAAGGAACAAAAGTTTTTGGAGTGTCTTTGCTCCAAGGCGATTTTTCCTCTGAGACACCAGCTCCCCAGCCTTCCAAAATACTCTTTCGCATGGTAGATGATGATGGTGAGCAGAGAGTTTTAAGTGCAAGTTGATGCAGACGTGGATATATTTTCTGGTTCCATTTCCAATATTGTAAAGGGTCTTGGTTTCTGGGTGTGTTTGCTTCTGCCAGGTTGCGTTGGACTTCAATTATGGAGTCAGCTGTTGCATTTGAATTTTCCTTCTCATATCTCTGGCTCACCAAGTCCTTGATGGTCTGAAAATAACCATACAAATACTGTTTCACCAATAAAATACACTTTTATAGTTAATACAAAAATATAATAACATTTCTTAAACATACCTTCCTGCTTGGTCGAGCATACGAGGACATAATAAGCTTCAGGAGCTCCCTGAATCCCTCATTCTCAACAATGCTGAGTGGTTGACAGTCTCTGATGATCATGTTGACCACTGCCTCATCCACTGCTTGCTTGTTAGGAACTGCAAGCCAAAAGGAAATATCTTGTTGATAGGTTGATTATTTTTAGTTATCATACATTCGCTTATCATTAATGTTATTATTGATATTGAGGTGATTGATTGGTTGATTATGCTCGCAATGAAGAACGCTTATGCCTGCAATGATAAATTGATTATGCTTGCGAAGAAGAACGCTTATGCTTTTAATAAAGATATATTGCTTCTTAATCATTATATACCGTATTTTCACGACCATTCGGCGCACTGTATTGTTGGGCGCAGTCTCATTAATGGGTGCTATTTCTGTATTTGACACATAGACAAAACACACTATATTATTCGGCGCAGTTTTACAGTGGTAAAACATACGCCAGCTTAAACATACGGCATGCATGCGCGCACACCAAAAACACGTTAGCTTGAAGCATACGGTAGCATGCCAAGACATACAGATACAAGCTAAAAACACGTTTTTAAAAAGGCAACTGTTGGATTGATTATTTTTAGTCATCATACATTCGCTTATGCCTGACATGATAAATTGATTATGCTTGCAAAGAAGAACGCTTCTGCTTTTAATAAAGATACATTCTTTATTATGTACTCACATTTTATCCATTATATACTCACTTTTATAATCAAGAATGCTTGGTGCACTGTGTGGAAGTTTAGGGACACAACCACCTTTCCGAGGACGTGGTTGGGAAGAGATAAGTGTTAAGACTAAACAGTGAGCAAGGGTGAACAGTGAATGGAGCCATCAACACCAGCTGCGGCGTGATGTTTTTGTGACAATTGCACACATGTACGTAATTTGCACTCACATACACACACATAGTCAAACAAGTTCAGTGTGTGTTCAACAGCCCCCACCCTTTAGGTTGGACACACCTATGTAGTAGATTTCCCAATAAATGAGGGGGTGAAGGAGGAGATCGTTAGGGGTGACGTGCCGAGAACTGAAACCGAACGCTTCACCACGTTCCCCCCTGGTACCAGAATTGAGTCTCCTGTCTCCTCCTTGTGTTTTATTCCTGAGTGTCAAATTGGATAAACCTGACATTTTGGGGGGCTCGTCCGGGATCGCAATATACCTGACGCCTCCAGACGCTGAGTCGACGGCCAGGAAGACCGTGGCCACGGCTAAATCACCCTTTCCGGGACTGGGTTTCGGCTCTTCGTCTGGGGGCTGAGGGCTGACGCGAATCCAGAGGAGAGAGGACTACTCTTGGTAAGTAGGGCGGCGGTGTCCTGTACGTATTTAAACTCCGCATTAACACTCTTTCAAGCGTTGGATGAGTGTTTGCGCGCCGGGTTTGTAAAGACGGAGGTCGGGGTGGTCTTTAAACCCGTTTTTAATTGGAACTCTCTCAGGACAGGTGTTGCAGATTTGTAACAACCGAATACCATGACTACACCTGGTTCGAGAACTTAATTTGAGCCTGAGAGGGATCTATTAAGAAGGGACTCTTTCAAAGCGTTGAATGAGTGTTTGCGCGCCGGCTAAAAAGACGTGGTCTCTAAAGCCGTTGAAAGCACTGAGCCATACTAGTCCCTATCAGGCATATAGATGTGCGGTGTCCTGCACGTGCTTAAACTCCGTGTGTAAATAGAGTGTGTATGGAGTACGTTCCCTAGGTTGAATGTCATCGAATAAAATGCGCTTAATGAGTGACTGTGTAAATGTGTGAGTGGAGGTTTGCTACCTCATTAGAACAGGACATTTGTTGTGGCAACTGTCTGAGGAAGCAGATGCAAGAATTTCCCGCCACTTTGGTATACCTTGGTACACTTTGGTGGGAGAAGGTTGGAAATTACCTCAGTCGGAGAAATTGTCACCCTGTTCAAGGGAAAAGTCAGCCTAGTTACCCTAGGTAAACCGCTGACTCTCAATTTGCAAAATGGGGATACTAAATAGTAAGACCACGGATAAAATGAATCCTAAAATGAAGTTAACATGTACGGACTGGAAATTCGTAGAGAGCCAATGTCCTTCAAAGATAAAACAACTAAATTTGTGGATAAAAAAATATAATTTCGCTGGCCGGCTGAACACAAACATTACTGCACCTGCAGCATAATATTAGAACTATGTACGAAAATGACAGAGAGAAAATGGATATGGATGGGTTCGAAAACATTGAGTTCTGGATGTTCTTGGCTGAAAAGAAGCAGAAAGTGAAGGAGGAAAAGGGAATAGAGAAAGTTGAAAGAAGGGAACGTGTCAGTGAGATGGAATTTAACCATGACAAGAGCGAAAGAAACGTTATGTTTCACAGGAGAGAGGATGATGAGTTGGGACCGGTAGGTTTACGGACAGGAGTAAAACAGAAAGTGGAGAGAGAAAATGAGCTTGAGATGACATCCACAAATCCTGTTACACCATCATTGTATTCATCCCTTCCAACTTCGACATCTCCTTTTCCACCATCCCCTTCACCCTCGTTTCGAGGGGGCCATCCAATGACCTCTAGGGGAAGGGGAGATTTGGGAGTGAAATTTACTCTCACATACACACGCACAGTCAACAATCCGCGCCGAAATAGGGGCAGAGGAATGCCAAGAAAGAGACGTGGGACTGATCCAGGGGAGATTGTTTGTTGGTGTTGTAGGGCAAAAGGCCACATTTCCCGTGACCGTCCCAAGGGTAAATTGATGCTGTATATCGATATTTGGATGTAGTGAAGTGTTCTAGCAGGTGACAAAAGTTTGTAGATGCTTGACCTGGTTGAGAGTGGTAGCAAAGTGAATATTTTGGTTTATCTGTAGAGTTGTGTCTGCGAATATGTGCTTAATTAGTCTTTGCATGTGTGTAGATAAGCGAGACTCTTGCCTCGTCTCGTGGAGTCTCGTTTGTTTTATTTTCTGGCTTTTGCAGTGTGGGAGGTTTGTACGGCATCTATTGTAATTACTTGTAATTGTCACTGTATTAATTGTGATTCCTAACGCCACTTAAGCTTCATTATTTCAACAAGCGCTACATGAAGTATGTGTAAATCAGATAAAGAAAGAAAATGGTTGAGTATGGGTGTGGAGACAGAGAGTTTTGGGTCCTTATAGTGGGTGAAAGGCAAGTGAAAATGTTGGTGGTGAGACGTAAGGTGATGATGGAAGTTGAGTATGTTGAGAATAAAAAAAGGAACAGGCAGGTGAAGTTGGACACAGTGATGTTATGAAAGAGGAGGTCATCATGTGTTTAGGTTGAATAGGGCCAAAAGGTGCTTAGAAAGTTGTTTGTTTGTTTGTAAGTCATACACACCATTTTTATTTGTGCTAAGTGGTCGTCAGTGGACGTACGTGGGACGTTGTTAAGCTTCTGGGAGGAGGTAGAATGTGTCAGTATACAGTGAAGGCCTTGATTTGGATGATTTGTAACTGTTATCTGTCTGTGGGTTTCAATTAACTTATAACTGCTTCTGTTATGCTGCTAATTGCCAGAATGTTCCGATTATATTACATTGTTTTATAGATTACGTTCATAAGATGCACATTTCTCTTGAAACATGAGAAGAGCCATCACGGCTCCTGATGTGGGAGAAATGATGGTCTTGTGTCATGAAATTATGTAAATTCAGTTACAACTTTGCTATCATTGGGTTGTGTTGTGCCTTCCCTCATTATGAAATTTAATGACGAGAGTTGAAGCTATAAACTGCCAATCATATCGTCTAACATACAAATTCATGTTGGTTTGAGTCATGAAAAAAAAAACTATACAAAAACGTAAGGTTTTAAGCCATGTCTCATTTGTGCATACACGGCTGGATTTCTAATTTCGTTCGTCACAAGAGCAACATCTTCCAGTTTTAATCATTGTTTATGTTTCAAGGTCGCGTGGGGAGTATTTGAAATTGGCTTCGTTAACTTCGAATGACTGCACGTTTTAAGGTCAGCAGTGGCATTTTTGAAAACCACACACACCCTAGGTGGTGTTTACCAAAGACAGTTGCGGCATAGATAAGCCACTTGGCAGCCTTGAGCAGTGTATGGTGCGATCTCTGCATGCTGGAAGTGCTAGGAAAAAAAAAAACAAATGCATGAGCTGCTGCACACTAAAAAAAAGTCTTTGTACTTTCTTTGTTAAGGTCGCGGTTGTTGTGAATGCGCCTTATGAATTAGGGTGTGTTGTATTGCACGTGAAGTATTGATAAATCAGTATGACGAATGCTGTTCGTTATTGTATCAAGTTGTGATATTTATGTGCGCGGCACACACGGCAGTGTTTTATTTTTTGAGAGGGGGGACTTGCTGACTATCAGCAACATGATAACGTTTTGGGTTAAGTTCACTTCTGTTTAAAATGCGGCAACATATTCCAATCGGTTAATGAAGAATGTGGCAAAAAACAGAACTATATTGCAAGATGGGGTTTATGTCAGCACTGGCATCCATCCATCCATCCATCTTCTACCGCTTATCCGGGGCCGGGTCGCGGGGGCAACAGCTTTAGCAGGGAAGCCCAGACTTCCCTCTCCCTAGCTACTTCTTCCAGCTCTCCCCGGGGGATCCCGAGACGTTCCCAGGCCAGCTGGGTGACATAGTCACTCCAGCGTGTCCTGGGTCTTCCTCGGGGTCTCCTCCCGGTGGGACATGCCCGGAACACCTCACCAGGGAGGCGTTCAGGAGGCATCCGAATCAGATGCCCAAGCCACCTCATCTGGCTCCTCTCGATGTGGAGGAGAAGCGGCTCGACTCTGAGCCCCTCCCGGATGACCGAGCTTCTCACCTTATCTCTAAGGGAGAGCCCGGACACCCTGCGGAGAAAACTCATTTCGGCCGCTTGTATCCGGGATCTCGTTCTTTCGGTCACGACCCATAGCTCGTGACCATAGATGAGGGTTGGAACGTAGATCGACCGGTAAATTGAGAGCTTCGCCCTTTGGCTCAGCTCCTTCTTCACCACGACAGACCGATACAACGTCCGCATCACAGCAGACGCTGCACCGATCCGCCTGTCGATCTCTCGCTCCCTCCTGCCCTCACTCGTGAACAAGACCCCAAGATACTTAAACTCCTCCACTTGGGGCAAGATCTCTCCCCCGACCCAGAGGGGGCACTCCACCCTTTTCCGACTGAGGACCATGGTTTCAGATTTGGAGGTGCTGATTTTCATCCCAACCACTTCACACTCGGCTGCGAAACGCTCCAGTGAGAGTTGGAGAGCCCCGTTTGAAGGAGCCAACAGCACCACATCATCTGCAAAAAGCAGGGATGCAATACTGAGGCCACCAAAACGGACGCCCTCAACGCTTCGGCTGCGCCTAGAAATTCTGTCCATAAAGATTATGAACAGAATCGGCGACAAAGGGCAGCCTTGGCGGAGTCCTACCCTCACTGGAAACGATTCCGACTTACTGCCGGCAATGCGAACCAAACTCTGACATCGGTGGTATAGTGACCGAATAGCCCGTATCAGGGGGTTCGGTACCCCATACCCACGAAGCACCCCCCAGAGAACTCCCCGAGGGACACGGTCAAACGCCTTCTCCAAGTCCAAAAAACACATGTAGACTGGTTGGGCGAATTCCCACATACCCTCGAGGACCCTGCTAAGGGTGTAGAGCTGGTCCACTGTTCCACGGCCGGGACGAAAACCACACTGCTCCTCCTCAATCTGAGGCTCGACTTCCTGACGGATCCTCCTCTCCAGCACCCCTGAATAGACCTTACCAGGGAGGCTGAGGAGTGTGATCCCTCTGTAGTTGGAACACACCCTCCGGTCCCCCTTTTTAAAAAGAGGGACTACCACCCCGGTCTGCCAATCCAGAGGCACTCTCCCCGTTGACCACGCGATGTTGCAGAGGCGTGTCAACCAGGACAGCCCCACAACATCCAGAGCCTTGAGGAACTCCGGGCGGATCTCATCCACCCCTGGGGCCCTGCCACCGAGGAGCTTTTTAACCACATCGGTGACTTCAACCACAGAGATAGGAGAGCCCACCTCAGGGTCCTCAGACTCTGCTTCCTCCAAGGAAGACGTGTTGGTGGAGTTGAGGAGGTCTTCGAAGTACTCTGCCCACCGGTTCACAACGTCCCGAGTCGAAGTCAGCAGTGCCCCATCCCCACTGTACACAGTGTTAGTGGTGCACTGCTTCCCCCTCCTGAGACGTCGGATGGTGGACCAGAATTTCCTCGAAGCCGTCCGGAAGTCGGCTTCCATGGCCTCACCGAACTCTTCCCACGCTCGGGTTTTTGCCTCGGCGACCACCGAAGCTGCGTTCCGCTTGGCCAGTCGATACCCGTCAGCTGCCTCTGGGGTCCCACAGGCCATAAAGGCTCGATAGGACTCCTTCTTCAGCTTGACGGCATCCCTTACTGCTGGTGTCCACCAGCGAGTACGAGGGTTGCCGCCACGACAGGCACCAACCACCTTACGGCCACAACTCAGATTGGCCGCCTCAACAATAGAGGCACGGAACATGGTCCACTCGGACTCAATGTCCCCCGTCTCCCCCGGAACATGGGAAAAGCTCTGTCGGAGGTGGGGGTTGAAACTCCTTCTGACAGGGGATTCCGCCAGACGCTCCCAACAAACCCTCAAAATACGTTTGGGTCTGCTAGGACGGACCGGCATCTTCCCCCACCATCGGAGCCTACTCACCACCAGGTGGTGATCAGTTGACAGCTCCGCCCCTCTCTTCACCCGAGTGTCCAAAACATGCGGCCGCAAATCCGATGATACAACCACAAGGTCGATCATCGAACTACGGCCCAGGGTGTCCTGGTGCCAAGTGCACATATGGACACCCTTATGTTTGAACAAGGTGTTCGTTACGGACAGTCCGTGACGAGCACAGAAGTCCAATAACAAAACACCACTCGAGTTCTGATCGGGGGGGCCGTTCCTCCCAATCACGCCCCTCCAGGTCTCACTGTCATTGCCCACGTGAGCATTGAAGTCCCCCAGCAGAACAAGGGAGTCCCCAGCAGGAGTACTCTCCAGCACACCCTCCAAGGACTCCAAAAAGGGTGGGTATGCTGAGCTGCCGTTTGGTGCATATGCACAAACAACAGTCAGGACCCGTCCCCCCACCCGAAGGCGGAGGGAAGCAACCCCCTCGTCTACCGGTGTGAACCCCAATGTACAGGCATGAGCCGGGGGGCAATGAGTATGCCCACACCTGCTCTGCGCCTCTCACCATGAGCAACTCCAGAGTGGAAGAGAGTCCAACCCCTCTCGAGAGAACTAGTACCAGAACCCAGGCTGTGTGTGGAGGCAAGTCCGACTATATCCAGTCGGAACTTCTCTACCTCACACACCAGCTCGGGCTCCTTCCCTGCCAGAGAGGTGACATTCCATGTCCCAAGAGCTAGCTTCTGCAGCCGAGGATCGGACCGCCAGGGTCCCCGCCTTTGGCTGCCGCCCAGCTCGCATTGCACCCAACCCCTTTGACCCCTCCCACGGGTGGTGAGACCATGAGAAGGGGGACCCACGTTGCCTCTTCGGACTGAGCCCGGCCGGGCCCCATGGGTGTAGGCCCGGCCACCAGGCGCTCGCCAACGAGCCCCACCTCCAGGCCTGGCTCCAGAGGGGGGCCCCGGTGACCCGCGTCCGGGCAAGGGAAACTGAGTGCCATCGATTTTATCTATCATAAGGGGCTTTGTGAGCCGTGCTTTGTCTGGTCCCTCACCTAGGACCTGTTTGCCATGGGTGACCCTGCCAGGGGCATAAAGCCCCAGACAACTTAGCTCCTAGGATCATTGGGACACACAAACCCCTCCGCCACGGTAAGGTGACGGCTCACGGAGAGGTCAGCACTGGCAGTGAACCCAAAATTATTTTTTGTGTCATGGATTATCTCACGCGTTGGCAGGGGGAATGGTGTATCTGGTTCGGAAACATTATACAACCTATGGGTTTAACTAATGTTTTAATACGCTACATTTCGAGCTACATTTCCATTTCAGATAGTGCACATGGGTTTCGTTTAATTAATGAGGGGATGACATATTGCCTGGGTTTGGTTGAGGCTTTTCCAAAACGGGTCAAAAATTTGCGGCAATAGAACACATTTTGTGAACAGGTTAATTGATAAAATACAATGCATGTTTCACATTTTATTTGAGACACTATTGCTCCTGCCGTCCACAATCTGCAGGATTGGTTGCAAGTAGCAAGTTTGGGAGACCATATAGATTATTGATATTTTCTTCACAATTGTGTACTTGTGTAAACGGATTCGGTTGACAATATGTGAGAAAGTTTAGAGAAAAAAAAAAAAGAAATGAATTGAGATTGTGCTTTTTCACAGCAGGACAAAATGGTGGTTCCAGCAGACCTGACTCTGATTCGAAACATGAAAAAGAAACATTGTACTTCTTTGAAGTGTTGCTGACCACACCGATTGACGGACATTGTAAAAAGGTCATCTCGATAGAAACATCCACTGAGGAAGGTGAGCGAAGTCCGGTGACGCGATGGGCACAGTATTTTAGTTACTGGGAACATCAAACGACCGGTGGAAGAAGTTTCAAGACACATTTGCACTCATTCAGGGTGTGTTTCTGTCGACATGCTAGAATATCAGTGGTGGCATGTCATTTCCTGTTATATGATCACACTAACATATGGACAACTGTTCTTCTTTTTTTTAAGGGTATTTGTGCTCTCCGTTAGCACATGTGAAAGGGGATGTATTTTTTAATAATAACCTACATTTTGCTAATAGATCTAGTCCAGGGGTGTCAAACTCATCTTTGTCACGACCCGCTTTGGGGTTACACCTACCCCGGTACGACGGTGAAATTTGATTAAATGGTTATATTTTATTAATTGTTCAACTCAACTCAACTGTTCATAGAGCAACTTAAATCAACCATCGCTGTATACAAAGTGATGTACATGGAGTGAATATCAGAAATACAATGATGAAATTATTTACTAACAACAACATATGAATGAATTGCCAATTCTGAAACCAGTCATATTTTGTTCAATTATTGTTTGAGTGTTAACAGGTAACAAAATTATCACGAAATCTCGACATTATTTATGTAGAATTTCGACGTTTCAGTACAAATTTTAGAGGGTTCATGGAAGTTGATGCGCGTAAATTGCTTTCACGCTTTCACATAAATTTATGCATACATTTATGTGGTGTTTCGACTTTGACACCTGTGATCTAGATGATCTTGGGAAAAGAAAAGAAGAAACACATTTCGACACAAATTGTTGTATACATTTTTGTTCTGGAGGCAAAAATATTTTATTTATAATCGATCTCGTCGATCTCATTAAGAAAAATAAATAAAAATTGAGAAGTGAACACACCAAGAGTGATAAAAAAAGAGCACGACTTGTTTTATTTGGGTTTGTTTTGGAGGTTGAAGTGATTTGTGTATTGTGCTCCTCTGTTGATGTTGCTGGGCTGCAATTGAATTTATTACTGTTTATTGATTTATTTCTTGAATGGTGCAATAATTTGGTCATACGGGTTCAGATACAGATTTTAAATACATTTCATAGGTAATTTTATGCGTTTAGGATGTTTTCTTTGATGGTAAAAAGAAAAAAGAAAACAACCCGACAGTAATATAGTTATTCTCTGCTGAAAGTTGAACTATTTCTTTCTTTTGTTATTTTATTTTTATTTTATGTTAATGTGGATACAATGTAATGCAGTAGTGTACTTCAACTGATTTTGAAGGCAAATGATGATTATCGCGGCCGAGAGTTTTTCTTTTTCTTTGCGAGAAATCATGAAAGAGCTCTGCTTTAAGGGTTGTCACTGGTGTTTGCGCATTGGTGTCACTGCTTTTACCAATGACTATGTTTCGTCCACAGGAGAGGATATTTGAGGTTCCACCTACGTTGGTGTAATTGGGGTTCCTCGTGGCGTACCAGATGAGTATAAATTGGTTAACCAAGTTGCTGCACGATGGGGGTCCATTTTTATAAACGTGCTGACGGGATCTGCTACCTCCACTACAGTGTCCAGAAGCTTGCAAATTATACTGTGGAAGCCTTTTTGGCGATTGGAAGTAAAACAATTGACAGTCACCTCTCTGATGGTGTTCCGGGACCGCATAGCGGTTTTACATTGTATTTTTTTATTGTCTGTACAGTGTCCTTGGGTGGCATGAAAGGCGCTTTTAAATAAAATGCATTATTATTAATGTGCTCTTGGCTGAGGCCAATCGAGCATGTGCGGTGTGTGGTGAGCGGTGCTGTTCAACCACGCCCTGAGGGCCCCACATACTGAACCGTATCGCTCCGGCGTGACCACGCCCTTGTCATCAGAGTTATGGAGTAAGACCTTTGTCACGTAAAATACTGGTGTGTTATGTCTTAATCTTTCAAATTCTTTTCTCTCAGCTATCTCGACATTGTGTGGATTTGCTGCGGTCCCTGTATCAAAAGCTCTGCTTATCCAATTTGTCACTACGGTTGTGGCACCCACGACGTCTAGATTGAATGGAATGTACCCTCTGCTGTTCCTTTTGGATGGCAGTGATTCTGGTGTGGAAAACAACTCGGGTTATGGTGACTTGTTTTCATTTAGATATCAGGATGTTGTGGTCGATGTTTACCATCTTTTCCTGGGTTCTTTTTCAGATTGATTTTTGATCTGGTGATAACCTCTTTCTTTTCAACCCCTGGGTCTACCTATGTTGCATATACATGACTCCAGTGAATAAAGTCTGTGGTCAAAAGCTCAGTAAAAGGACTGTGATTTCTGCAAGTACATAAAATACATATCAAGTAGACATCAGACGACACGGTGATAGGGTGGTTCGCACTGTCGCCTCACAGCAAGGGGACTGGAGGTTCAATACCAGGCCTGGGGTCTGTCTGTTTGCATGCATGTTTCAGTTTTAAGCACAATTATTTTAGAGAAGTTCAACATACCTGGGGTACTCTCACGAGTATCTGCCAATACTTCATTGCCATGCCGAGCTCTATTATGCCTCAACATTGAGGAAGTGCTCTGATTGAAGTAAGACAGCTCTGTGGAGCAGAGCCGACACTTCACCTACAATAACATAAAGAGTTAACAATTCAAACCTCTTACCGAAACAGAGCAAAAACTAAGGTGGAGCATTGCATTTAAAGACATTCTGGCGCACGCACGGCAGACAGCAGTGGACTATCGACTGCTGAGTCGCGCTTCACTCGAGTGGCGTCGCTACACATTCACTTGTTTAAAAAAATAGACAGTGCAGCCCCTATCTCATGATTTCGAGATCAATAGAGTATCTTGTAATTACAAAATAAAATGAAAAAAGCAACTGTTAGGTCATTCACTTGATAAACTGATAAAGTGAGTGCAATACGCCATCGTAAAAATATACTCTGCAACAGTAAACTAAACAATGCTCAAATGAGAAAAAAAGATTTACCTTGTTTGGCGTCACAAGAACGAAATTATTCCACACTGCGGAAAACTTCTTCGAACGATCCATAATCACACAAAACTCCATCCAACAAACCCACGACATGTTGATTTAAGGATGTTTGCTTCCTTATAAACATAATAAACACACTTTGGCGCGGCAAATCCGAACGATTCAGTTCCGGTATCGGTCACGTGATTCTTCCTTAAAGCAATACACACACCAAGACGGGGGGTTTCACTCTTGAGCTCTCGGCACCGTGCTGACGCACCGGTGTCGCTCGTCCCATCACGACTCAGCATGACCCAAATTATGATCTTAATTATACTGTTTGGTGCTCTATGTTAGATGCTCCATGTACAGCACTTTGTGTGCAGCGACAGCTGTTTGAAAGTGCTCTATAAATATAGTTGAGGTGAGAAAATATCATCAGATGCATCACAAAATGAGCTCTGTGATGCATTACAAAGTAATCCTGCAAAGTAACACAAAGTAATCCTGCAAAACGTTGTTCTATTTTCTCGTTTAGTTCAACAAATCCACAAGGAGCTTGAATGATAAATTATTTTCATGATATTTGTCGGATTGTAAGAACGAGCAGCACAGTGTCGAACAAGCAGCCATCTTGGTCACATTTTAGGTATGAAGAGACATCATGAAAACATTCTGAAAACGTAATCTGCGCAAATGTGTTATTTCATAATTGTGTATAAAAGTGCTAGCCCATCGCAGCGACCAAGAAGTAGCTCTCACTTTCAAAAAAAAAAGGTTGGTGACCCCTGCAATCGAGCGAAAGAACAAAAAATGACCCAACCTGCTCTGGTCGAGCACTCTCGTTGTCCTCATTTGCTCCGAAGAAATCATTCTCGTAATCTGCTATCCTCCTGCACACATTTTACACGATTCATTACAACACTGGACACTCTCACCGTTTACCTCTGCTGTTTGAAGAAACGCGTCTCTTTGTTTAGCCTTAGCGGATGCCAAGCTAGGCTAAGTACGCTAAACTAGGCCAAGAACCTTGAGTGAATTATGTTGCAGTCCAAAAAAGAAATGGTGGACGTACTGCATCGAGGCTTCAGTGCTATCAGTCGTAAGAGGGGATACCAAGTGCGTAAAGGTAGATTTGTCTGTGGCTCTACAGTCCGCAGCACCGATATACGACTGCGGCCAAGGCAGCCTCCACTCGCAAAAAAGTCAAGTGAGCCGCCACTAGTGATGTGTCGTTCGCGAACGAGCCGGCTCTTAGAGCCGGCTCTTTGAAGTGAACGATGGGAGCCGGTCCGAATAGGAGCCGACTTTTTTTTTCTCCTGTTTTTTTCCCCCCTTCGGTTAAAACCGCACGTGATTGGTCAAGATCCGTGGTAGAAGAGGAAGGGGAGGGTTTTACACACACACACACACACACACACACACACACACACACACACGCACACGCTGCAGTTTAGAGAAGGGGGAGGGGTTAGAGAAGAGACAGCAGCACACGGAGCAGCACGCAAACAAGACAAACGAGGAGACGAGAGAGTTAGTTAGCGAAAAAAACAACACGGTGGAAAGCGGAAAGGTGAGAAAATGGATAGGAAACGCAGTGAAATTTGGACTCATTTCAATTTAATTGATAGTTCAAAGGCAGCGTGTAGACTATGCAAGGTTAAAATATCCCATCAATTAGGCTCCACAAATAACCTGCACAGGCACATCAGAAAAGTCCACCCATCAGTACAATTCGAACAGAAAAGACAAGCAAGGGAACCAGCTATTAATGAAGGTGCTAGTGTGTCTGCAACTGTTGCTGCTGCTGCAATGTCACAACTGCCTAGATGTACAACCCAGAGCTCTATGAGCCACTTTATGCAAAAAGCTATAAAACCAGCAAAACAGAACACAATTGACGAGGAACTGGGTAAAATGATTGCAAGTGATTTTCAGCCATTTTGGTTGGCTGTGTGTTGTCGCAACATCTGTCCCCTCAGAGAGAATCTTCTCCAAAACAGGGCAAATATTAACAGAGAGGATAAACAGGATCAACCCCTCAAAGCTGAGGCACTTGGTTTTTCTTCATGCCAATCTTCGCGAAAGACAAGTTAAAACTTTTACCTGGGTGCTGCTTTCTTCTTTTTGTTTTACAAATTTTAACTTATAATTTGTTGTGTGGTATTCAAAGCTTACTTATGTTGTTTTACTGTAAATAGTTAAAAGCTTATAAATATACACATTCAGAGATTGGAACTTTTTGTTGACCTTGTTTTGATAGGGGTCTTTGTACTTTGTTTTTATTTTTGTAGCACTCCATGTTGTACTCCATGTTGAGTATGTTCAGAAGAATATACATAAAGCCATATATATAATAAATATTTGATATACTGTCTATTTTTTGCATTAGTAATTCATTTTACGCATAATATTACGTTATTGTTGGTAGTAAATTAATTTAAGCAACAAAAAAACTGAGGAGCCATTTGGGAGCCGAAAGATCCGGCTCTTTTTAGGGAGCCGAGCCAAAAGAGCCGGCTCTCTAAAAGGAGCCGGAATTCCCATCACTAGCCACCACAGCGATTGTGAATACAGTACTGTGCATTACGGGAACCTGCCGTCAGCGAGCGGTGTTGGCCACCTTCAAAATAAAAGTACCACAACTAATGCATGCACGTCAGTGATTTGGATGTTGTAAAAAATTATCTTCTTCTTCTTCTCCTCCTTTCGACTTGTCCCTTTTCAGGGATTGCCACAGCGAGTCATTAATTTTCATCTTTCCCTGTTCTCTGTATCCTCTACTCTGACTCCAACTACCTGCATGTCTTCCCTGTTTTAAAAAATTATATAAAAAAAATAAAATAAGTAATTCCTTGGTTGTCGGCCAACGATAAATTCACCCAGGAAGAATAAAACCTCTCAGAACAGCGCCAAGAAGCGTTCTTAAATTGAGATAGAAAATAAAGTCAATCGTAATTGTAACATCAATTTCACCTGACATTTAAAAAAATAATTTAAAATTTACTTTTGGTTATCCCGCAACCAAACAAGGTTTTCGACACACGCGGTATCCAACCACAATACTGGCATTCACATCTGTTCTCCCATTTCAAAATAATAGGCCTCTGAAATCTGACATGTTAACTGTCTCGCCTTATGCAGGATACCCCAGAATGGGACATTTTTGGACAGTTGGACAGTTGTACACACAGCCAAAACAGTGAAAAATAACTCCATGAAGCTGAAATTTTGCATCGGACTTCAAAAAGGGTCAAAGTTCAAAATGACACCTTGCTGGACAATTTTGAACATTACAGTTGGTATATATGACATCGTGACAAATTTGGAGTTTGGAGTCAGTAATACTCCCAAAAATGACAAATTGACGCCCATTACAAATTCCAATTTTCAATAGACTGTAAACCTGGTGTTTTATCGTGCATTTTTCTCAATTTTTGCACATATTACATCACCGGCGGCTCACCAATACGATCAAAGCTTGAGAATTGTGGTACTATTTTTTTAACCTCACTTTCCACAAGATGGCGGTAGAGCCTAAAATATTCTCGTGCAGGCTCTTTACGTCATTTCAAAAGCATCCAATTCGTCATTTTCATTCGAATAAACGGTCTAGTTTGTTGAGAGGGGTCTATTTGCACCTGTGTGTATGGATATGATCGTATGTGCACGTCACATAGAACAGCAATGAGCAAAGACATCAAAGCAGTACTTTTCCGCCATTTTGTGCACATTTGCTTGTCAGGTCGTACGCGTCTTTTGCGGAGACGTCAACCAGACAGACTCAACTTTCTGGTGTCACCTCATAAGAAGTCCGACCCGCGTGTGTTGCACATAAATTACATTGGTTTGCAAAACAATGTAATGCAGTTTGTAGAGCACTGCTAGCTCGGCGTTTTTTGGAAAATCAGGTGTTATTTTTTGAAAATCGAGTTTTGAATTGGTCAAGCTGTTATGCAATGCATGCCCCGGCTGTGTGGTCGCGTCATGAACTTGACGCGCGGGTACGCGCTTTCACGTGAACGCGCTGAGCACGGGCGAGGAACAGCCACATTTTCGGAGTGTATTTACGGCCATTTGAAATGATGGGCTCGTCAGTCTTTTATCTCGTCTGCACGCCAGTAGAACGCGCAGGCACTTTGTGCATTTGTGCAAGGTATTTATTCAAATCTTGTCTCACCAAGTGCCTCTCGGATTTTTGACATGTCTTATTCCATTGTGTGTGTGTGTGTTCTCCACAACAGGGGAAATAGCCAGTGGCGGTTCTGGATCAATTTCACTGAGGGGGCCGGGCTGGGGCCAGGGGTTTTGATGGGGGGGGGGGGGGGGACATTCAACCCAGGGCTAAAAAGACAGATTCGAAATCCACTTATTTCATCCACTTAATACCTACATACAGACAGAAACTCAAATGTGTTAAACCGGTTGTTAAGACTGTGAAAAATGGACAGATGAAGCAAAGCTAGCTCTACAAGAATGCTTAGACTGCACTGACTGGGGCATCTTTGAAACTTCAACGGGCACACTGGATGAATACACAGACACTGAAACATCATACATCAGTTTCTGTGAGGACATGTGTGTACCAACGAAGTCCTTCCGCTCCTTCAACAATAACAAGCCATGGTTTACTCCAAACTCAGGCAACTCAGGAAAGAGAAAGAGTGCATTTAGAGCATTTAGAAGTAATAATAATAATAATAATAATGCATTTTATTTAAAAGCGCCTTTCATGCCACCCAAGGACACTGTACAGACAATAAGAAAATACAATGTAAAAATTAGTAAACGAGATATTATATAAAAACAGGACATAAAATCATAAAATCATAAAAACATAGGAAATGGAAGAGCTATGTGTTGTAGGCAATCCTGAACAGGTGTGTTTTTAGACGGGACTTGAAAGTGGAAAGAGGTGTGCAGTTTTGGAGGTCCGGAGGTAGGTTGTTCCAGAGCTTTGGAGCAGCGTGACTGAAGGCTCTGGCTCCCATGGTGCTCAGTCGGGCAGGGGGCACTGACAGGCGGAGGGAGGACGAGGATCTGAGGGAGCGAGAGGGGATATGCACCTGGAGAAGGTCGGATAGGTAAGGAGGGGCCAGGTTGTGGATGGCCATATATGTATATAGAAGCAGTTTGTAATTGATGCGATGTTGAACAGGGAGCCAGTGAAGCTGTTGGAGAACGGGGGTGATGTGCTGCTGGGAAGATGTTTTTGTGATGATGCGAGCAGAGGCGTTTTGGACCAGCTGGATTTTATGAAGGGACTTTTGAGGTAGGCCGAAGAGGAGAGCATTGCAGTAATCAAGGCGGGATGTGACAAGACTGTGGACAAGAATAGCAGTGGTGCGGGGGGTGAGGGAAGGGCGAAGTCTGGTAATATTGCGGAGGTGGAAATAAGCAGTGCGGGTGATGGTGTTGATATGCGAGTGGAAGGTGAGCATGCTATCCAGGATGACACCCAGACTCTTAACCTGGGGGGAGGGGGACACTAGGGAGCTGTCAATGTTGAAGGAAAAACTGTTTACTTTGGATAAAGTGGATTTGGTGCCAAGAAGGAGGACTTCAGTTTTATTAGTATTTAATTTAAGAAAGTTTGTTGTGAACCATGTTTTGAGTTCGGAGAGGCAAGAAGTGAGGGAGGGGGGTGGGAGTATGGAGTTTGGCTTGCAGGAGAGGTAGAGCTGGGTGTCATCAGCAAAGCAGTGAAAGTGGATATTAAATTTGCGGAGGATATGGCCAAGAGGCAGGAGGTAGATGATGAAGAGAAGGGGACCTAGGACAGATCCCTGTGGTACACCTGTGGTGACTGGGGAGGGCTTTGAGGTGAAGGATTTGAGCTGGACAAACTGAGTGCGGCCAGTGAGGTAGGAGTGGAACCAACTGAGGGGAGTGTGGGAGAGACCAATGGAGGAGAGTCTATTGAGGAGGATAGGGTGAGAGATTGTGTCAAAGGCAGCGCTCAAGTCTAAGAGGATGAGGATGGATACTAAACCGGAATCAGATGCTATGAGGAGATCATTCACAATACGGATTGGGGCAGTCTCTGTGCTGTGGCGGGGGCGGAAACCGGACTGAAAGGGTTCATAGAGAGAGTGAAGGGACAGGTGGGAGTGGAGTTGAGCAGCAACAGTTTTTTCAAGGATTTTCGAGATAAATGGAAGGTTGGAGATGGGGCGGAGGTTATCAAAGTTGTTGGGGTCAGAGCCATGTTTTTTCAGTGTGGGGGTGATAGCAGCAGTTTTGAGGAGTGATGGGACAATACCAGAAGAGAGTGAGGAGTGGATAATAGCAGATATGAGAGGAAGCACAGAAGGAAGGCAGGATTTAACAAGGGATGAAGGGAGGGGATCAAGCTGGCAAGTGGTGGGCTTGGATTTGAGTATGAGGTTGGATAATTCAGCAGTCGTTGGTGGAACAAAACTGGAGAAGAGATGACAAGGAGAAGAAGGTTCAGATGGGGGGGGAGCAGGCAGGTTTTGATGGAGTTGGTGATGGATCTTAAGGATTTTGTGATTGAAGTGTTCCATTATGGAGTTGCAGGTTGCTGTGGAGTACAGGTGGAGGGGGAGAGAGTTTGGTGGCCGGAGGATTTTGTTCATGACGGAGAAGAGAGTTCTTGAATTTCCTTCGTTGGAGAGGATGAGGCCGGAGTAGTAGCTGGATTTGGTTTGTGCAATTTGGTCCTTGTATTTAGTGATATGGGTAGTGTACATGTCCTTATGGATGGTGAGACCGGTTTTCTTATAGAGTCGCTCAAGTTGGCGGTTTTTTGATTTCAATGATCTAAGAGCGGGTGTAAACCAGGGGGCAGATGTAGAGAATGAAGCAGTCCTGGTCTTCAGGGGGGCGAGAGAATTTAGAATATTTGTGAGGCAGGCATTGTAGTGAGCGGTGAGGTCATCCGGGTTTGAAAGGGCGTCTGGGGGCGGGGAACGGTCGATAATGGAGCAGAAGGTGTCAATGTTGATATTTTTGGTATTACGAAAAGAAATGAGGCGGGAGGTTTTGATTGTAGAGAGACGGAGTACGATGTTAAAAGTGAGGAGGAAATGATCGGTTTCAGGAAAAACATCAGCAGTGGGCTTGGAGGGGGAGAAGCCAGAGCAGCAAACCAAGTCCAATGTGTGGCCTTTGATGTGGGTGGGGAAGTCAGTAAGACAGTGTATCGCGAGGCTCTCCAGGTAGGATGTGAAGTCTCTTGTGAGTGGCAGGTCGGGGTTGTCCATGTGAATATTAAAATCTCCCAGCAAAATTAAATTTGGCGAGAGAGTGGATAAGTGTGTGATTAAACTGGAAAATTCATTGATGAAATCGCTATGTGGCTTCGGGGGGCGATAAACTGTGGCAATGATGGTTGGCGTGGGTCCAGGGAGTTTAAACACCATGCATTCAAAAGAGCTTGATGCAGGAACGGAGACTGGTAAGACTTTCCACTTCTCGCGGTGGATTACCGCGAGGCCTCCTCCACGGCCGTTGCCACGGGGACGGCAGATGTAAACAAAGCCGGGAGGAGTGGAGTCATTCAGAGCAGCGAAGTCGTTTGTTTGTTGCCAGGTTTCTGTTAAAACGAGGAAGTCAAGTTTGCGTTCGGCGAGGACGTCTTGAATGAGGTGACCCTTGTTCGTAAGTGAGCGGATGTTCAGCAGTCCAAAGTTGACAGCGGAGGTGTCATGTTTGATGGCGGCAGTGCTGTTAGCCGACCTAGCCAGGCGGGCTACTGCATAGTAGTTGGTGTTGCGGCCGCGGTTTCTGGGAGGACGTCGAGAAGTGGACCAGGTCGAGTTGATTGAGCCAGGATTTTTGTAGTCAACATGTCTACGCGACCCGCGGTGAATGTAGCGACGTCGAGGCAGGCGAGCGATGTCAGGATGATGGTGCAGTTCCGGCGGTGGAGGCTCCGGTGCAATCCTCCGGATCCGGAGAAGATCCGCGACAGAATAGTGGAGTAGTCCTGTCACTGGATGATGGCAGAACGTCAGAAGTATCAGAAATAACCCAAAGGCGGCGAAGTTGTGCCGCCCCATGACGAGGGAGAAAGGCCGGTGCGGTGACAGCCGGTAAATTTAAGCTACCGGCGTTAGCCCGTGGACTAAGTTACGATTTGGGGTTTGATTGATCGGGTGAAGCTATGATTTGTTACATCAATCACAGTCCAAACAGTCCAAAAACAGAAGGGCAAAAGAAAAATCAGAAGAAATATCTGAAAAGTTTTGGAAAAGTTTGGAGTGAGAAGCGGCGACATACACGCCAGCGTCCTCTCACCCTCTCAAAGCAGGCAAATAAAAAAAAAAGGTCCCATCCTGCTTCAAACAGTCTACCATCATCCCAGTTCCCAAGAAATCGGCAACATCGGAACTGAACGACTTTCGGCCTGTCGCCCTGACGTCTGTGGTCATGAAGTCCTTTGAACGCCTTGTGCTGAACCACCTAAAGAACATCACCGGACCCCTGCTGGACACTCTTCAGTTTGCCTACCGGGCAAACAGGTCTGTGGAAGACAGCATAGGTCTGCACTACATCCTCGAGCACCTCGACAGCACAGGGACCTATGTGATGATCCTGTTTGTGGATTTCAGCTCTGCATTCAACACCATCATCCCGGAACTCCTCACCCCCAAACTTCTCCACCTCAGTGTGTCCCCTACGATCTGCCAGTGGATCCTCAGCTTCCTGACGGGGCGGCCACAACAGGTGAGACTGGGAGCAACAAGATCATCAACACGCACCACCAGCACTGGAGCCCCACAGGGATGTGTCCTCTCTCCACTGCTCTTCTCCCTCAACACAAACGATTACACCTCAACAAGTCCAGCTGTCAAACTCATAAAGTTCGCAGACGACACCACGGTCATCTGTCTCATCAAAGACGGCGACGAGTCTGCGTACCGCCAACAAGTGGAGCAGCTGGAGCTCTGGTGCAGCCGGCACAACCTCGGGCTGAACACGCTCAAGACTGTAGAGATGATCGTGGACTTCAGGAAACATTCTTCTCCACAGTTACCCCTCACACTATCCAACTGGCCTGTGTCAACCGTCGAGACCTTCAAGTTCCTGGGAATCACAGTCTCCCAGGACATGAAGTGGGAAGTCAGCACCATCTCGATCCTGAAAAGGGCCCAGCAGAGGATGTACTTCCTGAGGCTGCTGAGGAAGCATGGCCTGCCACAGGAGGTGCTACATCAGTTCGACACAACAGTCATCGAATCAATCCTGTGTTCTTCCATCACGGTTTGGTTTGAGGCCGCCACAAAAAAGGACAAAATCCGACTTCAATGGACAGTTGGGACGGCAGAAAAAATCATTGGCACCACCCTACCCACTCTTGAGGACTTGCACACTGCAAGAATCAAGACAAGGGCACGGAAAATCCTCCTGGATCCCCCGCACCCTGCCCACCACCTTGCGTCAACGCATCGGTGTCGCTGGACCCATCACTAATTGCCACTTTCACGCTCGTTGACCTGTTGTTTGCTATCGTTCTCGTTGTGTTTCTCCTTCTATTTTCTCTGCTCGGCAGACCTTTATTTTACACATTGGATTTTTCTCGCGTGTTTTTCGATACGTTATTTTTCTTTCACATACTCGGTTCTATTTCTGTTCCCTTGGCTTTTGGATCCAAGCGTTTTTTTGTTAGCCATTCTTATTGTAAATATTAAACTATTTTGTTTTTCACGCATATCTTGTTGACGTCTGCGATTATTGGGATCCAAAACCTGCTTGGGCTCGCACGCAAACGTGACAATATCTTCACAGAAACAAAATCACAGGAGCTGACCAAGGTTGTGGTGACAGCAGTTTATTCCCTGTATGCTGACAGCAAAATGGGAAAAAGTAATGGATGATGTCAAACAAATACTCACTCAGAGATTCAAAATGAAGGACTTAGGGACATTGAAACATTTCCTAGGAATCGATTTTGAACAAATAGATGGACAAATTAAAATGTCACAGGAAAGATATGTGAAAAAGATTCTAGAAAGGTTTGAAATGCAAAACTCTCAACCAAGACAGACCCCATGTGAACCAAAACTAGAATACACTGAAAATGCAGAAAAGCTAAAACAGCCGAGACAGTACAGGGAAGCAGTGGGAAGCTTAATATACTTATCGACATGTACAAGACCTGAAATCAATTACTGTATGTTGTCAGCAAACTATCTCAGCATTTCAGTGAACCAACTGTGGAGCATTGGAATACAGTAAAACATGTATTCAGATATTTAAGATAAGAAAAAGTTAAAATAAGACAACCTTTATTAGTCTCGCAATGGAGAAATTCCCAATTCACAGCAGCAAAGTTATGAAAGGAAGAAGTAGAACAACAAAATATAGGAGCTGCCGGAAAGGCAGCCACTCTCGCGGTGCCATTTTGAAGTCAAAATAACAAAGATAACACAACACATAGGACACAGACAGTCGTGCAATCCTCACCACTTTTCTGCATTCACTTTGTTGTTTGAAGCAGTTATAGATGAAAGAGGAGAGGATCAAAGTGTCCTTTCACCAGTGGGTCAGAGACGTCTGCTACAAGCTAAGTTTTGAAAGCAAACACGAAGCTGTAGCGTCCATTGACGAAAAGAGATTAGTTCACTTCTCCTGTCCCACGTAATCCGCTTCAAACTCCAAGCCGCGACTCACAGTTCCAAATCCGCATCGGCGCTCCGCGCTAACACTCCTTTCTTCTCATCGTCGGCTCCTCAAGCCTTACATGCATCCAGCCGCAGACCGTTCAACAGCACCGATCTCTCCGCTGAACAAAGCGGGGCTGTGAAAAATGCTGCCCATTACAGGCGCAAGACACAAGCGCCCCGGGACTGTCCAGCAACGACCGTCAAATGGCGCCGACATTCCTCCCAGTCAAAAACAGTGCTGGTATACCCATGCTCCCGAGAAGGCGCAACCACCAAGCACAGAGTCTCCTCCTTGTTGAATGTTGTGGCCAATAAATGCTGAAAAAAGTCCACATCAGGTCCACACGACGTAACAACAAACACAAAGTCACAAAACAAACACAAAAAAAAAAGCAAGGCTCATGAGAGCACTTGCAAAGAACAACAAAACCAGCGACAAAACAAGGGTTGAGGGAATTTGCGATGCGGATCTGTGGAGGGTGTTGAAATGTGAATGTGTTGTGTTATGTAATTTTGTTGTTTTGCCCAGTGAGCTAACAGCATTGGGGTGTTGGAGATTCATGTTATGTGTAGCGCTCTTGCTCACTGCTTTTGTTGTGGAGAAGCATGCCGGATGTACATATGAACAAAACCTCCGCTTTCAGTTAGCAGACGCTATGCTCATGGCCACGGTTGGTGTTAATAATACATTTTATTTATAAGCGCCTTTCTGGACACCCAAGGACACTTTAAAATAACAAAAAATACAAAACAATACGGGTTGAGCAGCGGCAGCCAAAACGCGCCAGCGTTCACTCAACCCAGAAGTCACACACCACAAGGGAGGGAGAGGGGGAGAAAAAAAACATGCTCGAACTACCCTCATTTTGAGGATAATTTGAATTAGGCAAAAAGACTCCTGCACAAGCATATGACAGTGGTCACAAGACATAAACAATGAAGATGGTGAACCAAGGGAATGTATGAAGGAGGGGGTGATTGTGGGGGACGAGCTTCCGTGCATACTTTCATCAGGGGAAGGTCGAGATAGCAGATGTTGTTTTGGTAGCAGGCTGCCCAAGAATTTAAGACAGCCTTGAGTCCGTGGCTTATGCACGGTCCGGAAGAATGCTCCCTGGTTCGCTGCTCCTCTCAGCGGGGTCATGGATACGTGATAGGGCATCTGGTCGTATGTTCTTGGAACCTGGACAATAGGTGAGTGTAAAGTTGTAGCGCGTAAGTAGTAGCGCCCACCGGGCTTGACGTGAATTCAGTCTCTTGGCAGCGCGAATGTATGCGAGGTTCTTGTGGTCTGTGTACACGGTGAAGGGCTCCTTAGTCCCCTCGAGCCAGTGCCTCCATTCTTGCAGAGCTGAAACGACGGCCAGCAGTTCACGATTTCCCACATCATAGTTGTTTTCCGCGGGACTGAGACTCCGAGAGAAGAAGGCGCAAGGGTGGAGTCTCTGGTCGACTGGGGAACGCTGTGACAATACCGCCCCCACTCCAGTCTGTGAAGCGTCCACCTCTACCACAAAAGGATCTTCGGGGTTGGTCAACCCAAATGGCATGACTAAATACTCAAAATGTCCCAGTGGGGTCTTGAATGCAGTTTTCCATTCATCCCCCTCCCGTATGCGGACTAAATGGTAGGCACTACGTAGATCAAGTTTAGTGAAGATGGTTGCAGATTGGAGAGGGGCAAACGCGGAATCTAATAGCGGAAGTGGATATTTATTCTTGATGGTGATCTCATTAAGTCCCCGATAGTCTACACACGGACGTAGTGACTTGTCCTTCTTTTCTATGAAAAAGAACCCGGCCCCCAAAGGAGCTCTAGCTGGTCTAATAAGACCAGCAGAGAGTGAGCTGTCGATGTACTCCCTCAATGCTTCTTGTTCCTTGTGGGAAACTTGATACAAGCGAGAACTCGGAAGAGGGGTGTTAGCGAGCAAGTCGATGGCACAATCGTACGGCCGGTGTGGTGGCAAGGACTGAGCGCAGTCCTTACTAAACACTTGTCGCAAATCATGGTAGATGCTCGGGACTTTATCTAAACAAATCGACTCAGGCGGGTCATTACGAGGAAGCCCTCTACCCCCCGCAGCAGACTGCAAACAGTGAGCATAGCAAAACGGACTCCAATTCTCAATCGCGGGGCGTTCCCATGAGATGACTGGATTATGTGTCTTTAACCAGGGTAACCCCAGGATTAATGGTACGGATCGGGACCGCATCAGATAAAAGCTCCTATATTCGACGTGATTGCCCGATAACCTCAACATTAAAGGGCCTGTGATCTGTTTCACTTCCGCCAGGAGTCGCCCATCAAGATCGTGAACCCTTTTGACCTCATTTAACTCCTCTACCGGACAACCCAGTTTGTTAGCTATTTCAGTGTCAATGAAGCAATCGTCCGCCCCCGAATCCACCAATGCCCGAACCGGAAGAGCCAGGGATAGACCATAAAGAGTACCGTCCAGCTCGAGTCTCCTGGGAAGTCCTGACCTGGACTCCTTGGGACCCAAATGTCCTCCTACCAGCTGCATAGGCTCCCCTTCTGCGACGACTGCCCCGGTTCCGGTGTGATGCTCTGATCCGGACGACCGCGCTGACTCATCAGAAGCAGACTGGCCTTCAGCATGTCGGGGCTGGAAACGAACAGGACCCCCTTCGCTTCCGCATTCCCGCTGTCTTTTCCCGCATACGATGGTCCAGTATGATGGCCAGGTGGATGAGTTCCTCCAAGGTAGTGCTGTCATTGCGGGTTGCCAGTTCATCTTTCAAGGAAGAATTTAAACCGCGACGAAACAATCCACGAAGGGCGCGGTCCCCGTAACCACTTCGGGCAGCCAAAATGCGAAAGGAAATAGAGTATTTGGCCACTGATTGCTTTCCTTCCCCACAATCTAATAACCGACCTTCGGCCTCTCTTCCCATAACTGGATGGTGGAAGTCCCGTCGAAACTCTGCCACGAAAGCAGGGAAGGAAGACCAAAGCTCGAGTTTAGCATTGCTTACTTCCAACGCCCATGACGCCGCCTGACCAGTCAACAGACTCATTATAAACGCCACTTTGGTTTTATCCTTTGCATAGCTATATGGTTGTTGGTCGAACACCAACGAGCATTGGTGAAGAAATTGTTCACCGAGCCAAGGTTCACCACCATAACGTGGTGGGTGTGGAATATTTGGTTCCCGCTCCCCGGTCAGGGGGAATGGTGTTCCTGTGGTAGCGTTTTGCTCCACTCGCGAACCCAAATTCTCGAGCCGATGAGCCAGCAGGGAGATCATTCCCCTGAGTTCCGCGAGATCTTGTTCCTGCTGACCCACTAATTGTCTTTGGCTGGTCAAGGTGGTCATAATCTTGTTGGTGTCTACGAGATCCATGTTGGTCGGAGTATTCTGTCACGTTTCGGGCAAGCCGAATAAAGTTGGGATCCCAGAAGTGTAGACACCAGACAAGGTCTCTGTAGCAAAAAAAAAGGGTTTAATATACAAAAATCGCACTGCCAAAGAAGTAACATAAAGTGCTGGTCAAAACAAGGACCAGAGGGCACAAAAACAAATAACAAAAAGCGCTTGCACAAAAGGCAAGGGAGGAAAAGAAGAACCGTGAAGGCAAATAAAAAACAATGTAGCAAATACACGCAAGCGAAAGCCCAATCACAAAATAAAAACCATACTTACAAAATACTTGGTACCGAGAGTTCAAAAGCGAAATACAACGAGGTCTATAGCAAAATCAGTCTATGAGCAATGAAGCAGCAAGGCAAAGGCAATACTCCGACAACAGGTGCACAGCACAGGGGTCCTTAAATACAGAGTGTACTAATCATAGATTGGCAGCAGGTGTGCACAGAAGTCCGCTCATGCCACCTGCTGGCTAGACCGAAAACAGAACCGTGACAGAGTCCACACCGTTTAATTGAAGAACTCAAGCTGAAATAACTGCTTTGGAATACAGTAAAACAAAATCACCGCACATTTAAGGTTAACTCAACAAACCAAACTGTTAATTTCACCCAAATAAAACAGCCAGGGAAAAAGAAAACACAACAACAACCAAAGAGAAACCAAACATGCATCCATCCGTCCATCCATCCATTTCCGATTCACTTTTTCTCACAAGGGCCACATTTTTTATTACTTTTTTTGAAACAAGCGCAAAGGTAAAAATTCTGATTTTAGAGGCCTTTTATTTTGAAATACAATACAAAACAATACATGCTGATTTATATAGCGCTTTCACAACAGCGGCAGCTGTAACAAAGCGCTTAACAAAACAGTTAACATCAACTAAAATAATAAACACAACACACGGACAGTCGTGCAGTCCTAACCACTTTTCCGTCACACGCTTTGTTGTTTGAAGCAGCTTGAGATGAAAATTAATTAATTCGTCAATTTATTCATTTATTTTTCTTCATATAAAAACGACAGTATTTGAAATCCAAACCATTCACGTGCATGCACACATTTGGTGTCTTTTGTTTTGAAGGTGGTCAACGGTGCTCTGTATTGGCAGCTTTCCGTGTTGCAGATTGTTCACAATCGCTGTCTTGTCCGCAGTCCAGGATTGATGAGCGAGGAGGGATCGACACTCTTGACTAAATTGTCCGAATTTGTTGTTAACATGTTCAAACCTCCACTCGGGGCGTCCACCGTCATCTCGCTGGACCAAAACATCTTTCGTTGAAGTTTCGTGCCCGATTAAAGTCGTCTCGGTGGACATTGGTGTTTCTCGGCCTAGTTTAGCTTCGGTTAGCTTGCTCGCCGCAAACAAAGAGGCGCTCGTGCTCAACACATCGCTCTGCAGAAATCGTAAACGTAAAATTGTTGTTGTAATTTCAGTGTGAACAATGCGCACAAGGACATCAGAATACGAGGAGGAACTTTGTGGAGAAAAAGAGGACCACAAGGGACAACGTCAACTGCTGGACGCCATTGGCAGGATGCAGCCAAGAGTTGTTCTTCACAGATTAGGTTTGGTCACAACGTTCGTTTCACTTGTCTTGTACTCTTTTTAAAAGCCTTTAAATGCTGTCTTTCTTGTACGCAGTGAGTGTGTGTGTGCGTGTATATATATATATATATATATTAGAGCTGTCAAACGATTAAAATATTTAATCTAATTAAAAATGCAACTGTCATAATTAACTCAAATGAACTAAAAAATTAATCGTGACCCCTACGCATTTTTTAGCCTTTCTGAATTTCCTTTTATATATATTTTTGCCCTATTTTTCCCCATTTTCATGCTCTCATCAACATGGAATCATGAATCAGTTTTCTATGTGCAAAATGCAAATATTTACTGAAATAACAGTTTTGATTTTCAATTTTACATGAACAATTTTCACTTGGAGCAGTTATTCACACATAATCTCTCACACAATAATACTGTCCATCAACAACAGTGAAAAAAATATTTTGTCACACGACAGCTGCTTTAACAGCTCTTTTTATAAGATAAGATAAGATATCCTTTATTTGTCCGGCAATGGGGAAATTACAATCAGAATTCAGAAAGGAAAAACGCTGGGTAGGGAGAGGGAAAAAAAACCACGCTCGAACTATCCTCTTCCGAGGATAATTTAAGTCCAGGATAAAAAAAAGACCCTAGCACAGAAATAAGCATATGACAGTTACAACAAGTCACAAGACATAACATGTAATAAGGGGGAGGATGAATGGGGGGGGGGGGGTTGAGAGGGGTAACCGCGACGCGGCCGAAAAATGACCAGCTGCACGGATTCACACGAGCGCTCTGCATGTCGAACCACGTCACGGGGGGAAAAGAATCGGAGCGATGAAGACAAGTTAACAAGGATGTGTATGCGCGTGTGGTTGTCCAGTTATGTATGTGTATGCGTGTGCAGGTCATAGCTGCATCGTCGAGGTCTGCTCATCGTGAAGACAGTCCTGGCTTATCAGTCCATGGCCGAGAAGGAGGGGGGGTGGGGGGCCCTAGACTCCGTACGTATTTCCATCCAGGGGAAAGGCCAGATAGCATTGTTTGTTTTGGAGAGACGGCCGCCAACAATTCCAGACAGCCTTGAGTCCTTGGTCTGTATCTCCTCAGTGGCGCCGATCAGTCTGATCCAGAAATTCTTTCCGCAGCGTGGATTCCAACGTCTCCATGGTATTATCGATCGCGCGGAGTTGCTCCAAATCACAACAATATTGCGATTGAGCTCAGTCACCGCTTGAGTCTGAGTGTTGGACATTCGCGCCAAGCCATCCAGAGTGACCGGCAGCTTCTTCACTTGCAATAGAGCCGCTCCCGTCGGTTGAATTTTGCGATAGAACAGCAAGCTGCCAACACCAAACAGCAGCATACCTGTTATCAAAAGGCCAATAATGTAGATGTCTTCCACATCCTCCACGGACAGTACTGTCAGGCACACCGGTCTCCACTTTCTCCATGGATCCAGGGCGTATCCGGCAGCAAGTGTCCCCCGAGGGCAAGCAGGCTCCCCACTGCCCGCTCTTTTCGTCGAAAACATTTTGTCAATTACATCGAGAGACCAGCCAACTAATTCCATGGTTAGTTCTTCGGATGAAAACACGGTAGGAGGCTAGGGAAAAAAAAGTTGGACAAAAAGACAGCACGAGAAGACTAAGTGGCGAGCAGGGAAAAAAGAAAGGTGGGGGGGAGCAGAGCAGAAGCGTCCGCCTTCGTCGAGAGCCAAGCAGAAAAGATGGAATCAAAACAGAGCAATATAACATTATAAAGTGCACATCTACGGTAAACTAGTACTCAGTCTTTAGTGGATTGAAGCCATGGTTGCATACTTCGTTTTTCTCAAGTTTGCTTTGAACACAGCAGTCAGGCTATGTTGATTCTGTTGGTCCTTCTTGCGCGCAAGTCTCTCTACAGTTTTGTGTAGACATCATTTCGGATGACTACACTTGGTTCGATGACAATACTGGAGACATTTTATTTTCAGTGTGGTCGCTACCACTGCACCGCTAAACTCTCGACGTGCATCAGCGCACAGTCGGTGCCAGACGAACACAGAGAAGCTCCACCCGCTTTATTTATACGGACACAGAACACTGTAACCTTCCACACAAAATAGTTCCAAACAAGTAGCAATCGCGTCAGTGCCATACATCGAACTCAACGTAATGCCTGCTCTTTATTCACCAGAGGCTCATCAACCTAGTCTCTTATTTCTCTCCCGAAATAGTGTCTTCTTCCGCTTGGTGTACCTTACTTAGCCTTCTCCGCTACATACAATTTCTGTACACAGCTTGTAATGGAGGCTCTCGCTGGCAATCCGTAGTGGAGTTGTTAGATGCAATGCGAATGATTTCAGCTTGAGTCGAGCTGTGGACAATGTTGACAGCTTGCATGCAGTAGCCATACATTTAGCTATGGCTTCAGCAAATTTGTTTTTTGTCGTGTTATCCATTTTCTTCACTTTGAAATGATCCATTGCCGTCTGTCTGAGACGAGGGGGCGGAGTACTCACGTCAGCTGTGTGCTTGGCCATTAAGTGGTATTTCAGACTCGACGTGCTATGGTGATAGCTCAGTTTACGACTGCAAAACATACAGGTAACTTTGGTCTTGTCATTGAAACAATCTGGCAACTTTTTAAAAGTAAACTTTCCATTCATAAACTCTTAAAGTATCCGTTTTCGGTGTCTCGCGTTGCCGTGGCTGGCAAAACAAACGTGCGTGAACCTGTGCAGCGCGCTTGTTGTTTTGTTTCTGGTTTATTTATAGAGAAACGTAACATCCGCTGTGACGTGTGCCGTGTTAATCTCGCGAGAAAAAATTTAATCCCGTTAAAATTCATTTAAATTAATGCCAACAAAAACGCGCTAAACTGACAGCTCTAATATATATATACAGTATATATATATACTGTATATATTCACGGTCACACCTCGGGACAATTTTGAGCAGGGGTCGGGAAACTTTTTGACTGAGAGCCATGAAAGCAAAATATTTGGAAATGTATTTCAGTGAGAGCCATATAATATAGTGCATTTTAAAAATGAATTCAACATAATGCCCGTATAATAAGCCTCTGGATGTATTCTTTGAAATCGTTTTGTTATAATAATCACTATTCATGGAAATGGTTTTCCGTTCCTCACTATTGCTCAAGATCCAGCAAAGCTAATGGACTTGCCGGCGGGTCCATATGCGGAGTTGCTGCTGGCCAGCTTGCATCCTGCTCAGTAGCTTGCACGCTTCCTTTCTGCTGTCTCCCGCAGTGCGTTTTGTTTCGAACGTAGAATGGTGTCAAAGTGCCGCGCGACATCCGACTGTTTCATCGATGGTATTTTGTCATCGCAAATTAGGCACAGCGCAGAACCTGTTCTCTTCACAGAAGTGAATCCTTTGGTCCATTCGCCCTGAAGTGGACCATACTCGTCATCTTTTTTTTCCTTTTCACCAACTGCTTTGTTGAAGGGTTAGCTTTGAGCGAATGACCATGGCAGACTGATTCAAAAGGGGGCGTTTACCTGTTGACCCAGCAATGGCCAACGTAGTTTCAACAGTATCATCCAATTAAAATTGCTTGTGCAGCCCTGAACAGGACATAAGCAGTGAAAAATCTATGGATGGATTAAACAAGTGAAAATATTTTGTTTTATCTGCAAGCCAGATGCAATCATCCAAAGAGCCACACCTGGCTGGCGAGCCATAGGTTCCTAACTCCAGATTTTTTTTAGCATCGGTGTCCAAGTCGTACTTAATTTTCCCAACCACCCGCATCACTGCATTTCCCTGAATTTGTATTAAATCCACGAATACAGGACATGTGGTACTGTGTTTCCAGATAAAAACACCTTGTGTGAAATCTTCATGTCCAGTTACAGTTGTATCGGTACTCGTCAGGACTTCTCGGCCGAGTTTAGTCTGCTCTTAGCTTCCTCGCCTCGAATCGAGAATTGTGAATCGCTTGCTGGGATCAAAAACAGGTTTAAAAGTCAAGTTTAAAAAAAACAATTTAAATCAGATTTAAGTTGGTAAAATTATTAAACGCTGTATTGTAAGTGAATATTGATTGAGTATGAGAGTAGAATGGTATAGAAATATGCCAGTGTACATTGACTTTTTCCTTTCAGAATGCGGAATGCCAAATGAACAATCAATGACAATTTTAAAATAAATCAAGTTAAAACTCACCAAAAAACAAGGGGTGGGACTAGATTCGTTTTTTTTCTTCTTACTTCCTTTGACCATGTATATTGTGTTCAATTATCACTATTTGTTTTTATTTTTTTAACTTCCCTTGCCTTGCTCCCAAATTTCTGTTATCTGTTTCTTAGTTCAATAAACAAACAACCCAAAGAAGGCCCTTGTGAGGATAGGCGGATCAGAAAATGGATGGATGGGTGTACCGTGCCTCAATAACAATGTTTGTGATGCATGCTTGTCCAATTTTTTTTCTTAGTGTCAAAGACGGGTCCAACCTGAAATGCGTGTTACATACCTCACTGCACAGGGTGTCCTCCATTTCGGACAGAGTTTCCTTCCAACGTTGGAAATACTGTACAACCCGAAATTTTAAATCGAAATGTGCTTATCACTTTACAACCTGTCAGGATTTTAGTGTACATGTGTACAGAAAAACGGCTTTTGGCCATGAATGTAAAAGACACGCAAAAGGGTTGTTCTTGTACCAAGTGTAAATAAATAAAATTCAATAAGATCGTGGCTCACGTCGTTCAGCCCTGTCATCAATCGAGGACTCCCGTTTGATTGACCAGCCAGTTGTCTGCGATACAATTTTGGTGACTAAACATTACAGAAGGACTGCCCTAGGCGAAGATGCCGACAACAGATAAACTACCTGCGTGATCATGCTAAAAGTACTTTATACTTTATTCTGGAGTTCCCCGCTAACTTGAGTTAGCTATAGCTGAAGCAGGCTTGCTAACACGAAAGAGTGAAAAACGATCACGGGCAATGACTAAATACACAAACATGTTCTGGATCCATTGGGATGTACACGGCGATTTTGTAAATAGCTCAGGAACTCCGGGGTGAGTGCCATTACGTTCGGAAGCACCTCTGCGGACTGCGCCTCCACTCGCCGCCACTGCGATTGTTAATACTCTACATTACGGTAATGTGGGGCATGGGAGCGCCATTGGCCACATTCAAAATAAAAGCCAACTGATGCATGCACGGGCATGGGAGCGCCATTGGCCACATTCAAAATAAAAGCCAACTGATGCATGCACGTTTTTCTTTTGGGTTTAAAAGAATGTAACTAAATAATTTCTTGGCGGTCAAACAACGATGAGTGAATCGGTCTCGGGGGTTTGATGGAGCCTCTGCCATGGAGGTTAAGGCACACCCAACGCAACATGTCAATTAGTTATGGCATAAAACTGAAAGGCGCAATCTACAATGCGTCCACCAGATGGTGGTACGCTCCTTCCATTCAACTCGAGAAGCGTCCGTTCAACTTGAGAGGCGTTCATGACTGCCTCTGAAAAATGTAAATTAACTATTACTGTACTTAAATGAAACGACGAAAATTGAAAATAATGCATCAGAACAGAAAACAAAGCGAGGAAATCACAAAATAAATTCTATATCCCCCTACAGAACTTATTTTGTGATCTTCTCGCTTGATTTTCATCGTGATTTCATTGAATAAGAATTATTTTACATTTTTCGTAGGTGGCCATGAACGCCTCTCGAGTGGAACGGAAGAAAGCACGGAGACGGACAAAGACGTACAGTACCTGTACTTGCTGAGACTGTGAAAACCATTGATAAAGTCTGCGTTTAAAAAAATAATAAAACCACAACCACAGCTCTCCTTTTTTCAACAAATACAGGTGAGTCTTTGTCTGTCTCCGTGCCTTCTCGTATTCCGTTCAACAGGAGAGGCGTTCATGACCGCCTACGAAAAACGCATTGGCATTTCCTTTATTGTAGCTCCACCAGTACGACCAGATAAGATAAGATAAGAAAACTTTTACAAGTCTCACAATGGAGAAATTCCCACTTCACAGCAGCAAAGTTATGAGAGGAAGAAGTAGAAAAACAAAATAGGAGCTGCTGGAAAGGCAGCCACTCTCACGGCGCCATCTTGAAGTCAAAATAACACAAGATGTCAGTTGTAGTTATGTATTCCTTTGTTGTGAATTCACAAATGATGAAATCACAATATAAATTCCTTCGGGGGGGGCTGTTGAATTTATTTTGTGATATCCTCGCTTGCTTTTCAGTTTTGATGGATTATTTTCAATTTTTGTCATTTCATTTAAGTAATCGTTTACGTTTTTCGGGGGCGGTCTTGAACATCTCTCGAGTCGAATGGAAGAAGGCATGGACAGACAAAGACGTACCTGTATTTGTTGAGACTGTTTGAAAAAATTAACAACACAGCTCTCCTTTTTTTGGAGCTGCAACACAAACTTATTTAATAAAGCAGCGACACAGTTCACTGAACCAACAGCAAGTTATAACATTGGAAGCATAAGGTGCTCGGTGAGATTTTAAGAAAATGGAAGACTTTTTGGTGCGCTCTACAGTGCAGAAAATACGGTGTGTGTGTGTGTGTGTGTGTGTATACATATACATATATATATATATATATATATATATATATATAAAATCCTCGTCTCACCCCTCGGGTGGTGTCCGTCCCTCATTCAGCTCGGGTCCTCTACCAGAGGCCAGGAAGCTTGAGGGTTCTGCGCAGTATCCTTGCTGTTCCCAGCACTGCACATTTCTGGACTGAGATGTCCGATGTTGTTCCCGGGATCTGTTGCAACCACTCATCTAGTTTGGGGGTCACTGCCCCGAGTGCTCCGACCGCCACAGGCACGACTGTTACCTTTACCTTCCAGGCTCCCTCCAGCTCCTCTCTGAGCCCTTGGTATTTCCCGAGTTTCTCGTGTTCCTTCTTTCTGATGTTTCCATCACTTGGGACCGCTACATCCACTACAACTGCTTTCCTCTGCCCTTTATCTATGATCACGATATCTGGTCAGTCTGGATCTGGAAGTCCCACAGGATCTTCGCTCTCATTCTCCACCACCTTCGGAGCTGTTTCCCATTTTGACCTTGGGGTTTCCAGTCCATACTCCGCACAGATGTTTCGGTAGACTATGCCAGCCACCTGGTTATGGCGTTCCATGTACTTTCCCAGCCATCATCTTACACCCTGCAGTTATGTGTTGGATCGTCTCAGGTGCCTCTTTGCACAACCTACACCTTGGGTCTTGTCTGGTCTGGTATATCTGGGCCTCAATGGCTCTGGTGCTCAGGGCCTGCTCCTGAGCAGCCAGGATGAGTGCCTCTGTGCTGTCCTTCAGCCCAGCCCTCTCTAGCCACTGATAGGACTTCTTGAGATCAGCCACTTCAGTTATGGTCCGGTGGTACATCCCGTGTAGGGGCTTGTCCTCCCATGATGGTCTCTCCTCCAGCGCCTCATCCTCTGTTCCCCATTGTCTGAGACATTCTCTGAGTACGTCATCCGTTGGAGCCTTCTCCTTGATGTATTCATGGAGCTTGGATGTTTCATCCTGGACAGTGGCTTGCGTACAGTCTCAGGGTGCTGGATTTGGGATGGAACCCTCCATGCATGGTCAGGAGCTTTCGGGTCTTAACGTCTGTGGTCTGAATCGCTTCCTTTGGCCACCTTATTATTCCTGCAGGGTATCTGATCACTGGCAGGGCATAGCTGTTTATTGCCTGGGTCTAATTCCTGCCATTGAGCAGGCTTCTTAGGACTTGCCTCACTCGCTGGAGGTATTTGGCCGTAGCCGCTTTCCTTTTTGCCAGTTCGAGGTTGCCGTTGGCTTGTGGTATACCGAGGTACTTGTAGCTGTCCTCAATGTCTGCTATTGTTCCTTCAGGGAGTGAGACCCCTTCAGTGCGGACAACCTTTCCTCTCTTAATCACCATCCGACTACATTTCTCAAGCCCGAATGACATCCCAATGTCGCTGCTGTAGATCCTGGTTGTGTGGATCAGGGAGTCTATGTCCCTTTCGCTCTTAGCATACAGCTTTATGTCATCCATGTAGAGGAGGTGACTGACCGTAGCTCCATTTCTGAGGCGGTATCCATAGCCTGTCTTGGTGATTACTTGGCTTTGGGGGTTCAGTCCTATGCAGAACAGCAGTGGGGAGAATGCATCACCTTGGTATATGCCACATTTGATGGACACTTGGGTAAGTGCCTTGCCATTGGGTTCAAGTGTGGTTTTCCACATCCTCATCGAGTTTGCAACGATGGGTCTTAGGGTCCTGTTCACCTTATACAACTCCAAGCATTCAGTGATCCATGTATGTGGCATCGAGTCATAGGCTTTCTTGTAATCAATCCAGGCTGTGCACAGGTTGGTATGTCGGGACCTGCAGTCTTGTGCGACTGTTCTGTCAACCAGGAGCTGATGTTTGGCTCCTCTGGTATCTCGACCAATGCCCTTCTGTGCTTCGCTCATGTATTGATCCATGTGTCCACTTATCTTAGCCGCAATGATGCCTGACATGAGCTTCCATGAGCGGCTGGATAGCTCAGTTGGTATATATATATATATATACTGTATATATATATATATGTATATATGTGTGTGTATATGTATATGTATATATGTGTGTGTGTGTATATATACAGTATATATATTGTATATATCAGAGATGTGTTCCTCGAGCCGGTCCTTGGCCTCGAGGACCGGCTCGAGGACCGGCTCCTTGGTCCCCGGCCTTGGCCTCGGAGTCAAGTCCTTGGTCCTTGGCCTTGGCCTCGGGAGTCGAGTCCTTGGCCTTGGGCTCGGATTGCCGGTCCTCGGACACAATGAGGGATTAGAGCCTCGAATCCCTTGTATAAGGACCGCAAATCACGAAGGAATCGAATAAATTCCATTGAAGGAAACCCATATTGATGGATTAACTCTGGCGCTTTAAGAGGGGGCGGGTCTGCCACTGACAGGTGACAGTTAGCGCAACGCATTAAAGAGCGGCATCACAGTTAGTTTGTTCCGTTCGCGATCCGCAGTTTAAATAGCGTGTAAAGCCTTTCTGTAAAAGTGGTGTCTTTTATTTGCACAGTCATCACGTTTGTGCGGTGGCACTAGAATGTTTGTTTGAACCAAGTCATTTGCGTTACAGCTGGAGTCAATAATATCGGCACCTCACTTCCGGGTTTGGCCGGTGGGATTTGGAGTCCTTTTGCTCGATTCCAGTTATGTATGCTGAATGCTTTCTCATGTTTGGAATAATGAATATTGATAATAGTTAGTTAGTTAGTTAGTTAGTTCCGCCCGCTCCTATTTGGAACATTGGGCGACGAGCCTCCTCCATTTGTTCCGGTCACTGGCGACCTTTCTTGCTCCATGCCAGCTGACACCCATCTCACTGAGGTCTTCTTTGGCAGTCTGTCTCCACGTCTTCTTTGGCCTACCTCTCTTCCTCTTTCCACCCTCTGGCATCCAGTCCATGGCCACACTTGCCGGTCTCTCTCTTGGCAGCCGGAGTACGTGGCCGATCATTTTCCTTCTCCTTTCAGAGACAATGTCTGACAGTTCAGCCACTCCTGCCCTCTTCATCACCTCCTCGTTGGTGATGTGGTCTCTCCATGAGATCCTCAGGATGGATCTCAGGCAACGCCAATGAAAGACATCTAACTTGTTGGTTATGTTGGCTGTCTTCATCCATGTCTCACAGGCGTAAATCGCTGTTGGGATAACCACTGACATATAGAGGCGTAGCTTGGTGGTCGTAGTGATGGCTTTCGATGACCAGATGTTGCGGAGGCGTTGGAACACTCCCGCAGCTTTACCAAGTCTACTGTTGACGTCTTTCTCCACACCACCTGTATTTGAGATGTTACTCCCAAGATATGTGAAGCTGTCAATGTACTCTATGTCATGTTGGTGTAGAGTGAGTGGTTGAAGGTGTTGGTGCTGTCCGACGGCCATGGCCTTGGTCTTTTCCTGGCTAATTCGTAAACCGACCTTAACTCCGTGCTCATGCAGATTGTTGGTCAACTCCTGGAGTGCGGGCTGGGTGTGACTTAACAGAGCCAAATCATCTGCAAATTCCAGGTCAGCTAGTCTGCTCCCTCCCCACTTGATACCAACTTCTTCCCCTGTGATGGACTTCCTCATCACAAAGTCAATTATGATGATGAAGAGTAGGGGTGACAGAATGCAACCCTGTCTTACACCAGTGACAATGTCAAAATCATCAGTTGTGCCACTGTTGGTTTTGACACAACAGGTTGAGTTGTGGTACAATGACCTGAAGATGTTGATGTACTTGAGGGGTACACCATACAGCTGGACGATCTGCCACAGTGACTCCCGGTGGATGCTGTCGAAGGCTTTCTTGAAATCGATATAGTTGATCATGAGTGGTGTCTGAAGTTCTTGGCACTGCTCTATGATGTTTCGAAGGGTAAAGATCTGTTCGGCGCAAGACCTTCCTTTCCTGAAACCGGCTTGCTCTTCCCTCAAGATGTTATCCACTTCATCTTTAAGGCGATGTAGCAGGACACTGCAGAATACCTTGCTGGGGATTGACAGCAGTGTAATGCCCCGCCAGTTATTGCAGTCTGTGAGGTTTCCCTTCTTAGGAAGCGTGACAATGACCCCACGTCTCCAGTCGGCAGGAACCTCTTCAGCATGCCAAATCAGGTTGAACAGGTGGGTAAGGCTCTCCACAACAGCGTCTTGGCCGTGTTTCAACATCTCGGCAGCTACCTCATCGAGTCCCGGTGCCTTGTTGTTCTTAAGGCCCTTGATTGCTCTGGCAACCTCAGTCTCGGATATCTCTTTCGATGTAATATTTAGAGCTGGAGCTGGTGTCTCTTGATCGAAATTGAAGAGCACGGGAGGCATTGGTTGGTTGAGAACCTCCCTGAAGTGTTCCAGCCATCTTGCTTCTTGCTCCTCGTCGCTTAGAAGTGTCCTGCCATCCTTGCTCCTGATTGGCACGCTAGAGCTGCTCCTGGAGTTGGTTAGCTCCCGCACGATCTTGTATAGGGTCATCGTGTTGTTGTTCTCGGCTGCTTCCTGTGCCTCTCTTGCTTTCTCTTCTAGCCACTGTCTTTTATCCTTCCTGCAACTCTTCTTCACTGCCCTGTCCAAGCGCCTGTACTCCTCGTCTTCCATCCTCCAGCTCCGGAGCCTCCTCTTTTGTTCTCTTTTTATCTTGGCCACTTTCCTTTCATCAATCAACTTCCAGGTGTTGTCTGTTATCCATCTCTCTTTGTTGGTACCCCTCTTTCTGACGATAACTGCTTCTGCAGTTTCAGCAATGGCACAAGAGAACATACTCCACTGCTCCTCAATGTTTGCAAGGTGTTGTGATACCTTGAGCTTCCTACTCAACTCCTCACAGAAGCTTTCTGAGATGTTGTTATCCTTTAGCTTGTCCACTGCGTAAGGTCTCTTGGGCTGCACCCTTTTCACCTTCTTCAGCTTCAGCTTGATTTTACTCACCACAAGGAAGTGGTCTGAACCCACATCTGCACCTCTGTGGGAGCGAACGTCGAGCAATGACGAGCGCCACCTTGTGTTGATGCAGATGTAGTCCAGTTCGTTCTGGGTCCCGCCACCAGGTGAAACCCAGGTTACTTTGTGGATCCGCTTGTGCTCAAAAAAGGTGTTGCCAATGCTGAGGCCGTTGGTACTGGTTAGCATCAACAGTCTCTCCCCGTTGTCGTTCGTGGAGCCTGCAGACCCATGTGGTCCAACTGTGGCATTCAGGCCCCTTCTGTCATTATCCAGTTTTGCGTTGAAGTCTCCAATCAGCATTTTGATGTCATGTCTGGGGATCTCCTCAAGCACGGTCTGGAGCTGGTTGTAGAAGGTGTCTTTATCGTCCGCTGAGGCAGCTTCGGTTGGGGCATAGACTTGTACGATGGTTACTTTGGCATATCTGGTGTAGAGCCTTGCTGTAATAATCCGTTCATTCACCGGCTTCCATCCAATCAATGCTTTTGCTGCACTATTGGAGAGGATGATGCCGACTCCATGGGAATGGTGGTCTTGCTTCCCAGAGTACAGAAAAGTTGCTCCATCAACCACGAGACGCCCTTGCCCCGTCCACCTCATTTCACTAACGCCTAAGATGTCCAGGCGATAGTCTCTCATATTCTTCAGCACCTGGTCCATGCGACCAGACTGGAACATTGTGCGCACATTCCAGGTGCCTACTCTGGTGTTGGTTTTGGTTCCAAAGATCAGGGTCATCAGGGGTCGGGCTTCCTGCTGGATTTCACCCGGCCCCGTCATAGATACATCCAAGGATGTGCCGTCTCTTCTTCGCCGTGGTTTACCGGAATGGCTTCCTCTCGTCGTTTCTGTAACAGGTTTTGTTTTACAGGGTGAGGTTGTTAACCTCACGCCCAACCCCCAACCTGGAGGACCAGTTGGATGCAGTTTAACGTCGTACCCAGGACTGATAATACATAGTTTAAAATCATGGTCGATTTAATTATTTATTATTATTATTGTGAAGTTGAAGGTATTAATTAATGTAGTATTAGTGGTAGTGGTAATAATAGTAGTACTCAGAGAATGGTTAGAGATTACGTCATACGTCATCAGGCGCCGACAGGAATGGCAGCCTCGGTCACACGCTCCCTAGTATTATCCCTGTTTTTGTCATTTTCCTTCGTTTTTGGTGACCCTGAGCGGCTTACTTACACGAGGGAAAAGTTGCTGCTTATTGGGGAGTCTACGCTCGGTCTTTTTTCACCAGCACACAAAAATCCACAAGGTTTTTCGGAGCTAATCGCGAGCGGAGCGGCTGCGCTGTACGGAGCATGGAAACGCCGCCGGAGGAGGGGGAAGTGAGCCGGCGTGCTCGTCAAGCTCCGGCAGCGCGGATTTCGAACCCCGCTCCCATCGATCCATCTTGCTAATCTACGATCTCTGCCAAACAAGATGGATGAACTTCTTCTCCTCACAAAGACCAACAAAACCTTTGCACGTTCTGCTGCGCTCTGCTTCACTGAAACCTGGCTCAGTGACCGCCACCCGGATTCCGCGCTACATCTACCCGGCTTCCGCCTTCTCCGAGCCGACCGCGACACGGAGCTATCAGGGAAATCGAAAGGTGGTGGGATTTGCTTCTATATCAACGAAGAATGGTGCACTGATGTCACGAAGCTCGACGCACACTGCAGCCCAGACCTGGAGTCGCTGTCTTTAAACTGCAAGCCATTCTAATCGCCACGCGAGTTCACCTCCTTTTTACTAGTCGGTGTTTACATTGCGCCACAAGCTAACGCTAACACGGCGATACAAACGCTAGCCGAACAAGTAAACAAACTCGAACAAAAATACCCTGAGTCACCCCTGATCATTTTGGGCGATTTTAATAGAGCACATCTTAACCGTAAACTTCCCAGATATAAGCAGCACATCGACTGTTTCACCAGAGAAGGCAACATTCTAGACCACTGCTATACAACAATCAAAAATTCATACCGATCGGTCGCCCGTGCAGCATTGGGTCTTTCTGACCACAATTTAATCCACTTAATACCTACATACAGACAGAAACTCAAATGTGTTAAACCGGTTGTTAAGACTGAAAAAATGGACAGATGAAGCAAAGCTAGCTCTACAAGAATGCTTAGACTGCACTGATTGGGGCGTCTTTGAAACTTCAACGGGCACACTGGATGAATACACAGACACTGTAACATCATACATCAGTTTCTGTGAGGACATGTGTGTACCAACAAATTCCTTCCGCTCCTTCAACAATAACAAGCCATGGTTTACTCCAAACTCAGGCAACTCAGGAAAGAGAAAGAGGCCGCATTTAGAAGTGGAGATCGGGCACTGTACAAACACGCCCGAAACCAATTGACAAAGGAAATTAACATCGCTACGAGAAGCTATGCAGAGAGGCTAAAAAACCAGTTCTCTGCTAACGACTCTGCATCTGTATGGAAGGACCTGAAAGCAATCACTAACTATAGAATGCCATCCCCCCAAACAGTGAACAATAAGGGTCTTGCTAATGAACTAAACATGTTTTTCTGCCGATTTGAAAAGGACACCCCCATTTCCCACCCACACCCACCTCTACCAGAAACCACTCTACCTACCCACCCACCCTCTTTTTCTCCACTACAGATCCACGAACAGGACGTGAGACGGCTCTTCAAGCAGCAGAAGATCAAGAAAGCTGCGGGGCCCGACAAAGTGTCCCCCTCCTGCCTGAAAGTCTTCACGGCACTTCACGGTTTGGTTTGGGGCCGCCACAAAAAAGGACAAAATCCGACTTCAACGGACAGTTAGGACGGCGGAAAAATCGTTGGCACCGCCCTACCCACTCTTGAGGACTTGCACACTGCAAGAATCAAGACAAGGGCACGGAAAATCCTCCTGGATCCCCCGCACCCTGCCCACCACCTTTTCCAGCTACTCCCCTCAGGCAGACGCTACAGATCCATGCGCACCAAATCCAGTAGACACTTAAACAGCTTCTTCCCTCTAGCCATTAACTCCTTAAACAGTCACTGACGTAGTCACTCTTCTTGTACTACAAAATGGTACTACAAAACTACTGGTTAATCTAAAATGGTTCAATGATTTTGTTGTTTACGATGATACTAATGCAGCGTGTTATACCGGAGACAAATTCCTTATGTGTTCTACATACTTGTCCAATAAAGATGATTCTGATTCTGATTCAGCCGTCTCGTTACCTCTAGACGCATAATTTTCCCACGGGACGCACAGTTCCAAACAATGTGCGTTTTTGGGACGCAAGGAAATTTCTCAGTCAAAACAAACAAACACAAAAACTACGGCAAGCCCGAGGATTTCACAGTAACAATCGTTACCGGTAGCGTGTCGTTTCCGTGTTTTTCACGGTGCTGAAAAATAGTTTAATTATAAAAGTCACCGCACTTGAGTTGACTGTGTGATCCACGCGATTTCACTGCGCCTGTATGTGTGTTTGTGATGTGGTGTGGTGTGTGAGTGTGTTTCTTTGAATTTACTTTCGTTTTGTTTTGTTTTGTTTTCAGTGTTGGGGGGGGGGACACAACAGATGACGTTATGTCATATCTGTCAACTTTTCGGAGCGCCAACCTGTATAAGCTACCAAAGAAATCCTTATAAAGAGCAAAAAATACCAAAGCATTTTATATGTCAAAATAACGGCAGAAAAAAACCCACGAAATGTTCAATGATATTTATTGTAGATCTCCATAATACAATGTCAGGTTAATATCTAATCATCATTCTACATAGTGGCATTACTGTGTTTAGAGTTGTATTGCTGCGTTACTTTTTTCACCAACTCCAAATCATTTGGAGTTGGTGAAAAAAAACCCCGGAAATGTTCAGAATCCGTATGATTTGTGCGATATGGCCATATACGTAAGATTCACCACAAAATCCGTATGAACTATGGCTAAACCGTATGAGTTGACAGGTGTGTTATGTGCGCATGTGGGTTGTTATTTTAGTCCGCAAACTGAGGAATCGCGCGGGTGAAAGTTTGAGATGGTGGCGAAAAAAACTCACCAAGGTCTACTAATTACGATATTTAAGAAATGGAAATGCTTGTCTGATTTTTCGTATGAATCGTCCAAAGGGCGTATCACTAAACTCCCCTGTGACGTATGCACAGAACGCGAGAGCGAAATACGACGCGAGGCACGTTTACGAGGCAAATTGGTCATTAGATTTGTAGGCTGATCCCTGTGAAAAATATTATGAAACAGTATTGGTTATTCTATAATTTACTGGTTGTAGCATGGTAACTTTATGAATAAAACATTCGTCACAAGGTGTAGTAATGCTAATGTTAAATGTTGGTAGAACTAATGATGACGTGTGTTAAATTCTTTCGTCAAATTGATCGTAGATTACACATGCATCGTCTTGGGAAGAGGATGTCAAGCCACATCAATACTTACCTGTATTAGTGATTACCAGTCAATTAATCTTTGCAGTGTGATGTGAGATTGGAAAAAATACTCTGATGATGCCACACGAGTCCACCAGTTTTTGATCCATTTATTTTTTGGAATAAACCTGGAGTACACAGCTGCTGATGTAATGTTCTTTGCTAATGCATAGTTTTCAAACATTGACCCTTGAAACATTATACTTTTGAGTTTGGGAATTCTTGATTATCAATATCAGTCAAAATAGAAAAATGGGTTCCCATGATGAACGTTTACGGAACCCAACATTTGTTATCGTGGTTTCCCATTGGGTAATCCGACGGAACCGAAAAACGGTTACCATGAATTTTCGAAATCCTCAGGCCTGCTCCTGAATTATTTAAATTTTTGCAGCATTTGTTTATCATTGTATGTACTGTATATGTTGTTGTTTGCAACTTTTCTGTTGCTGGTCCCTCTCTCTGGAATGACCTCCCACTGAACATTCGGCAAGCCTCCTCGCTGCCCATCTTCAAAACCCTCCTCAAAACTCACTTGTATTCTTTGGCATTCGACTCAGCATGACTTAGATTTGTTCTTGGTTTTACTGTTTGGTGCTTTCTACCGCCTTTATTACCGATTTGTCTTACTGTTTATTGTGCATGTTAAATTGCTCCATGTACAGCACTTTGTATGCAGCAATGGCTGTTTGAAAGTGCTCTATAAATACTGTTGACTTGACTTGTTTGTGTTATTATCATATGCAATTGAATAAGTAGACCCTTTCAGAATTTGAAATTTGGGAGTCTCTCAATGCATAATGGGACTCATACTTTTCTGATCAGCGAGTCCCAGGGACTGGATCGCTGAACGGTAAACTGTAAAATTATCACTGAGAGATGACCGCTTTTTCTGCAGTCAGTGATTGACTTCTATGCAAAGTAATTTCTCAACTTGAGCTCTGTGCCATGTCATGCCTGTTGAGTGTTAATTTACTTCGTATTAAGAAACTACTGCACTGAAACATTCATTCATAAATGTATACCATATGATTTTTTTTTCTCAGTATAAATAACACGTACCCTGACTGTTCTACTCTTTGAATAAAAACACTTCATTCAAGCGTTAGGGAGTGCAAAGGGTTATGATAGAGGGGTGTTGCAAATCATGAAGACCTGCCAAGTGGTATGATAACATTGTTTTATACATGTCCTCGGCTAGGCCTCAGTTTCAAAATCAGTCCTTGGTCCTTGGCCTTGGCCTCGGAAAATTTCTCAAGTCCTTGGCCTTGGCCTCGGAGTCAAGTCCTTGGCCTTGGCCTTGGCCTCCGGTTGCCGGTCCTTGGACACAACACACAGCACGTTTTTATTGGCATTAATTTAAATGAATTTTAACGGGATAAAATTTTTTCTCGCGAGATTAACGCAGCACACGTCACAAGCGGATGTTACGTTGCTCTATAAATACACCAGAAACAAAACGACAAGCGCGCTGCAGAAGTCCACGCCCATGTCTGTTTTGCCAGCCACGTCAGCACAAGACACCGAAAACGGATACTTAGAGTTTATGAATGGAAAGTTTACTTTTAAAAAGTTGCCAGATTGCTCCACTGACAAGACCAAAGTTATCTGTTCTTCTCTCTCTCTGTATCATACAGGTATACGATGTATGCCACTGACGCGATTGTTACTTGTTTGGAACTATTTTGTGTGGAAGGTTACAGCGTTCCGTGTCCATATAAATAGAGCGGGTGGAGCTTCTCTGTGTTCGTCTGACGGTGACAGTGCGCTGCTGTGGTCGCAACCTAGCGAAAATAAAACGTCTCCAGTGTTGTCATCGCACCAAGTGTAGTCATCCGAAATGAGGTCTACACAAAAACCGTAGAGAGACTTCCGCGCAAGAAGGACCAACACAATCAACATAGCCTGACTGTGTGAGGGGGAGTGAAAATGGTTTGCCCCAGCAGCTCGGGGGAAGTGTGTGCGCTTCTTTGTACGGCCGGCAGTTTAATACAGCGGCACATAACGAACACTGCTGTCCGGTGTCTCGTTATTCTCCAACAAACATACAGAAACAGACTGCTGTGTTCAATGCAAACTTGAGAAAAACGAAGTATGCAACCATGGTTTAAATCCACTACAGGCTGAGTACTAGTTTACCTTAGATGTGCACTTTATAATGTTATATTGTTCTGTTTTGATTTCATAAAAAAAGCTGTTAAAGCAGCTGTCGTGTGACAAAATATTTTTTTCACTGTTGTTGATGGACAGTAATATTGTGAGAGAGATATGTGTGAATAAGTGCTCCAAATGAAAAATGTTCATGTCAAATTGAAAATCGAAATTGTTATTTCAGTAAATATTTGCATTTGGCACATAGAAAACTGCTTCATGATTCCAAGTTGATGAGAGCATTGAAATGGGGAAAAATAGGACAAAAAATGTAAAAGGAAATTCAGAAACGAGGAAAAATGTGTGAGTAATCACGATTAATTTTTTAGTTCATTTGAGTTAATTATGACAGTTGCATTTTTAATTAGATTAAATATTTTAATCGTTAGGCGGCCCGGTAGTCCAGTGGTTAGCACGTCGACTTCACAGTGCAGAGGTACCGGGTTCAATTCCAGCTCCGGCCTCCCTGTGTGGGGTTTGCATGTTCTCCCCAGGCCTGCGTGGGTTTTCTCCGGGTACTCCGGTTTCCTCCCACATTCCAAAAAAACATGCATGGCAGGCTGATTGAGCGCTCTAAATTGTCCCTAGGTGTGAATGTGAGCGTGGATGGTTGTTCGTCTCTGTGTGCCCTGCGATTGGCTGGCAACCGATTCAGGGTGTCCCCCGCCTACTGCCCGAAGACAGCTGGGATAGGCTCCAGCACCCCCCGCGACCCTAGTGAGGATCAAGCGGTTCGGAAAATGGATGGATGGATGGATTTTAATCGTTTGACAGCTCAAATCTAAATTTCCTCGTTTCACCCCCCCTCGGGTGGTGTGCGTCCCTCATTCAGCTCGGGTCCTCTACCAGAGGCCAGGAAGCTTGAGGGTTCTGCGCAGTATCCTTGCTGTTCCCAGCACTGCACATTTCTGGACTGAGATGTCCGATGTTGTTCCCGGGATCTGTTGCAACCACTCATCTAGTTTGGGGGTCACTGCTCCGAGTGCTCCGACCACCACAGGCACGACTGTCACATTTACCTTCCAGGCTCTCTCCAGCTCCTCTCTGAGCCCTTGGTATTTCTCGAGTTTCTCGTGTTCCTTCTTTCTGATGTTTCCATCACTTGGTTACCATAACAGTGGCAGACATACAGAAAAGAGTCTCAGGTATGAAGAACTGGACAGCACCAGGCCCAGACATGGTCCACACCTACTGGCTAAAGAAACTCACAGCACTCCATGAGCGCCTAGCAGCACAAATGATCCAGCTGCTGAGGGATGGGACTCACCCAGGATGGCTAACCGAAGGGCGAACGATCCTGATCATGAAGGATCCCTCAAAGGGTGCAGTCCCATCCAACTATCGGCCAATAACCTTTCTCTCCACAACATGGAAGCTCATGTCAGGCATCATTGCGGCTAAGATAAGTGGACACATGGATCAATACATGAGCGAAGCACAGAAGGGCATTGGTAGAGATACCAGAGGAGCCAAACATCAGCTCCTGGTTGACAGAACAGTCGCACAAGACTGCAGGTCCCGACATACCAACCTGTGCACAGCCTGGATTGATTACAAGAAAGCCTATGACTCGATGCCACATACATGAATCACTGAATGCTCGGCGTTGTATCAGGTGAACAGGACTCTAAGAGCCTTCGTTGCGAACTCGATGAGGATATGGAAAACCACACTTGAAGCCAATGGCAAGCCACTTACCCAAGTGTCCATCAAATGTGGCATATACCAAGGTGATGCACTCTCCCCACTGCTGTTCTGCATGGGACTGAACCCCCTAAGCCAAGTAACCACCAAGACAGGCTATGGAAACCGCCTCAGAAATGGAGCTACGGTCAGTCACCTCCTCTACATAGATGACATAAAGCTGTATGCTAAGAGCAAAAGGGACATAGACTCCCTGATCCACACAACCAGGATCTACGGCAGCGACATAGGGATGTCATTCGGGCTTGAGAAATGTAGTCGGATGGTGACTAAGAGAGGAAAGGTAGTCCGCACTGAAGGGGTCTCACTCCCTGAAGGAACAATAGCAGACATTGAGGACAGCTACAAGTACCTCGGTATACCACAAGCCAATGGCAACCTCGAACTGGCAACAAGGAAAGCGGCTACGGCCAAATACCTCCAGCGAGTGAGGCAAGTCCTAAGAAGCCAGCTCAATGGCAAAAATAAGACCCGGGCAATAAACAGCTATGCCCTGCCAGTGATCAGATACCCTGCAGGAATAATAAGGTGGCCAAAGGAAGAGATTCAGACCATGGACGTTAAGACCCAAAAGCTCCTAACCATGCATGGAGGGTTCCATCCCAAATCCAGCACCCTGAGACTGTATGCAAGCCGAAAGGAAGGAGGCTGGGCACTAGTGAGTGTGAGAGCCACTGTCCAGGATGAAACATCCAAGCTCCATGAATCCATCAAGTAGGAGGCTCCAAATGGATGACGTACTCAGAAATGTCTCAGACAAAGGGGAACAGAGGATGAGGTGCTGGAAGAGGGACCATCATGGGAGGACAAGCCGCGACACGGTATGTACCACCGGACCATAACTGAAGTGGCTGATCTCAAGACGTCCTATCAGTGGCTAGAGAGGGCTGGGCTGAAGGACAGCACAGAGGCACTCATCCTGGCTGCTCAGGAGCAGGCCCTGAGCACCAGAGCCAATTAGGCCCAGACAAGACCCAAGGTGTCGGTTGTGCAAAGAGGCACCTGAGAAGATCCAACACATAACTGCAGTGTGTCAGATGCTGGCAGGGAAAGCCGACATGGAATGCCATAACCAGGTGGCTGGCATAGTCTACCGAAACATCTGTGCGGAGTATGGACTGGAAACCCCAAGGTCAAAATGGGAAACAGCTCCGAAGGTGGTGGAGAATGACAGAGCGAAGATCCTGTGGGACTTCCAGATCCAGACTGACAAGATGTTAATGGCGAACCAACCAGATATGGTGATCATAGATAAAGGGCAGAGGAAAGCCGTTGAAGTGGATGTAGCGGTCCCAAGTGATGGAAACATCAGAAAGAAGGAACACGAGAAACTCGAGAAATACCAAGGGGTCAGAGAGGAGCTGGAGAGAACCTGGAAGGTAAAGGTGAAAGTCGTGCCTGTGGTGGTCGGAGCACTCGGGGCAGTGACCCCCAAACTACATGAGTGGTTGCAATAGATCCCGGGAACAGCATCAGACATCTCAGTCCAGAAATGTGCAGTGCTGGGAACAGCAAGGATACGGCGCAGAACACTCAAGCTTCCTAGCCTCTGGTAGAGGATCCGAGCTGAATGAGGGACGGACACCACCCGAGGGGTGAGATGAGGATTTTTAATATATACTGTGTATATATATATATATATATATATATATGTGTACAGTAAACATTCTCTCGTATGGACTCGTTTTTGCGCTCTCCAATCTGTCCTGATAACAGAAATTCCTCATTTGGGAAATGGATGCATTCTTTGGTTTATGACAATGTTTGCCTGCGTGTCATACAGTTTTCTTACTAGTTGCAAGTAACTGTCCCGTTGATCACCGCTGTGGACCAGACATTATCAGACATCTTTCTGCTTGGCTCTCGACGAAGGCGGACACTTCTGCTCTGCTCCCTCCCCCCTCCCCCCACCTTTTTTTTTTCCCCTGCTCGCCACTTAGTCTTTTTGTGCTGTCTTTTGTCCAACTTTTTCCCTAGCCTCCTACCGTGTTTTCATCCGAAGAACTAACCATGGAATTAGTTGGCTGGTCTCTCGATGTAATTGACAATTTTTTTTCGACGGAAAGAGCAGGCAGTGGGGAGCCTGCTTGCCCTCCGGGGACACTTGCTGCCGGATACGCCCTGGATCCATGGAGAAAGTGGAGACCGGATAGCCTGACAGTACTGTCCGTGGAGGACGTGGAAGACATCTACATTATTGGCCTTTTGATAACAGGTATGCTGCTGTTTGGTGTTGGCAGCTTGCTGTTCTGTCGCAAAATTCAACTGACGGGAGCAGCTCTATTGGAAGTGAAGAAGCTGCCGGTCACTCTGGATGGCTTGGCGCGAATGTCCAACACTCAGACTCAAGCGGTGACTGAGCTCAACCGCAATATTGTTGCGGTTTGGAGCGACTCCGCGCGATCGATAATACCATGGAGACGTTGGAATTTTCGCTTCGAAAAGGAATTGAGGATTGGCTGATCGGCGCCAGTGAGAGATACTGGCTGGCAGAGGCTGTCTGGAATTGTTGGCGGCCGTCTCTCCAAAACAAACAACGCTATCTGGCCTTTCCCCTGGATGGAAATACGCATGGAGTCTAGGGCCCCCCACCACCAACCCCCCTCCTTCTCGGCCATGGACTGATAAGCCGGGACTGTCTTCATGATGAGCAGACCTCGACGAAGCAGCTATGACCTGCACACGCATACACATACATAACTGGACAACCACACGCGCATACACATATCACCGTCTTCATCGCTCCGATTCTTTTTCCCCCGTGACGTGGGTCAACATGCAGAGCGCTCGTGTGAATCCGTGCAGCTGGTCATTTCGGCCGGGTCACGGTTACCCTACCCTACTCCCCCTCCCCCCCTTCCCATTCATCCCCCCCTTATACATGTTATGTCTTGTGACTTGTTGTAACTGTCTAATGCTTATTCATGTGCTAGGGTCTTTTTTATCCTGGACTTAAATTATCCTCGGAAGAGGATAGTTCGAGCGTGGGGTTTTTTTCCCTCTCCCTACCCAGCGTTTCTCCTTTCTGAATTCTGATTGTAATTTCCCCATTGCGGGACAAATAAAGGATATCTTATCTTATCTTATCTTAAGTACCAAGAACTAAACTGAGGCTCAGAGGGGATCGAGCCTTTTCTGTTGCTGGTCCCTCTCTCTGGAACGACCTCCCACTGAACATTCGGCAAGTCTCCTCGCTGACCATCTTTAAAACCCGCCTCAAAACTCACTTGTATTCTTTAGCAATATACTCAACATGACTTAGATTTGTTCTTGGTTTTGCTGTTCGGTGCTTTCTACCATCTTTACGGATTTGCTTTACTGTTGTATGTTAATTGCTCCATGTACAGCACTTTGAATAGCACTTTGTATGCAGCGATGGCTGTTTGAAAGTGCTCTATAAATACAGTTGAGCTGAGTTGAGTTTCGTAGATTTGCCTCTTTCCGACTCCAAGTGTCTCCTGGATGCTTTTTACTTTGTGTCCAGTCTCGCTCAAACGGATGCATTTCACTCGCTCCGCTGCAGTCATTACAGTTCTTCTATGTTTCGATGCCATGATCTACAGGACGCAAGTGAATAAAGTTAAAATCTTTCGCAATTACAGTAAAACGCACGCAAATATAAACTCACTTACACCAGAATCAGAATCATCTTTATTGGCCAAGTATGTAGAACACACAAGGAATTTGTCTCCGGTATAACACGCTGCATTAGTATCATCGTAAACAAGGACATGACAAATCGGTATGCAAGGACATTTCGTAATGTAAGTGAACCGTAGTGCGGTGGTACCACCCAGTGACAACTGTGAGACAATGTGCAAAGTATCAAGCAGAGCTAAAGTGAACAGTGCTAGAATACAATACGATGACAGTTTGTACAGTTGGTGCAGAAAATCATTGAACCATTTTATAGTGACCAGTAGCAGTATTTGTAGTACAAGAAGAGTGACTATGTCAGTGACTGTTTAGGGAGTTAATGGCTAGAGGGAAAAAGCTGTTTAAGTGTCTGCTGGATTTGGCGCGCATGGATCTGTAGCGCCTGCCTGAGGGGAGTAGCTGGAAAAGGTGGTGGGCAGGGTGCGGGGGATCCAGGAGGATTTTCCGTGCCCTTGTTTTGATTCTTGCAGTGTGCAAGTCCTCAAGAGTGGGTAGGGCGGTGCCATTGATTTTTTTCCGCCGTCCTAACTGTCCGTTGAAGTCGGATTTTGTCCTTTTTTGTGGCGGCCCCAAACCAAACCGTGATGGAAGAACACAGGATTGATTCGATGACTGCCTTGTAGAACTGTCGTAGCACCTCCTGTGGCAGGCCATGCTTCCTCAGCAGCCTCAGGAAGTACATCCTCTGCTGGGCCCTTTTCAGGATGGAGATGGTATTGACTTCCCACTTCATGTCCTGGGAGACTGTGATTCCCAGGAACTTGAAGGTCTCGACGGTTGACACAGGGCAGTTGGATAGTGTGAGGGGCAACTGTAGAGAAGAATGTTTCCTGAAGTCCACGATCATCTCTACAGTCTTGAGCGTGTTCAGCCCGAGGTTGTGTCGGCTGCACCAGAGCTCCAGCTGCATCACCTGTTGGCGGTACGCAGACTCGTCGCCGTCTTTGATGAGACCGATGACCATGGTGTCGTCTGCGAACTTTATGAGTTTGACAGCTGGATTTGTTGAGGTGCAATCGTTTGTGTAGAGGGAGAAGAGCAGTGGAGAGAGGACACACCCCTGGGGGGCTCCAGTGCTGGTGGTGCGTGTTGATGATGTTGTTGCTCCCAGTCTCACCTGTTGTGTCCGTCCCGGCAGGAAGCTGAGCATCCACTGGCAGATCGTAGGGGACACACCGAGGTGGAGAAGTTTGGGGGTGAGGAGTTCCGGGATGATGGTGTTGAATGCAGAGCTGAAATCCACAAACAGAATTCTTGCGTAGGTCCCTGTGCTGTTGAGGTGCTCGAGGATGTAGTGCAGACCTACGTTGACTGCGTCTTCCACAGACCTGTTTGCCCGGTAGGCAAACTGGAGAGGGTCCAGCAGGGGTCCGGTGACGTTCTTTAGGTGGTTCAGCACAAGCCGTTCTAAGGACTTCATGACCACAGACGTCAGGGCGACAGGCCTATAGTTGTTCAGTTCCGATGTTGCCGATTTCTTGGGAACTGGGATGATGGTAGACTGTTTGAAGCAGGATGGGACCTCACACAGCTCCAGGGATCTGTTGAAGATTTGTGTGAAGACCGGAGCCAGCTGGTCAGCGCAGACTTTCAGGCAGGAGGGGGACACTTTGTCGGGCCCCGCAGCTTTCTTGATCTTCTGCTGCTTGAAGAGCCGTCTCACGTCCTGTTCGTGGATCTGTAGTGGAGAAAAAGAGGGTGGGTGGGTAGGTAGAGTGGTTTCTGGTAGAGGTGGGTGTGGGTGGGAAATGGGGGTGTCCTTTTCAAATCGGCAGAAAAACATGTTTAGTTCATTAGCAAGACCCTTATTGTTCACTGTTTGGGGGGATGGCATTCTATAGTTAGTGATTGCTTTCAGGTCCTTCCATACAGATGCAGAGTCGTTAGCAGAGAACTGGTTTTTTAGCCTCTCTGCATAGCTTCTCGTAGCGATGTTAATTTCCTTTGTCAATTGGTTTCGGGCGTGTTTGTACAGTGCCCGATCTCCACTTCTAAATGCGGCCTCTTTCTCTTTTCTGAGTTGCCTGAGTTTGGGAGTAAACCATGGCTTGCTATTGTTGAAGGAGCGGAAGGACTTCGTTGGTACACACATGTCCTCACAGAAACTGATGTATGATGTTAGAGTGTCTGTGTATTCATCCAGTGTGCCCGTTGAAGTTTCAAAGACGCCCCAATCAGTGCAGTCTAAGCATTCTTGTAGAGCTAGCTTTGCTTCATCTGTCCATTTTTTCACAGTCTTAACAACCGGTTTAGCACATTTGAGTTTCTGTCTGTATGTAGGTATTAAGTGGATTAAATTGTGGTCAGAAAGACCCAATGCTGCACGGGCGACCGATCGGTATGAATTTTTGATTGTTCTATAGCAGTGGTCTAGAATGTTGCCTTCTCTGGTGAAACAGTCGATGTGCTGCTTATATCTGGGAAGTTCACGGTTAAGATGTGCTCTACTGAAATCGCCCAAAATGATCAGGGGTGACTCTGGGTATTTTAGTTCGAGTTTGTTTACTTGTTCGGCTAGCGTTTGTATCGCCGTGTTAGCGTTATCTTGTGCCGCAATGTAAACACCGACTAGTAAAAAGGAGGTGAACTCACGTGGCGAGTAGAATGGCTTGCAGTTTAAAGACAGCGACTCCAGGTCCGGGCTGCAGTGTGCGTCGAGCTTCGTGACATCAGTGCACCATTCTTCGTTGATATAGAAGCAAATCCCACCACCTTTCGATTTCCCTGATAGCTCCGTGTCGCGGTCGGCTCGGAGAAGGCGGAAGCCGGGTAGATGTAGCGCGGAATCCGGGTGGCTGTCACTGAGCCAGGTTTCAGTGAAGCAGAGCGCAGCAGAACGTGCGAAGGTTTTGTTGGTCTTTGTAAGAAGAAGTTCATCCATCTTGTTTGGCAGAGATCGTAGATTAGCAAGATGGATCGATGGAAGCGGGGTTCGAAATCCGTGCTGCCGCAGCTTGACGAGCACGCCGGCTCACTTCCCCCTCCTCCGGCGGCGTTTCCATGCTCTGTACAGCGCAGCCGCTGCACTCGCGATTAGCTCCGAAAAACCTTGTGGATTTTCGTGTGCTGGTGAAAAAAGACCGAGCGTAGACTCCCCAATGTGCAGCAACTTTTCCCTCCTGTAAGTAAGCCGCTCAGGGTCGCCAAAAACTAACGAAAATGACAAAAACAGGGATAATATTAGGGAGCGTGTGACCGAGGCTGCCATACCTGTCGGCACCTGATGACGTCGTCATTTCAGATCTGATGATAGAAAAAGGCGAAGTGAAAACGTGTCTTCTGTCGTGTCTTTCCGTCGCATCGGGTGGGCGTTGCGTGTATTTAAGCTGGCCGCGGCCTTCCGTCTCCATCCGGGTTATGGCTCGTGGAGTAAGTTCCCCTTAACATGTACCGTATTTTCACGACCATTCGGCGCACCGTATGGTTGGGCGCAGTCTCATTAATGGGTGCTATTTCTGTATTTTACACATAGACAAAACGCACTGTATTATTGGGCGCAATTTTAAAGTGGTAAAACATACGCCAGCTTAAACATACGCCATGCATGCGCGCACGCTAAAAACACGTTAGCTTGAAGCATACGGTAGCATGCCAAGACATACAGATACAAGCTAAAAACACGTTTTTAAAAAGGCAACGGAAGCAAAACGGAGTTCCGTTGTATTTTATTTAGCCATCGTACAATGTACTCACGTTTTTCGATCAATCATCACCCAGAAATCCATCAAAGTCCTCATCCTCTGTATCAGAATTGAACAATTGTGCAAGTACCGGTAATCCATCAAAAACGCCGTGTTCCCTCTCGTTGTCAGTCACTCTCATTGCCATGTGGCTCCACAGAAATTATGCCGGCTTTGCCAAAAACTCGAACAGTCCAAGCAGCCACAATCCATTCGCAAATTGTGGCGTAACTCGCCCGGTGCTGCCTCTCACTCTTTGTAAAGTTGTGTTTGCCATCGATAATTCATTGTTCCCATGCCGTTCGCAACTTTACTTTGAACGCCCGGTTGATGCCGATGTCCAGCGGTTGGAGTTCTTTAGTCAAGCCTCCGGGAATAACGGCAAGCTCAGAGTTCATTTGCTTGACTTGGTTTTTCACCGCTGCTGTGAGATGGGCACGCATGCCAAAAGCATAACCGATGGCTTGAAGTTTGAACTGAGATTCATAGGCGTGTCTCTTTGTAGAATTTATTTTCGGGGGTTCTTAGAAACCAAAACCGAAGTGGTTTTGCAACAATGCGCATAGCCACACTCTATACAGGTGTTGGTACCTGCTTGGGGCGTCCCTTCAGCGTCCACTTACACGCCCACCCAAACTCATTGGCGGACTTCTTCCCCGCATGCCTGTCCTCACTCACGTCTGCCTTTTCTCTCTCTCTCTCTCTCCATATATGTATATATACACGCCCACCCTTCACTGATTGGCCGACTTCTTTGCCGCATGCCTGTCCACAGTCACTTCGGCCTTTTCTCTATATAAACAGCGTGTCGGCTGTCAGTCAGGTTTTGGAACTCAGCGCATACACAAGACGCTCCGCATCATAAGGAGTCCTGTCCATTTTGGAGAAAATTTAAGACTTTTAATGGCGCCTTATAGTCGTGAAAATACGGTAATATCGTAGTCAAAATGTTCATGCATAGGTTTTTATTCCGGGTGAAGGAAATTCCTTTCCATAGAATTCCAGGGATGGGAATGTTTACTGTACTTTTTGTCAAACACAAAATGTGTTTGTCTTGAAATGCTGGTGGCATTTTATTTATAAGACTCTTATTAACACGTTAAAGTGTGTGTGCATTGGCATTTGGTGATATGTATCTGTGTATGTTGTGGAGGGAGGAGAAGGGTCCTCCTTTTGTGTTTTAAATTTGATTTTTTTAATTGCACTTTTCAGTTGCACTTTTATGTTTGAAAAGTGCTATCCAAATTCACTTTGATTGATTGATCCGGCTCTTCGAATAGCCTTCGTTCTAAATCTAAACCATAATACTAAGATAAGATAACCTTTATTTGTCCCACACTGGGGAAATTTGCAGTCTGCAGCAGCAAAATTAGTGGGGGGAACAAAATGTTTCAGAAAAGAACTGTACACAGTTCAATATAAGTGTTATATAAAATATAGCATTAGCAATATATTTGTAAAATAAATGTAATAAATTAGCAATAGCATAGAAAACACTGCGTAAGGTGGGTGTGCTATTTACAGTGGTTACAGGTTTCCACGTATGTTTATTCAGCAGCCTGACAGCAGTCGGTAGGAATCAGCGGCGGTATCTCTCCTTCTTGCAGCGCGGTTGTAATAGTCTCTGGCTGAAGGAGCTACGCAGTGCTGTCAGGGCGGGCTGGAGGGTGTGGGAGGGACTGTCCATCATAGCTTTTAGCTTAGCGAGCATCCTCCTGTTGCCCACCTCCTCCAGAGTGTCCAGGGAGCAGCCCAGGACAGAACTGGCCCTCCTGACCAGTTCAGTTTCCTGAGTAGGAAACTGAACAGGTCAGGAGGCTCTGTCCCTTCCTAATCAGGGCGTTCGTGTTGGTCGACCATTCCAGTTTATTGTTTAGAAGAATACCCAGGTACTTGTAGGAGGTCACCCTCTCTATGTCCGTACCCTCAATGTTCATCAGTGCAGGTGAGGACTGGTTTCTGCAGAAATTCACAACCAACTTTTCCCGGTTTTTATCTAGAGGTGATTCTGCTGGCACCAGTCCACAAAGTCTGCACATGTTTGTCTTCTTGTGTCTTTCAGACATCAGCGAAGATGTTTGTCCTGAGCGGCTGGGTGCTGAGCCTTCTCACATTAAAGAGGAAGAGGAGAAAAAAGAGGTATCCTACTTGAAAGAGGAAGAGGAGCAGCAGGCCCATTGTATTAAAGAGGAGGAGCTCGAGTACCCTTGCACAAAAGCGGAGGTGAAGGAGCCTAGAGGTAAGATCTAAAGCCTGAGCCCGACTCGAATTTAGGGCCTAAAATGTCCGTCATTGCTTCAGGTCGGGTCGGGCCGGGCTTCTCTCTCGCTGACTTTTTTAAAAATAAATATCACTGTGATGTTGCTTCCCAAACAACACAGTGCGCTGAGGCATTTTGAGGTCGTGCAAATCAAGTTAATTGGTCGGGCTCGGGCCGGGTCGGGCTGGACCTTTTTCTTACCTCTAGATGAGCCCCCTGACATCATAGAAGAGGAGGAGGAGGTTATCTGCAAGGTGCCCTTTACTGGTGTCCTTCTGAAGAGTGCAAATGAGGCGGACAGAGAGGTGTCGAAAACCACCAGCAAGAACTAAAAAGCAGATGGCCTCTGAGCTCCACTATCAGATCGTGAAAACATGCGCGCGCGCACACACACACACACACACACACACACACTGATGAACAATTATAAAAAAAGACATGGCAAGGCACAGAGAACTAGTGATGGGCGTCATGGAGCGTGTTGACACAATGACACACTCTGTTGATAGTGTGTCGCTGACCACTGGCACCTGCTGGACTTTCAAAATCCCTGAAGGCAACTGTTGGGGGAAGAGTGGCCTCCTCTTCCCCATGTATTCGTTGAATTTCGGACGAGGTGAATGTTGGTTCTTCAAATAAAGGCTGGAATCCATGAACAGTTTCTTCAAAGCTTTTAATGACAGAATATTCCGGGGACCCGCGGTTACAGACAATGGCTGCGATGGTCACGAGTGCGAAGCAGGAAGAGAATCACATCATTTTTATATCATCAGAAGGGCGTTACCAGGACGCAAGGTGTGATATCATAACTTTCGTTTCTCCTAAAACGATTCTCAGCTATTTGCATGTTTCGCTTGAACTACCATATTTTCACGACTATAAGGCGCCATTAAAAGTCTTAAATTTTCTCCAAAATGGACAGGACGCCTTATAATGCGAAGCATCTATTTGAGCTGAGTTTCAAAGCATGACTGAGAGCGCTTCTGGCCGACAAGCTGTTTATATAGAGAACAGGCGGAGTGAGTGACGACAGGCATGCGGAAGTCCGCCAATGACTGAAGGGTGGGCGTGTAAGAGGACGCTAAAGGCACTTCCCTAGCAGGTACCAGTCGCCAATGAGTGAAGGGTGGGCGTGTAAGAGGACTCTAAAGGCACGCCCCTAGCAGGTACCAGTCGCCAATGAGTGAAGGCTGGGCGTGTAAGAGGACGCTAAAGGCACGCCCCTAGCAGGTACCCGTCGCCAATGAGTGAAGGGTGAGCGTATAAGAGGTGAAGAGAAAAACGTGAGTACATTGTAAAGTGGCAAAATAAAGTACAACCGAACTCAGTTTTGCTTCTGTTGCCTTTTTAAAAACGTATTTTTGGCGTGCATGCATGCATGCCGTATGTTTAAGCTGGCATATGTTTTACCATGCCTGGCTGCGCCCAACAATACAGTGTATTTTGTGTATGTGTCAAACACAGAAATAGCACCCGTTACTGAGACTGCGCCCAACAATATGGTGCGCCAAATGTTCGTGAAAATACGGTATGTCAGAATTTGTTATCCGCAGGACCGAATCGGGGAACAGTCCTGATCGACTCCCCTGACTCACGGGCCCGAACCCCCGTTTACGTCTCGCCCCCTCCTCGCGGTAACGCGGGACGGCTGGGGAGACGGGGGTTCTTTATTTCATGCGAGTCGATTACGAAAGAGATGCGGCTAGGTTCCTGACCGCTTTTGATTTCACGAAGCCAACCCGAATCCGCCTTCGCTTATTTGAACTCTAATAAGTAACCGACAATTAAAGGTCTTTCGATTTTTTTACTTCTGTAGCAAGTGGTACAGACCTAGTATTGATTTAACAATCCTACAGGATCGTTCTGATTTGTTTCGTTACACTGTAGTAAACTATTTTAATTAACTATTCATTTTTCGAGACGGATCACGCGGCCCGTTGTGAGCGAGCACACAACCTTTGATTAATCTACGAAGGTTGAATGGTGATATGAATTAAATCATAAAAACAACTGTGGCAGACGATATAATGAATTTTGACACATTTATTAAGATGACAATTATTGTGAAACATGCATTCATCAACCATTGTAACCGCAAGATGCGGAATACTATTGCGGAATACAAGAAAACCATTGTTTAAATGATATTTTTTGACTTAATATCAAATGAGAATTATGTAACAACAGTGATTATAATAAAAAATGATGATAAGAATATAAATCAATAAATGAAATAAGCACCTGTCTATCATCATTGAGGGAGTCAAGATTGATCAGGTCTTAAACGCCCCGTGATTTTACTTATTCATTTTTATCATAATATTTTAGTACCATTTGTATACTTCCTATTTTTACATAATCAGTACAACAATTTTGGGTAATAGACATTTAATACATACGGTTGGCTCGTTTCTTCCGACACGCAAGAGTAGTATATTGTTTATGTCTCCTTACAGACACAACGGCTAACTAAGGGCAGTTGGAATAAAACGGAGTGTTAGAGAAAAGCCACCCCAATACCTGTATTCAAGTTCTGCCAGTTGATTGTAATATTGTTGGTAATCCTATTTCCGTCTGGTCCCGGAAATTGTTTGTCCGGGGGATCAGGGCTTTGCCCTGATTCGTCCACCCGCGCGCCACCGGACTGCGGTTTTTATAGCCCTGAATAGGCTCCTGTGGTTATGTCAACCACTACAGCTGGTCCGGTTTCTGCAAATGATGTTTTTTCGGTTCACAGCTGTTTTTCCCTTCAAAGGGTGAGGCGGCTTCTTTCACTTTCTAGCTGATCAGAAATTTCCACTGCTGTGCAGTCAGGCGTCCTATCACACCCTCACAGCTCTTCTATTTGAATTCGATACTTTCCGGTTTATCTCTTTTTTTTCCCCATTTCGTTTATTTATTGAACATAAAACATATACAGTAATAATTTGACGGAAAGTAAGGTAAGTAAAACAGTAAGAAGGAAAGAGAAATCAGTCATCATTCAACAGTTATTTTGTTCAAGGGAGTAGGAAGAAGTAAAGTAATCTTTCGCGCTTTAACCCGTAATCTTCCCTCAAATCAATGATAGTCATCGTGCACATACTTGAATTAAAATCACATGTCAAAATCACATCAATGCATCTTAAAAAGGATATCATGTTTACACAATTCATATTGATTCATTATCTCCCATGCAATCAACAGGTTTTTGATCTTGTCTGGTTCTTCATCAGGAGGCACCATTTGGGAGTAAATAACGTTCTCTAGCAATAATGTTGACACCAAGCAGTTTCAAAGCGTTTATCACAGCACACAACTATTCTAAATTAAATGAATAATACCATGTTGTTATTTCATGACAACACTCAAAAAGAAGAAAGAAAAATAATCATCATAAAAAAACAGTTAACAGTAAATTCTGTAAAACTGTATGATCACATCTTATGTATTGCCATTTGTTAAACATTTGTTTAAGGCGTATTTTAAAGGCATTGACTTTGGGATGTTCGATTTAACCATATTTAATTTATATACCGTACTCTGTAAATGGACCTTTCGCGAGCTGGCGAGAGCTCAGTGGACAATTTGTTCTGATGTTATCTAGTGGTCAAATTGGATAATGCATCCTTAGGCTGAATTTGAGTCTAGTTTTTAGGTCAATGTCATATTTAACTATCAATCGTACCATCACTCCTACCATGAAATGGCGCGCCTTCCATCAACGACTGATCGCAGACAGACAGACTATGACGAAAGCATGACCTTACTCTGAACCTTGCAACATAACCACCACTTGAACCTTATGATGTGACCTTGACTTAAACTGTCTTAGCAACGAAAAATAATATTAACACCTTTTGCAGGCATAGACCAGACAACACTGTCAGTGCATCATTTGGCTTGATTGTGGTTTCCTGCTTGCAGCTGTGTTCCAACCAAAAGTAGAGGGCCTACAAGCAATTAGGGTTTTCGTGGAAGCCAGCATTAAGATGACTTCTAAAAAAATGTTGTGTAACATTAGAGCACCTGTCATCATGTTATATGAAAACAAATGTCTTTCAAAATCAAAAGCATTGGATTAAGAAGAAAGATTAAGAAATGAAAAGAAGACGAAAACATAAGATGATGGAACGGTCATCCAGAAACAGACAGGATGATGTCCATTACAGAAAGGATGTTATCCATTAGGAGTTACGCCCCGTTTCGCATATATGAGACTTGCATAGAGATGTTGCCTTTGCACATTTGTGCCTTGACCACAACAATTGCTTTTATCATACTTATGTCCTGAATGTTCAGTGAAGCCTCTTGCAAGAACTTCTCCATTTCCAACATTCTCTGTGTCTTGCCATGTCTTTTTTGATGTAGTTCATCAGGGTGTGCGCATGTGTGTGTGTGTGTTTGTGTGCGCGCACATGCAGCACGTGCTCATAGGTATCTTGGGATATGTGATATGTATCTGTATCTGTGTTGATTGGGCTCTTCTAATAACCGTCATTCTAAAGCTAAACCATAATTCCACACGTGTTTGTCTTCTTGTGTCTTTCAGACATCAGCAAAGATGTTTGTCCTGAGCGGCTGAATGCGGAGTCTTCTCACATTAAAGAGGAAGAGGAGAAAAAAGAGATCTCCCACTTAAAAGAGGAAGTGGAGCAGCAGGCCCAATATATTAAAGAGCAGGAGCTACAGCACCGTTGCACGAAAGTGGAGGTGGATGAGCCCCCTGACATCAAAGAAGAGGAGGAGGAGGAGGTTATCTACAAGGTGCCATTTACTGGTGTCCTTCAGAAGAGTATAAATGAGGCGGACAGAGAGGCTCCAAGCACCAGCTCTTGTCAACACATGACAACAAAAGGTGTTGGAAACCACCAGGAAGAATCAAAAGTAAATGGCATCTTAACTCCACGATCAGAAAGTGACAACATGTCATTAAATGCAGATGAGGATGAAGATGACTCTGAAGGTGATCTGACATGTAACACAGACAACAAACCCTGGAAATGTTCTCACTGTGGGAAAATGTATGCTTGTAAAAGTGCTTTGGAATTCCACATCAGAACACATACTGGTGCAAAACCGTTCACCTGTTCAAACTGTGGCCGGAAATTCTCTTGTAAGGCAAGCTTAAAAAGTCACAAAAGAACCCACTCTGGTGAGAAACCTTTTGCATGCACCGACTGCGGGCAAAGATTCTCTCAGAAGGGAATCTTAAAAATACACACAAGAACCCACACTGGTGAGAAACCGTTTACCTGCGCAGTTTGTGGCCAAAGATTCTCTTGTAAGGGATACTTAACACGTCACACAAGAACCCACACTGGTGAGAAACCTTTTGCTTGCACAGTTTGTGGGCAAAGATTTTCTGAGAAGAGACACTTAACAAGCCACGTAAGAACCCACACTGGTGAGAAACCTTTTGCCTGCGCAGTTTGTGGGCAAAGATTTTCTGAGAAGGGAAACTTAACATGTCACACAAGAATACACACTGGTGAGAAACCTTTTGCCTGCGCAGTTTGTGGCCAAACATTCTCTCAGAAGGGAAACTTAACATGTCACACAAGAACCCACACTGGTGAGAAACCTTTTTCTTGCATAGTTTGTAGCCAAAGATTTTCTGAGAATTCAAGCTTAAAAATACACTCAAGAATACACACTGGTGAGAAACCTTTTGCCTGCGCAGTTTGTGGCCAAAGATTCTCTCGTAAGGGAAGCTTAAAAATTCACACAAGAACCCACACTGGTGAGAAACCTTTTGCCTGCGCAGTTTGTGGCCAAAGTTTCTCTCGTAAGGGATACTTAAAAAAACACACAAGAACCCACACTGGTGAGAAACCTTTTGCCTGCGCAGTTTGTGGCCAAAGATTCTCATGGAAGCATCAGATTAAGAATCACAAGTGTGATGATGAGACAAGCAGTCATCATTGAAGTTTTCACTTCTCACCTGAGAAGGTTTCAGGTTTGCATGCGCCAAAGCTGGTTGTATTTTATCCACCTTCTTACTGGGATGCTGACGTTTTCCTTGATTGCATTGAAAAGTTTTTTATATTTTGGTTGTTGTAACGATTTAGAAAATTTAGCATTTTCATCAGGGTTATACTTTTGGAATCTTCATGAGAGTTAGTTTTCATATGGTTAGAGTTGTGGTTTTTAAATGTAGTTTGTTGTGAGTCTTCGTTTTTTTTCCTCCTCAAAATTCAACAGTCCTTGAATTGTAGAAAATATATTTTTTTCTTCAATTTTGCTACATGTGCTCATTTCTCCCCACCCACTTGCTGTCAATCACCTTTGGAGATGCTCAGAATTGAAAGGCCAGTTGGGAGTTTTTTTTCATGAGCAATGAACCAATATGAATCTAATCTGTGCACAACATGCTAATTTGTGCCTGTTTGATGTAAATGTTAGTGTCTCTATCCTGTATCATTTGGGCCATGAATAAAATATTACAAATGTCAGTGTCATTACTTTTTACATGTTATGCTTTTTGAAAAATAACATACAACTGAATATTCACTCACTTTGTGTCAGTTTGAACTTTCCTGGGTTCTGTTTAATTGTCTTTTGTCCGCACCGCTTCCTGGAAAACCCCTGGACTTCTTCTGATCCGGTCTGTGCCACAGTACACAGGAATGAAAATACCTCTGAGCTCAAGGTTCCTTAGCTTCTCTTTCAGAGGCCTCATCATGGTGCGCGGATCACTTTGCCTTGGTCATTGCCACAAGTTTCACACTTCCACTTCCATTTTGTATTCTCCAGCCTGTGAAAAAATCTGCAAAGTCTGTTTTTATCTGTTCCATTGTCCTTCAGTGTTGCTCTCAGCCCGTTGTTAGCCCGTTCGCCCGACGTGTAATTACGAGTGACACGGTTTAAAATCAGCCATTTTGGTGCCCTCAGCATAAATGCTTTGTCGTGCCCCCCTGCCGGCTCTCCCAACGACCTGTCACAAATGAATAACATCTGGGTATTTGTCATTTTTGCTTTATTTTACAACATATTTAGCAAAAATATTTTACAAAATGGGGCAGTCCTGTGACCCAGTGGTTAGCTCATCGGCCTCACAGTGCAGAGGTCGTGGGTTCAATCCCGGCCCCGACCTCCGTGTGTGGAGCTTGCATGTACTCCCCAGGCCTGTGTGGGTTTTCTCCGGGTACTCCGGTTTCCCCCCCACATTCCAAAAACATGCATGGCTGGCTGATTTCACACTCAAAATGTCTCCCTACGTGTGAGTGTGAGCTTTGATGGTTGTTTGAAACAGAAAAAAAGTTATACTGGAGATCTAATTCATTTGCAGTGCGTTCTCTGCGCTGGATAGGTTTTCTTGTGCGCTGAGAGTGTGTGACCAGTGTGCAGTTGCGCATCTTCGAGGGAACATTGGTGCCGTTGCATCTCTGGTAAAAGTAAATCTCAATGAAAGATACCATTCATTGTATTGCCACACGCCGGAAACTTCGATTGCCTTATGCTTCGAGACAATTAACTCGCTGGTGCTGCCTTTGGGAGGAGTTTTGTATCTTGGATGCACACAATGTCTACTTTTTCTTCACTCAGCAAGTCCTCTCGTAGTGGCAGTTCTCGCTTGATACCGTTTGCATTCCATTGAAGGAACCGGGTCTTCGACTGTTTGATCCCAGTGGTCTTGGGGTCAAGTTGTGGCTGAGTTATTTGGGCGTTGTTGCTTGACGGTTGGGGACTTACGCAGTGGGGGCATCCCCACCGCTGTAACTGTACGGCATCTCGAGCTAGGCTGCGGGTGGGCAACATGCAGTTGAAATGGAATTTGCTTTTGCAACTTGAGCAGACCAGTCTATGGGCCCCCTGCCGAACTCGTCTCTGGCACTCAGCACATCATGCTCCTTCAAGTATAATGTCTGCATTTGGCTGGGGTGCTGCGTCGGAAGTTGATGGAATAGCGGATGTGGGTGGAGGCAGTGTGGTAGTGTCCTTTGTGGGGACACCGTTACAGCAAAACCTGTACAGTATTATACCTATATTTCGATTTGTGCCTCGTTTTATATGGGATTCTTCTTTCAATCAAAAAATGAAAATACATATATTTTTAGCTGTATTTCAATGTTGGTGTTTCAATATTCAAACAAAAGTGACCAAACGACGTGTTTTTGTACTTGCTATAGCTCTTTTCAAACGTAATATCAAGTCACCAAAAGAGCAACGGACAACACTGCAGTGAAACTGCAAATGCTCTAATTCGTTCCAAGGCCTGCCCCCCCCCCCCCTCCCCAAATGCAGACAGAAATGTTTTATTAATATGCATCAAAATATGTAACAAACAAATGTTACAATTACATTATTGCACTATAAAGTGCAAATACTGGAACCAGAACTTGCTCATGAGCGACGGGTAGATGGTCTGGAGCTCATTCTTGAAGGTTTTGAGGACCTCCACATACCGCTCCTTGGTGACTTTCACTGCTGCGCCAGATTCTTCGATGAAGATTGGTCCAATGATGCCTCTGGCTGAGATTTCTGGTTCCAGCAAGCCGGAGCAAGTTATCACACCTCAAACCTGTCCCGAGATTGGCTGAAAGAGAACTTCGGAGGCCGAGTGATCAGTCTCAGTCTCATCTCACAACATTCGCTCATTTTAATTCACCAATTGTGTTTCTAGACAGAGCAACTGCCAAATCTTACCCAGTTGGATTTTTCCGAATCTTTCAAGGGTGTTCAAATCCGGTCCACGCTGTATGTTTTAGATATCTCCTTCCTCCAACAGCAACCAACACAACCGATTCAATTGATCACACACATACAACTAAAATCACTTCATGCTTTCTTTCAGCCAATCGGAATCTTTGAACATAAAACATGTCTAAGCAATTATGAAACAACAGAATGCAATTTAGGTCATCTTAACATGAAATAATATGATGCTCAAACATATAATGATAATAATATAACATAAGCTTACACAACTATCATTCTTTCTATTCTAAATTGGCAATAAAAAAAAGAGCAGATTTTTTTAATTCCATTTTTTATTGTAACACACATTCAAAACATGTTTAATTGTTCTCAACTGGAGGTAAAGGGTCGAAAAGTACAATTGATTCATAGCTCATGTTGGTCCACAGAAAATACCTCCTGTGATCAGCAATGTTGATTCCACCTGTCACATTCTTCTTGCAGATTGGTTGTTGATCGAACACATTTATGGATGAACTGATATGACACAGTTACTAAAAACACAGTTGAAGATGTGCTTTCGTACCTGTTAAAAAAAAAAGATCACGATTTGCTTCATATAGTTTGTTGTGAAAACACTCTCAAGTAACAATTTGGAGTAATTAAACAGAAAATAAGTGTGTGCGCAATTATAATTTGCCATAGCAGTGCCTACGAGAGACCAGAGAGCTAAGACGGTAGCTAAAGCTCTTTGGGATAATTTGATCATTCCATATGGCTTCCCTTGTCGCCTGCTCAGTGATCAAGGCAGAGACTTCGAATCTAAGTTAGTCAAGGAGCTTTGTGAGTTCGTCGGGGTAAAAAAGATTCGTACCACTCCATATCATCCCCGGGCAAACCCAGTAGAACGCTATAATCGGACCCTGCTCGACATGTTGGGCACATTAGAGGAAAAGGACAAATCCCATTGGCGAGACTTTGTGAAGCCCTTGACACATGCCTACAATTGTACAAAAAATGACACAACAGGTTATTCCCCATATGAACTAATGTTCGGCAGGCAGCCTCGATTGCCCATTGATCTTGTCCTTGGTACTTACCCCGGTAAAAGTGGCCCCAAATCACATGCAGATTATGTCAGAACTCTTCGTGACAACCTCCAGGAGAGCTACGCTCTTGCTTCCGAACACTCGAAGAAGATGGGTGAGAAGAATAAAACACGGTTTGACAAAAAGGTAAGGGCTGCTGAGCTCTATGTCGGTGACAGAGTCCTGGTAAGGAATGTTAACATCAGAGGAAAACACAAACTTGCAGACCGTTGGGAACGAACCATTCACACAGTTGTAAGACGCATCAGAGACAGTCCTGTTTATGTTGTTAAACCAGAAACCGGAGATGGCCCTCACCGCACTTTACACAGGGATTTACTTCTCCCTTGTGGGTTCTTACCTGTTGTGGACCAAAGTGAATCAGATCCTCAAGGAGGAAATTTGAGAAAGATTTGGACACGAAGCAAAAGAAGCAAGATGAAAACCATCGACGGTGATGCTGAAGCAGTGTACAGTGACATAGAAGAGAGTGATGAAGAGGACACTTATATTGGCTCGTGGGAGCCACAGATAATCACGAAGGGCCCCTATGTCCAAACTGAAAAGTTTCCCCCAAAATCTCAAGCTCCTACACATATTCAACCCAGAGCGTCACCTTCTGATATTGCGGTGCCAGACAGATCGACACTTGACTTTGAAAAATCTGACAAGGCCTCACAACATGAGATTCCTGGTTTGGGTAGTGGTGAGTTATCATCCACAGACGCTAGATGTCCAGACCAGGTTGAAGTTGATATCCAAAAACCTCACATGACAAACACCCTGACTGACAGGGTTTCCATTCCATCAGACTCTAGACCTATTGCTGAGGCTATCGAACTTGATGATGTTGACGTAGAGACGGTAGGCTTGCGACGCTCTGGTAGAGAAAGACGTCGACCTAAAAAGTTTACCTATGATGAGTTGGGAGAGCCACTGAGCTTAGCCATTAATTCTTTTATACAAGCTTTATGTGTTGCGTTCTCGAAGGCTGCGGCATTGCCTTCATAATGTCCAGGATGGGTAACGGGGCATGAAGGGACTCATGCCGTTTAGAGGGGGAGAGTGTAACCCAGCCTTGATAAGGCTGTTATTTTATTGTTTGTTCTGGAGGGTGATATTTGTTTGTGATACTGCTGTTTCCGAGGGACAATGAACGCACCGCAGCGCTCGGAGCGAGGACCCGTTAGCGAGAGAGACAGAAACATTCTCGCACTTTTCCCAGGCGGGTCGAAACGAAAGAACGATAAATGAAAACTAGTCCTTGAACCTCTACCTGTACAAGATAGTAAGTTAAATCCTGTGGCAATCTTTCTTTTTTTTTTCTTCTCAAGGCAAGAGAAGGGTTTAGAAGAGATAACGTTCCTGGTGAGTGTTTTTTGTTGAATATGTCCGATTAGCATTTCTAGCATTCGATTTGTAACATAAAAAAACAGTCAGGAATGAAGTTGGTGAAAATGGAGATTGTTGTTCTGTTGATATAAGATATAACTGTGCCGTTATAAAAGAAAGAAAAAGGGATAAACCATTGTACCGACACGTGCGCTCCATAGCAAGTGTATTAGCATCGAGCTAAGCTAACGTGCTCACGGCGAATAGCGCTGTGGCCTTCGTTCGAGCCAATTTTAGAAAATCGTTATTTTCCCTAGCCGATTATTGCCACGTTTAGTGAATGCCTTGCGCACTTTGTGCAGGCTGTTTTTTTTTTGGGACTCATAGACCATCAGAAGATTGGACTACGTAGTCTGGAGATTGGATGCCACGTGGGACGTTGGTGAAGGACATCTTGGACTTCAAAGCCACCCGTCCGCTGGAGGGTGGTAGGACAGTTGAAAGGATTTCCCTCTTTTTTTGTTGAATCTGAGATCTCAGTCATTTTTTTTATGGGTCAGATCTGATACCAAAAAAACAATTGATAAGAACTGATAACAATTTAACTTACTGTATGTTTTTTTTCCTTGTTCATCTTTATGCATTCTGGTTCAGTTTCCCATCTACTCCTATTGTAAATATTCACCCAATATATTTTTTTATAAAAACCTCAGTCAGTGTGTCTTCTTCCTGTTGGAGGTTTCCCCTTGACTCTAACTAGAGTCTGCTGTTGCCAATCTCGCTGTGACCTTAAGTAGTGCACCCTAACTCAAATAGATTTCATAGATTGACACACTTCCCCTTGACTGACAACTTAATAGAAGGGTGCCACTAGTAGCTGCACCTAGGGTGGCTACACTTGAGCATAGCTCCATCTATTGGAGGCCTCATAGATTGCGTCTTATAACGCGGTGCGCCCAATATATGAAAAAAAATTACAGAATAGGCCATTCATTCAAGGTGCGCCTCATAATCCAGTGGGCCTTTTAGCGTGGAAAATACGGACCCCCCTCCCCCCACTACCGGTGGCGCTTTTGGCTGACTGATATGTAATTTAACTCGACTCGTAAATGACTGCTGCACTAGTAACGTGTCATGCACTAGTAGCTTGCTAATCAAGGTTATGGAATAAATGCTGAAAAAGCTTTTCCCTCGAGCCACTCGAGTCCACGAGTGTGCTGAAACGTTGTACTGCTGAGGCCAAAATTCATCGTAGTTGATAGACATGAAGGCTGTGAAATAAGTTTCTTTGCATACCTGCGGGCTTCTTGCAGTGGGAGGCCAGGAGGTCCATGTCCCAGGAGACCACGCTGTAACGCACATCCCCTTGTCCATCCATGACATGGATGTGGTACGTTTCCTTGCCCCCCCAAAGTGATGTCCGGCGTGCAGTGCTCAAAGTTCTTGACGAACAGTTCCAAAGAGCTAGCAGATGACGCCACGCTCTGGCTCGCTTGCGTTTGTCCGGGCCAAGTGCAGTTGAAAGAGCGAGGCGAGCGGGATTGGTTCTGTCTTCCCAGCCATCCGCTTCAGTCCGAGTAGCACACGTGAGGAAAGGCCAGGACGGTGTAAGTGTAGGTGGCTGGCTGCTGCTGCTGCTCGGATGGGTGCAGCTCCAAGCGGACGGCGTGTGCGATGGTCTTGGGAGGAGGCCCGTTGAAGAAATTGGAGGTCATGGCAGAAATTTCAGGCAGGGGACTTGAAAACCCTGAGTTGATGTTGGTCTGACTCTGGGCCCTGCAGCAAAGCCCGTCGGATTTTGTCCTGAAATAATGAAAAACGTCATGTCTACGGTTAGGTCTGAAATTGTTGAAAAGATTTGACGCACTGAAAGTGAAAATAATATGAATATATTAAATTATTATGAGACTTTTATGAAGGTGCCTTAACCGAACAGGTGTACGTTTTTGGGAAAAAATCTTGGCGTGCGTTTTACTGTAATTGCGAACGATTTTAATTTTATTTACTTATGTCCTGTAGATCGCGACAAGAGCTTAAAAAGCAACACCCACTCGACACAACTGGCGACACGATGGAAGAAACGTGTTCGCTTCGCCGTTTCCTATCATCGGATTCGAAACGATGACGTGTAAGTGACTTTTTATTGGTGTGCGTTTTACTGTAATTGCGAATGATTTTAACTTTATTTACTTACGTCCTGTCGATCGTGGCTCGAGCTTAAAAAGCAATGCCCACTCGACACAATTCGAGACACGATGGAAGAAACGTGTTCGTTTCTCCGTTTCCTATCATCGGATTCAAAACGACGACGTGTAAGTGACTTTTTTTTGGCGTGCGTTTTACTGTAATTGCGAACGATTTTAACTTTATTTACTTATGTCCTGTAGATCAAAAATGAAGAACCCAACAAAACAAAGCAACCCAAAATAGACTCATTTTTTCCCAAGACGGAAAAAAATCAACATTAAAATACTGTATGTACTGTACTGTGTTGTGTTTTTTTTCAATACTCTACACCTGTATTGTATACTGTACTGCTGTTTTTGTTATATAAACCGTTTTTGGACAGAATATTTTTGCATTTATTGCTTGTGTTGTGACATGCATTTTTTCAACATACTTGCAAGTTCATAAAGGACATGTACCATGCTCATTTCCTAAATAAGGAATTTCTGTTCCAAGGACAGATTGGACAGCGCAAACATAAGTGCGTACTAGAGAATGTTTACATATCATGAATTTTGAAGTCAGTCTCGCTTTTGACTGATCCACCACTAAAAATGTGCAATGTCAGAATCTGTACAAGTCTTTCCGCAAATAATCATGGATTTAAAAAAAGAAATCACCACCAGGGATGGCAATAAAAATCCACCACCAATAGGTGATTCTGCTCATATCAGTAGCATTCTGAATTCATCTGGCTCTCCTTGTAACCTTCATTGTAATTGTCAACCATAATTCCATGTGTGTTTGTCTTCTCATGTCTTTCGGACATCAGCAAAGATGCTTGTCCTGAGCGCCTGGATGCAGAGCCCTCTCACATTAAAAAGGAACATGAGAAAAAACAGTTGCCCCACTTGAAAGAGGAAGAAGAGCAGCAGGCCCCTTACATGAAGAAAGAGGAGGAGCTAGAGCACCCTTGCACGAAAGTGGAGGTGGATGAGCCTCCCAACGTCAAAGAAGAGGACGAGGATAAGGGGATCTGCAAGTTGCCATCGACTGGTGTCCCTCTGAAGAGTATAAATGCAGAGGGGCAGAGCCTCCAAGCAGCAGCTCATGTGTACACATGACAACACTGGGTATTGGAAACCACTGTGGACAAACAAAAGCAGATAGCCTCTTAGCTCCACTCCCAGATAGAGACAACACATCGTCAACCGCTGATGATAATGGTGAGAAACCGTTCACCTGTTCCGACTGCGGCTGGAAATTCTCTCGGAAGGGAGACTTAAAAAAAGCACGTAAGAACCCACACTGGTGAGAAACCTTTTGCCTGTTCAGATTGTGGCCAAAAATTCTCTCGTAAGGGAAACTTAAAAATACACACAAGAACCCACACCGGCGATAAACCTTTTGCCTGTTCATTTTGTGGCCATAGATTCTCTCAGAAGGGATTACAAATGCACATAAGAACCCACACTGGTGAGAAACCTTTTATGTGCTCAGTTTGTGGCCAAAGATTCTCTCAGAAGGGAAACTTACAAACACACAAAATAACCCACACTGATGAGAAACCTTTTGTTAGGTTGATTGTTTTTAATAATGATCCATTTGCATCGTATTAATGATAAATCGATTATGCTTGCGATGAAGAATGCTTATGCCTGCGATAAATTGATGATGCCTGCAATGAAGAACGCTAATGCTTGTAATGAAGATATAATGCTTTTAAATATGTACTCACATTGCTTAGTGCTTAGTGCACTGTGTGGCAGTTGAGGGAAGCATGATAAGTATTAAGACTAAACGGGAGCAAGGTCGGACGTGGACTGAGCTGTCAACACCAGCTGCAACTTGATGTTTTTGTAACAATTGCACACATGTATGTAATTTACACTCACATACACATACATCGTCAAACAAGTTCAGTGTGTCTTCAACAGCCCCCACCCTTTAGGTTGGACACAACGATGTAGTAGATTCACAATAAATGAAGGGGTGAGTGGGGAGATCCTTGGGTGACCTGCAGTGAACTGAAACCTCATGCTTCTCCTCGTTCCCCCCGGTACCATAATACAGTCTCCTGTCTCCTCCTCGTGTTTTATTTTTATATGCAAATTGATGGACCTGACATTTTTGGGGGCTCGTCCGGGATCGCAATTTACCTGATGCCACCAGAAGATGAGTCGACGGCCAGGATTTGTCAAATTGAACTCGATGAGGATGTGGAAAACCACACTTGAAGCCAATGGTAAGCCACTTACCCAAGTGTCCATCAAATGTGGCATATACCAAGGTGATGCACTCTCCCCACTGCTGTTCTGCATAGGACTGAACCCCCTAAGCCAAGTAATCACCAAGACAGGCTACGGATACTGCCTCAGAAATGGAGCTACGATCAGTCACCTCCTCTACATGGATGACATAAAGCTGTATGCTAAGAGCGAAAGGGACATAGACTCCCTGATCCACACAACCAGGATCTGCAGCAGCGACATGGGGATGTCATTCGGGCTTGAGAAATGTAGTCGGATGGTGACTAAGAGAGGAAAGGTAGTCCGCACTGAAGGGGTCTCACTCCCTGAAGGAACAATAGCAGACATTGAGGACAGCTACAAGTACCTCGGTATACCACAAGCCAATGGCAACCTCGAACTGGCAACAAGGAAAGCGGCTACGGCCAAATACCTCCAGCGAGTGAAGCAAGTCCTAAGAAGCCAGCTCAATGGCAAGAATAAGACCCGGGCAATAAACAGCTATGCCCTCCCAGTGATCAGACAATAAGGTGGTCAAACACGGGATGTACCACCGGACCATAACTGAAGTGGCTGATCTCAAGAAGTCCTATCAGTGGCTCGAGATAGCAGGCCTGAAGGACAGCACAGAGGCACTCATCCTGGCTGTTCAGGAGCAGGCCCTGAGCACCAGAGCCATTGAGGCCCAGATATACCACACCAGACAAGACCCAAGGTGTAGGTTGTGCAAAGAGGCACCTGAGAAGATCCAACACATAACTACAGGGTGTAAGATGCTGGCAGGGAAAGCCGACATGGAATGCCATAACCAGGTGGCTGGCATAGTCTACCAAAACATCTGTGCGGAGTATGGACTGGAAACCCCAAGGTCAAAATGGGAAACACCTCCGAAGTTGGTGGAGAATGACAGAGCGAAGATCCTGTGGGATTTCCAGATCCAGACTTACAAGATGGTAATAGCGAGCCAACCAGATATCATGATCATAGATAAAAGGCAGAGGAAAGCCGTTGTAGTGGATGTTGCGGTCCCAAGTGATGGAAACATCAGAAAGAAGGAACACGAGAAACTTGAGAAATACCAAGGGCTCAGAGAGGAGCTGGAGAGAGCCTGGGAGGTAAAGGTGACAGTCATGCCTGTGGTGGTCGGAGCACTCAGGGCGGTGACCCCGAAACTAGATGAGTGGTTGCAACAGATCCCGGGAACAACATTGGACATCTCAGTCCATAAATGTGCTGTGCTGGGAACAGCAAGGATAATGCACAGAACCCTCAAGCTTCCTGGCCTCTGGTCGAGGACCCGAGCTGAATGAGGGACGGACACCACCCGAGGGATGAGACGAGGATTTTTTTTTTTTTTTGAGAGCGAGAGCGATGGAGAGAGTGGGAGAGAGAGAGAGAGAGAGAGAGAGAGAGAGAGAGAGAGGGAGAGATAGATAGAGAGAGCTGGAGAGATAGAGAGAGAGACAGACAGAGATTTCTTTTTACAAATTATATACATGTAATTCCACAAATTATACAACCAATTTATCTTAGCGTCATTTAACTAAATCTATGCATAGTTTCCAGGGCCTGCGTGTTTCAACAATGCATTTCGTCAATTGAATTTTAACCGTAGAATTTATACTCCCCACCAATCCTGCAGATTGTGGATGGCAGGAGCAATGGTATCTCAAATAAATATGAAGCACACATTCAATTTCATCAATTACTCTGTTCACACGTGTTCTCGATATAGGTTAAACCAGTAGGTTGTGTAATGTTCCCGAACCAGAGACACCATTCCCCCTGCCAACGCGTGAGGTAATCCATGACGGAAAAAGAATTTTGGGCAAAACGGGTTCACTGTCATTGCTGACATAAACCCCATCTTGCAATGTAGTCCCCTTTTATCTTTGTTCATTGATTGGAATTTACTGCCGCATATGAAATAGAATTTGGTTTGCAAAATGTTATCCCATCGCTGACAGTCATCAATTTTTAGAAGCCGTGTCTTTTGTTGTTTTGTCATCGGTGCTTGTTTTGTGTGCCGTGTGTCATGATTCGGTTTAGGGACCAACAGGTGGCACTGTAGGGCTCCCCCGGCAGCTGCTGTTGGTCATAGGTAATTAGGGCTTTAAAAGGACTCCCAGCCCAAACACTCAGTGTCGGGTCATTGTTTGCTCTTGGCTTCTGTCATGTTTGTTTCAGTCATGTTTAGTTCATTGTTGTGTTTTAGCTTCAGTCCTGTTTTGGTCATGTTTTTTTTCTTGAGTTTTTAGTTTCTGCCATGGTGTTTGTTTGTTACTTTGGATTTGTTTTGTTTTCATGACTTTGTTTAGGATTTAGTTTTCTGTGTTTTATCAATACACTTCTTCAAATACACCCTGCTCCTCCCTCCTGCCTGCTTTTTGGGGTCCACCACCACCACGCACACGTGACAGAATGACCCGACACCCTGGACCCCGCAGGTACTAAGGACTGGTCCCTATTCCACCATGTGCCTGGCGGAGCGCGTCTGCGGCCGACACCCCTTTCCCTTTCAGGCAGCGCTGGTGATGCGGCTGTCCTGTTTTCGTCTCGTCAAGCTGCGTCTATGTGGGCCGAGCCCCGTCCGCGTCCATGTTGAGCTGAGGCTCGTCACGTGTCTGTTTGAGCTGAGTCACATTCACATCGACGACGAGCCATGCCACGTCCACGCCCACGTAAGGCCGAGCCCCTGTTCACGTCCGGCTGTTCCATGTCCCCCGTTACGTCGAGCTCCGTCCACGTCAGGCCACGCCCAGCCAAAGGATTGCCGTCGCTTTTGTTCCTGTTCCCTGGCGAGGTGAAGGTCACCGTCACTTTTGTTCCTGTTCTCTGGCGAGGCAAGGGTTGCCGTCGCTTTTGGTTCCTGTTCCCCGGCGAGGCAAGCCTTTTGGACAACTTTGGGACGTCTGGGATCCGTCCCTTGAGGGAGGGGTACTGTCATGATTCGGTTTAGGGACCAACAGGTGGCACTGTAGGAATGCCCGGCAGCTGCACACCTATTGGTCATAGGTAATTAGGGCTTTAAAAGGACTCCCAGCCCGAACACTCAGTGTCGGGTCATTGTTCTGTTGTCTCAGAATTGTTTACATTATTCATTCCTTTGTTGTGTGTTCACAAACGCCCCCATAGGATTTATTTTGTGATTTCCTCGCTTGATTTTCTGTTTTGGTCCACCATTTTCACTTTTCTTAGTGTCATTGAAGTCATCATGAATTTCCGTTTTTCGGAGGCTGTCTTTGAACGCCTCTCGTGTCGAACGAGAGGAGCGCAGGCACGGAGTCGGATGCAGACTGTTAAAAGCATCAAGAAAGTGTCCATTTTTAAAAAAACAACACCACAGCTCTCCTTTTTTCGGAGCTGCAACTTGTATCTATATCTATCTGAGCAATATTAGCCTACTATCAAAATGACTACGTTTGCTACAATTACACGATGAGCCTTCATTATTACCGGGGTAAATGTTTTTTGGTTTTTTTCCGTGCAGTGCATTCTGTAGAGCAGTGGTGCCCAACCTTTTTTGACCGAAGATCTACTTTTCATTCAACTAACTTACCGTGATCGACCGGCGCATACACAACACAAAGATGCATGCCTACCTACTGTCGTCAAGATCTGACGTGGAGGCATGGTATGCCCTTTTTCAGCGTTTTTGACTATCGTAGCTCACCTGTACCATTTTCAAAATGCTTTTCACGGTCCTCCAGATCCTCTTTGCCAGTACACTTGGTGAATTGTCCATGAATCGCCGTTTTAAAACATTTTTTTATTGTTGTTTGCAACAGCCACCTGCCGAGCATCCGACCCTGCTGACAGAAATGAGTGTCGCAGGCTATGACACAAATCTACGTTGAAATGTAGTATTTTTTGTACACATTTTTACAGCATTGGGAAACGTTAAGAATGTTTGTGTTGTGTTTTTACTCCAACAGAAACCATATTTAAAACCAAAAAAATATTTTCCCTCCCACACCTTTTTCCATTTTCAATTTTTTTTATAAAGATCCACGGAGCCACTAGATGGCGCTAAAGAGCCCCGACCTAAGGTACCAATGCTGACTTCTCCCCTGAACAGAGTGACAATCTCTCCGACTGAGGTCATTTACAACCGTCTACCACCATCAACGTAGCGGAAAGTTCTTGGATCTCAAACGGTTGCCACACACCTGTTTGGATGAGGTAGCGAATCTCCACTCACAGAATTACACAATCACTCTGAAAGCACGATTTATTTGAGTATATTTAACTTCGATATTGTTCTACATAAATGCAGAGTTTCAGTACATACAGGACACCACCGCCCTCAACAGTTTTAAAGACTCGACTTTGTCTATCTACCTGATAGGGATTCATATGGCTCAGGGCTTGAAACAGCTTTAAAAACCATTCGGTCTGACCCGGCGCGCAAACACTCATTCATCCAATGAAGAGTTCCTTACCTACCAAGAGTACTCCTCTCTCTTTGTTTGGCATCAACCCTCAGCCCCCCAGACGAGGAGCCGAAACCCAGCCCGAAAAGGGTGTTTCAGCCGTGGCCATGGTCCTCCTGGCCGTCGACTCATCTTCTGGTGGCATCAGGTCAATTGCGATCCCGGACGAGCCCCCAAAAATGTCAGGTCCATCAATTTGCATATAAAAATAAAACACAAGGAGGAGACAGGAGACTGTATTATGGTACCGGGGGGAACGAGGAGAAGCATGAGGTTTCAGTTCACTGCAGGTCACCCCAGGATCTCCCCACTCACCCCCTCATTTATTGTGAATCTACTACATCGTTGTGTCCAACCTAAAGGGTGGGGGCTGTTGAAGACACACTGAACTTGTTTGACGATGTATGTGTATGTGAGTGTAAATTACATACATGTGTGCAATTGTTACAAAAACATCAAGTTGCAGCTGGTGTTGACAGCTCAGTCCACGTCCGACCTTGCTCCCGTTTAGTCTTAATACTTATCATGCTTCCCTCAACTGCCACACAGTGCACTAAGCACTAAGCAATGTGAGTACATATTATTTAAAAGCATTATATCTTCATTACAAGCATTAGCGTTCTTCATTGCAGGCATCATCAATTTATCGCAGGCATAAGCATTCTTCATCGCAAGCATAATCGATTTATCATTAATACGATGCAAATGGATCATTATTAAAAACAATCAACCTAACAAAAGGTTTCTCATTAGTGTGGGTTATTTTGTGTGTTTGTAAGTTTCCCTTCTGAGAGAATCTTTGGCCACAAACTGAGCACATAAAAGGTTTCTCACCAGTGTGGGTTCTTATGTGCATTTGTAATCCCTTCTGAGAGAATCTATGGCCACAAAATGAACAGGCAAAAGGTTTATCGCCGGTGTGGATTCTTGTGTGTATTTTTAAGTTTCCCTTACGAGAGAATCCCCTGAGGTCAAAAGTCTGGGCGTCATCCTTGATAGCACCCTCTCCTTCATCTCACATATCAACAACATTACTCGTTCTGCATATCATCATCATCATATCTTGTCGCGCCAGTACTGGATCCATTGCTTGGCAGCATCACTAGTGTCTAAGAGGTCTTGGTCTGTGCAGGTGGGCCCCAGTTCACAATCCCGAAGAATGTGCTCCATTGTTTGTACTGGGTGGCCACACGGACACTCACTGCTGAGTGAGAGTCCCCATTTATAGGTGTTGTTCCCAGTCTTGCCTACTCTGGTTCTTGCTCTATTTAATGTCACCCAGTTCTTTCTTGAGAGGGCAGTTCCACTTGGAAGATGTTCGTTTGGGCTTTGGATTGCACCATTTAGTGCAGAGCTGTCCCATTCTCTCCATTTTTCGAGCCTGTGGTTTGTTGACTGCTCAGGATCTAACCTTTGGACGGTCATAAAGCTCTTTCTGGACTTCAGTCTTCTTATTGAGTCACTATGACCATAGAGGGGGTGTCTTTTGTCATTTTCTTGACTATGCTTTTGTGTCCTTGCATGAATGTCTCTACGTATGTGTGGTGGTGCGATGCCCGCCAATCTGTAGAGTGCTGGCAGTGGTGTTGGTTTTAGTGTGCCAGTAATTATTCTGCATGTGTTGTTCAGCTCAGGATCTATTTTGTGAGCATGACACGATCTTGCCCATGCTGCTGAACAATATTCAGCAGTAGAGTAGCATACTGCTAGAGCTGTTGTTCTCAGAGTTTTAGGATCTGTTCCCCAGTTAGAGTTAGCAAGTTTAGCTAAGAGGTTGTTTCTTGTGGCAACTTTTGACTTGAGTTTCCTTACATGTTCTGCGAAGGAGAGCATTCGATCTAATGTGACTCCAAGATAGACGGGATAGTCAACATGCTCAAGTCTCTCATTATTCCAGTGGATGCTTAATTTTCCATTTGCCTGGTGGTTATTTCGGTGGAATACACACACCTGCGTCTTTCCTGGATTGGCATTAAGTGAGTTTTGTTTATAATACTCTGTTAGATGTTGAAGAGCAGCTGATAGTCTCCTTTCGGTGGTTTCAAATGAGCGCGATTGGGTGGCAATACACAAATCATCGGCATATATAAATCTTCGGATGTTTTCAAACTCTGGCTGGTCATTTGTGTAGATGTTAAAAAGTACTGGAGCCAGAACAGAGCCTTGTGGGAGACCATTTTTTTGTGCTCGATATCTACTTTTCTTGCCATCCATTTCTACAAAGAAGCGTCTGTTTGTAAGCAGTGATTGTATGATTTTCACAATAGTTGTATTATGAACAGCTTTGGCAAGTTTCAGGAGAAGAATTCGGTGATTTACTGTGTCGTATGCAGCAGTCAGGTCTACAAAAGCTGCACCAGTAATTTGCTTGGCCTCAAAACCATCCTCAATGTACTGAGTGAGGTTTAATATTTGGTTCTGCATATTATCATCTTAGAAACATTCACCGGCTCCGCTCTTCTCTGACCCCTCACTCCACTGCTATACTTGTTCATACCCTCGTCACCTCCCGACTTGACTACTGTAACTCCCTCCTGCTCTGTCTCCCCCAAAAAAACCTCCATAAGCTTCAGCTGGTCCAAAAGTCAGCCGCTCGCATTATCACGCTCACACCATCCATAAACCATATTACACCTGTCCTCCAACATGTCCACTGGCTCCCCATTATATTGTAATCCTGCTCCTTACAATCAAAGTCATCCATAACCTTGCCCCTCCATACCTGTATGACCTCATCCATATTCCTACACCTGTCTGCTCTCTTCGCTCTTCTTCCTCTCTCCTCCTCACTGTCCCCTCTGCTCGCCTCGTCACCATGGGAAATAGAACCTTCAGTCGCTCTGCTCCCCAACTGTGGAACACACTCCCCGCTGACCTTTGTAAGACAGACTCATGAACACATTTCAAATCCAGCCTCAAAACACATCTGTTGAGACAAGCTTATTCACTCTAACCATAAATCCATTGTCTCTATCTTGTTTTATTTTATCTTATTTTATTTGATGTTGTTTTTAACATTGAATTTGTGTTTTTTAACTGCTTGTTGTAAGGTGTCCTTGAGTTTTTAGAAAGGCGCCCACAAATGAAATGTATTATGATTATTATTATTATTATTAGATTACCGCAATGACCATACATAAGATAAGGCGCATCGGATTTTAAGGCGCACTGTGAGCTTTTAAGAAAATGAAATGTTTTTTAGGTGCACGTTTTCGTGCGGAAAATACAGTATGTTCATGGTAAGGCACAGTTATTCTACCAGTGCACTGACTTGGTTTACTCGTGAGGATAAAGGGACCTCACACATGGATCTTAAAATAGAAGTGAAGTTGCTCTCACGGTTTCCATATGCAGGCCCGCTCTTTGACATCGAGTGCGAGGGTCTGACAGTGCGGCAAATTCACTTTCCACACTGCGAGATCCTGTCGGCGGCCGAGTTGGCCGACCCCTTGTGGGTGGGCCATATGAGGCACGAGGGCCTGGAGCTGTACAGCCCCAACGAGACCACCCCGACCCACGTCGTCGCCAACATCTCGAGCTGCTCCGCTCTCGGGCTGATGCGAGATGAGGACAGTCCTCTCGTGCCCATCCGAGCTCTGGTGGCCGTCTTCCTAGATCCTGGGGTGCCGTCCTTTCAAGTGTTTTTACTTCCGGAAAACGTGGTGCAGGATCAAATGCGACGGCAGAGGGCGAGAAATAACTGCAACGAGAGGTTCATCGAGACTATCTCTGATTGCGAGCTGGTCCCGCGGCGGAAGTACACGCTGAGCAGCAGGACGGTATCAGACTTGATCTTAATTCAACCGGACAGGGCGACGTTTTACCCAGTGTCTCACAACTACAATCCTGCGTTCCAAATATTTGGATTTGGCAGTTTGGGGTCAATCCATCTGACACTGAGGGAACATAATGGCACGGGCTCTGTCTGGGGTGCCTTGGTTCCTTTGGTGCCAGTGACACAGAGGCAGCATGGATCCCTTGTTGGAGATCTAAGAAGCGTTTGGTCGGAGTTCATCCGGCGGCTATCGATGGCCATGTTGGATACGCTGGTGAGCCGCCTGTTTCAAGCCCGTGTTCTCAGCGAGGCTGACGAAGCGGCGCTGAACAATGAAAATGATAAGAATCTGCAAGGCGTGTCTCCTCATCAGCACAATCATCCACAAAGGTGAACCCGCTTGCGAGATGACGGTTATGTTTCTTCATGAGGATGACCCCTACAACGCGGAGAATCTTGGTTTGGCGTGAAAACATCGATGTCGCAAGAGACCACCTGGAATGAAGCCTAGGTCCCCTGGAAACAGACTGAAGATTAATAGAGAGACCAGGGGTGGGCATCTTTGATCCTCAAGGCCCCCGATCCAGCATGTTATAATTGCGCACACACTTATTTTCTGTTTAATTACTCCAAATTGTTACTTGAGAGTGTTTTCACAACAAACTATATAAAGCAAATCGTGATTTTTTTTAACAGGTATGAAAGCACATCTTCAACTGTGTTTTTAGTAACTGTGTCATATCAGTTCGTCCATAAATGTGTTCGATCAACAACCAATCTGCCAGAAGAATGTGACAGGTGGAATCAACATTGCTGATCACAGGAGGTATTTTCTGTGGACCAACATGAGCTATGAATCAATTGTACTTTTTGACCCTTTACCTCCAGTTGAGAAAAATTAAACATGTTTTGAATGTGTGTTACAATAAAAAATGGAATAAAAAAAAATCAGCTCTTTTTTTATTGCCAATTTAGAATAGAAAGAATGATAGTTGTGTAAGCTTATGTTATATTATTATCATTATATGTTTGAGCATCATATTATTTCATGTTAAGATGACCTAAATTGCATTCTGTTGTTTCATAATTGCTTAGACATGTTTTATGTTCAAAGATTCCGATTGGCTGAAAGAAAGCATGTAGTGATTTTAGTTGTGTGTGTGTGATCAATTGAATCGGTTGTGTTGGTTGCTGTTGGAGGAAGGAGATATCTAAAACATACAGCGTGGACCGGATTTGAACACCCTTGAAAGATTCGGAAAAATCTAACTGGGTAAGATTTGGCAGTTGCTCTGTCTAGAAACACAACTGGTGAATTAAAATGAGCGAATGTCGCGAGATGAGACTGAGACTGATCACTCGGCCTCCGAAGTTCTCTTTCAGCCAATCTCGGGACAGGTTTGAGGTGTGAGAACTTGCTCCGTCTTGCTGGAACCAGAAATCTCAGCCAGAGGCATCATTGGACCAATCTTCATCGAAGAATCTGGCGCAGCAGTGAAAGTCACCAAGGAGCGGTATGTGGAGGTCCTCAAAACCTTCAAGAATGAGCTCCAAACCATCTACCCGTCGCTCATGAGCAAGTTCTGGTTCCAGTATTTGCAGTTTATAGTGCAATAATGTAATTGTAACATTTGTTTGTTACATATTTTGATGCATATTAATAAAACATTTCTGTCTGAATTTGGGGAGGGGGGGCAGGCCTTGGAACGAATTAGAGCATTTGCAGTTTCACCGCAGTGTTGTCCGTTGCTCTTTTGGTGACTCGATATTACGTTTGAAAAGAGATATAGCAAGTACAAAAACACGTCGTTTGGTCACTTTTGTTTGAATATTGAAACACCAACATTGAAATACAGCTAAAAATATATGTATTTTCATTTTTTTAATGAAAGAAGAATCCCATATAAAACGAGGCACAAATCGAAATATAGGTATAATACTGTACAGGTTTTGCGGTAACGGTGTCCCCACCAAGGACACTACCGCACTGCCTCCACCCACATCCGCTATTCCATCATCTTCCGACGCAGCACCCCAGCCAAATGCAGACATACTTGAAGGAGCATGATGTAATGAGTGCCAGAGACGAGTTCGTCAGGGGGCCCATAGACTGGTCTGCTCAAGTTGCAAAAGCAAATTCCATTTCAACTGCATGTTGCCCACCCGCAGCCTAGCTCGAGATGCCGTACAGTTACAGCGGTGGAGATGCCCCCACTGCGTAAGTCCCCAACCGTCAAGCAACAACGCCCAAACAACTCAGCCACGACTTGACCCCGAGGCCAATCCTTCAATGGAATGCAAACAGTATCAACCGAGAACTGCCACTACGAGAGGACTTGCTGAGTGAAGAAAAAGTAGACATTGTGTGCATCATATAAACAAAACTCCTCCCAAAGGCAGCACCAGCGAGTTAATTGTCTCGAAGCATAAGGCAATCGAAGTTTCCGGCGTGTGGCAATACAATGAATGGTATCTTTCATTTAGATTTAGTTTTACCAGAGATGCAACGGCACCAATGTTCCCTCTAAGATGCGCAACTGCACACTGGTCGCACACTCTCAGCGCACAAGAAAACCTATCCAGGGCAGAGAACGTACTGCAAATGAATTAGATCTCCAGTATAACTTTTTTTCTGTTTCAAACAACCATCAAAGCTCACACTCACACGTAGGGAGACATTTTGAGTGTGAAATCAGCCAGCCATGTATGTTTTTGGAATGTGGGGGGGAAACCGGAGTACCCGGAGAAAACCCACGCAGGCCTGGGGAGTACAGGCAAGCTCTACACACGGAGGTCGGGGCCGGGATTGAACCCACGACCTCTGCACTGTGAGGCCGATGAGCTAACCACTGGGTCACAGGACTGCCCCATTTTGTAAAATATTTTTGCTAAATATGTTGTAAAATAAAGCAAAAATGACAAATACCCAGATGTTATTCATTTGTGACAGGTCGTTGGGAGAGCCAGCAGGGGGGCACGACAAAGCATTTATGCTGAGGGCACCAAAATGGCTGATTTTAAACCGTGTCACTCGTAATTACACGTCGGGCGAACGGGCTAACAACGGGCTGAGAGCAACACTGAAGGACAATGGAACAGATAAAAACAGACTTTGCAGATTTTTTCACAGGCTGGAGAATACCAAATGCAAGTGGATGCAAGTGTGAAACTTGTGGCAATGACCAAGGCAAAGTGATGCGCGCACCATGATGAGGCCTCTGAAAGAGAAGCTAAGGAACCTTGAGCTCAGAGGTATTTTCATTCCTGTGTACTGTGGCACAGACTGGATCAGAAGAAGTCCAGGGGTTTTCCAGGAAAGGGTGCGGACAAAAGACAATTAAACAGAACCCAGGAAAGTTCAAACTGACACAAAGTGAGTGAATATTCAGTTGTATGTTATTTTTCAAAAAGCATAACAGTAAAAAGTAATGACATTGACATTTGTAATATTTTATTCATGGCCCAAATGATACAGGATAGAGACACTAACATTTACATCAAACAGACACAAATTAGCATGTTGTGCACAGATTAGATTCATATTGGTTCATTGCTCATGAAAAAAAACCTCCCAACTGGCCTTTCAATTCTGAGCACCCCCAAAGGTGATTGACAGCAAGTGGGTGGGGAGAAATGAGCACATGTAGCAAAATTGAAGAAAAAATACATTTTCTACAATTAAAGGACTGTTGAATTTTGAGGAGGAAAAAAAACAAAGACAGATGTCGAAACCTCCTCACAACAAACTACATTTAAAAACCACAACTCTCACCAAATGAAAACTAACTCCCATTAAGATTCCAAAAGTATAACCCTGATGAAAATGCTAAATTTTCTAAATCATTACAACAACCAAAAAATAAAAACTTTACAATGCACTCAAGGAAAACGTCAGCATCCCAGTAAGAAGGTGGATAAAATACAATCAGCATTGGTGCATGCAAACCTGAAACCTTCTCAGGTGAGAAGTGAAAACTTCAATGATGGCTGCTTGTCTCATCATCACACTTGTGATTCGTAATGTGATGCTTGCATGAGAATCTTTGGTCACAAACTGCGCAGGCAAAAGGTTTCTCACCAGTGTGGGTTCTTGTGTGTTTTTTTTAAGTATCCCTTACGAGAGAATCTTTGGCCACAAACTGCGCAGGCAAAAGGTTTCTCACCAGTGTGGGTTCTTGTGTGAATTTTTAACCATCCTTTACGAGAGAATCTTTGGCCACAAACTGCGCAGGCAAAATGTTTCTCACCAGTGTGTATTCTTGTGTGTATTTTTAAGCTTGCATTCTCAGAAAATCTTTGGCCACAAACTGCGCAGGCAAAAGTTTTCTCACCAGTTTGTATTCTTGTGTGAATTTTTAAGCTTCAATTCTCAGAAAATCTTTGGCCACAAACTGTGCAAGCAAAAGAATTCTCACCAGTGTGGGTTCTTGTGTGACATGTTAAGTATCCCTTACGAGAGAATGTTTGGCCACAAACTGCGCAGGTAAACGGTTTCTCACCAGTGTGGGTTCTTGTGTGTATTTTTAAGATTCCCTTCTGAGAGAATCTTTGCCCGCAGTCGGTGCATGCAAAAGGTTTCTCACCAGAGTGGGTTCTTTTTTGACTTTTTAAGCTTGCCTTACAAGAGAATTTCCAGCCACAGTTTGAACAGGTGAAAGGTTTTGCACCAGTATGTGTTCTGATGTGGAATTGTTTGTTTGTTTATTGAACATAAAACATATATACAGTAATAATTTGACAGAAAATAAGGTAGATAAAAAAAGTAAAAAGAAAGAAATCAATCTTCATTCAACACAGTTATTATGTTCAAGGGAGTAGGAAGAAGTAAAAAAACGTATCTAGTCCTACCCCGTTATGTGTTTATATCTAATAAATCATTTTTATATCAATCAGAAAAGAAAAAAGTAAGAAGAAAGAAATCTCCATTAAGGCTCATACTTTACCCTTAACCGTGATATTTTTCCAACTTTTGGTTTGTATCGGGATTATATACTTCCACACCCTGACACTCTTGTGTCAATTTTCTCTTGTATTCATAATGGATATTTATATACCTTTCTCTATTTATCAACTTAGTTCTGATTTATCATTATATTTAATGTTTTGAATTTATCATTTTAACTCTGATTGATGTAGGTTGTACTATTTTTTTGAATTTGTTTTTGAACTCAGCAAGCGATTTACTCATTTTCAGGTCCGTTTCGAGATTATTCCACAGATTAACACCTTTGATAGACACACTTCTTTGCTTGATGTTTGTTCTTGTTTTGAGTTTTTTGAATAAGTTGGTACCTGTAAATGGCACCTTGCAGATAACCTCCTCATCCTCCTCTTCTTTGATGTCAGGGGGCTCATCCACCTCCACTTTTGTGCAACGGTGCTGTAGCTCCTGCTCTTTAATATATTGGGCCTGCTGCTTCACTTCCTCTTTTAAGTGGGAGATCTCTTTTTTCTCCTCTTCCTCTTTAATGTGAGAAGACTCTGCATCATAGCTGCTTTCTCGAATTTCGAAAAACTTCTGAATGTTTTGGCAGAGCAGGTTATTGTATGCTTTGTACATTAATTGGGCGATTTTAAAGTCAACCAGGTCATAAAATTTCATCGTATTTAATTTGATAAATAGTGGATTTGTGGGTTCCGTATATTTTGATCTATTAATAGTTCGAATTGCTTTTTTTTTGTAGGTTGAGAATAGGGAGTGTGTTTGTTTTGCAGGCATTTCCCCATATTTCCACACAGTAGGTCATATATGGTAATAATAATGAAGTGTATAATGTGTACAAAGATCTCTTATTGAGCACTTCCTTGGTTTTGTAGAGGATCCCTACGGTTTTGGCTATTTTTCTTTTTACGTTATTGATATGTGGCTTCCAACATAGTTTTGAGTCTATTACTAATCCGAGAAACTTGGTTTCATACGCTCTTTCTATCTCAATTGAGTTTACCATAATTTTAGCTTGGTGTTTGATTGGTCTTGTGCCAAAAACAATTAACTTCGATTTTTTCAGGTTAAGTGAGTCCAAAGCACTTTTACAAGCATACATTTTCCCACAGTGAGAACATTTCCAGGGCTTGTTGTCTGTGTTACATGTCAGATCACCTTCAGAGTCATCTTTACCCTCATCTGCATTTAATGACATGTTGTCATTTTCTGATCGTGGAGCTAAGATGCCATTTACTTTTGATTCTTCCTGGTGGTTTCCAACACCTTTTGTTGTCATGTGTTGACATGAGCTGGTGCTTGGAGCCTCTCTGTCCGCCTCATTTATACTCTTCTGAAGGACACCAGTAAATGGCACCTTCCTTCCTTCCTTCCTGGGCAATCGGCCCCCGTCAGGGACTTGCCCCCCCTCCCGGGTCCCACACCCGGTACGACTCTCGCTGGTGCCCCGCGAGGTCCACACTCAGTGCGGGCCCCGGAAGGGCCCTCGCCTGATTTTTGTTTAAGGAGGGTTGTGGGGCGGCACTCCCACTTCCCTCCGTTCCAGCGGGGTGAGCCCCGGGCGCCTCACCTTTCGGTGAGGCCCCACCTCCTCCCCCGCCGGCTGGTGGGCATTTAGCCGCAACTGGGGCCCAAGAGCCCCGGCGTTCCCCCCTCGCGCCCAGTAAATGGCACTGATCCTGATCCTGATCCTGGGCAATCGGCCCCCGTCAGGGACTTGCCCCCCCTCCCGGGTCCCACACCCGGCACGAATCCCGTTGGTGTCTTGCCAGGTTCCCCGCCAACATTTCCTTCCCACACCTCCCGCAAGCCACCCTTCTCCCTCCACGACCCCCATTCGCCCTTCGTTTCCCCCCAGCCCCCCCTCCACACGCCCCACCCGCTCCCTCCCTTCTCCCCCTCATTCTCTCCGTCCACTCTTTCACAGCCTCTCACGTGTCTGGCATAGTTTGCTTTCGTCACCCACCTTTCACACCCTCCGCACTGTCTCCTTTCTCCCTTCTCCTCATACACCCCTCCCGTGCAACTCCTTTCGTGACTTATTTTATTCCCTTTCGACCCAAACCTCCTCCCACACCTCCCACACTCAAACTCCACCTGTTCCTCGTTCCTGCGGTGTATGCGTTTTTCGTGCATGGTTAGACCAGCTCTACTCCTGCATACTTTTCCGCACCCCTCATACCTACATACCAACCCATCATTCACTCTCCTAACATTCCTTCCCAGTCTCTCCTCGTTCCTACCCACCTCATATCTGTGACCCTTCTGATTTTCCCATTTATACAGGTGATCCATTCGCTCGCTCACTCTCCGCTTCCATCCTTCCCTATCACTCGTCAATCTTTCCACCTCCGTCCAGTCCATTCCTGCATTCCTCATCACTCTCTTCCAATACAACACCGTCTTCCTTTTGTGCCCCATCTTCTTCCCTCTTCCTTCCAATTCCTCCCACCATCCCAATACCATAGCTTTTGTTAGTCTTTCATTCCCCATACGCATCACATGTCCGATTCTCTGCAACACTCTCCTCTCAATTTTCCATTCAACGGATTTTACTCCCAACATTTTCCTCACATCATACATATTCACTCCCCTTTCTTGCATTTGCCTCAGTGGTTCTCCATTTCTATCACTCCACACATACCTATAGCACCTATCCATCCACTTCTGTAGTTTCCCCACATCCCTCTTCAACCACGTTCTTACCTGACAGTCATACAACGCTGCTCTCCACACACGCCTCCACTACTCTCCCTTGCCACCGCTTTGATAGTCGTGTCCCTTTCAGCCACCCTTTCACACTCCCCCATAGCTGTCCCGCCCTTTTGATCCTGTTCTTCACGTCTATCTGAGTCCCAATCCAGCTTCCTAACACTCTAATCTCCTCCCCCTCTTTGCGTTCCAAACTCCAGCACCTCCTCCTTCTCCTCATTGTTCCTCTCTTCCCACTGCGTCATCACCCTTTTCACCCTCCTTACACTCTCGTGTATCTCTCCTTTCGTTCCCACTATAGTAGTGTCATCTGCAAACAAGGCGCTCGATACCCGCACTTCTTTTGTTTCCGAGCTCCCTCTCTCCCAGCCATGTTCCCCTGCGAACGACCCTCCTGGTATCCACCTCCACACCACCATTTTCTCCTCCCTGCCATCTCAGTTCCTCGCCGCCAGTGCCTGCCTCATCACCGCCTGATGGTAGATATTAAAGAGGATCGGCGATGTAGAGCATCCTTCTCGCAGCCCTCTTGCTGGCATCCATCCTCCACTCACTCCCTCCCTTCCCCTCACCTTGTACTCTGTCGTCTCATGCAGGTCCATAATGGTATCCAGACATTTGCCCTTTAGCCCATACCGTTCCAGCAACAACCACAACGCTGGTTTACTCACTCTCGGATACGCCTTTTTCAGATCTAACAGTCTTGCACATGGCCAGTCGTCATCCTTCACATCCTTCACCCCTTCCTGAGTCACTCTTCTCTTACAATCTTTTACATCCTCCTGTATGCGTACCATCATCTGCGTCACATCTGCTGTGGACCTCCCTTTCCTAAAGCCCGCTTGGTTTTCATCAAGGAGCCTCAGGTGTTCGGCCCACCAACTCAGTCTCTTCGCTAACACTCTTCCTAACACCCTGCTGCCCATACTCAGCAGGCACACTCCCCTGTAGTTGTTTCTGTCATTCCTGTCCCCCTTCTTATGTAACGGTACCATCAGTCCCACTTTTACACTTCTATACCACTGGTCCGCCCTCTGCTCAAACATCTCCCTCACTATCTTAATCCCCCTTCCTAACACTTCCTCACACGCATTCCGTAAATATCCTATTCTCACCCCATCCTCTCCCGGTGCCGACTCTCGTATCTCCCACATAGCCTCCATGATTTCCTCCCTATCTGGCACCTCATTCATGATCTTATTTGCTTCGCTCGCCCTACAATCGTCCCTGAGATCTACGGCTCCTCGAACCGCCTCCTCAATCACTCTTAGTTCTTCCTCGTACCTCTCTCTCGACACACTTTCAAAATGCTCCCTAAACTCATTTGTCGTCACAGTCGTGCTCCGAGCGGCCGGTCTATCCCTCTTTCCTATCTTCCTCAGACATTTGTACATTTCGCCAATCCTCCCTCTAGAACATGCTTCCTGACAGTCCTCAATCACTCCTTCCCACCAGTCTCTTTCCAGCCTCCTCAGCAACTTCTTCGATTCCTTTCGCGCTTCCTTCACTTCCGCTTTTAGTCTGGTGAGCTCTTCTTCCATCTCCCCCACTCCTCTCCCTCCTCCCCTCACTCTTAGCCTTCTCCTCGCATTCAGTGTCTCCATTATCTTATTCCTTCTGTCTACCCTCTCCCATACCCTCTTCTTTATCTCTTCTATCTCCTCCTCTCTCCCTACCGTCCACGGGTTGGATATTTCTCTTCTCTCCCTTCCACATACCTCCACTGCTGTTTCCACCATTATTTTCGCCAGCTCCGTCCACCCGCCCTCCTTTACCAGTCCTTCCTTATTCAACTCCCCCAATTTCTCTCTTGTCCTCTTCTCATATTCTCTTTTCTTCTCCTCCACTTTCAACCCCTCCCACTTCGCTTGCACCACTCTCCTCTGGATCCTCTCTTCTGTCCTCCATCTCTTCCACTTCCCATTCACCTGCATACACACCGGCCTGTGATCTGACAGTTCATACTCACTCATAGTCCACATCCTTTTCACCATGCGGTGTCTCTCATTCCCTTTCACCAGAAATCCATCCAACTCATACCATTTTCCACTCGCCATGTGTCGCCACGTCCCCCTCCTTCTAAACCTCCTATAGCTATTCACATATGCCAGATCGTGCTCCTGGCACCATTCTATTAGGCCCCTTCCGGCTTCATTCATCCTCCCCAACCCATGCCCCCCACACACTCCTCCTATCTTCACATTCGTTCCCACACTTGCATTGAAGTCTCCTCCAATCACCAGTCTTTCACTCCCTCCCATCGCCACCTGACTCCCCATATCTCGTCGGCATCTCTCCATTTCTCGTTCATCCGTTCCCCAGCTCGGTTGGTAGACTGATACCAGCCTGAGCCCTCCCAGCACCACCGCCACCACTCTCTCTCCCAGCCACTTCTGTTGTCCTTCCTCTATCCACATCCTCAATGCCGTTCCCCTCAACATCACTCCGGCTTTCCTCCCATGAACAAGCGCTACCTGTTCCTCCTCCTCACCCAACCACACCACCCCAGCTTCTTCTGCCTTTAATTCCGTCATCAGTACCACTTCCCATTTTTCCTTGTTGACTCTTTCTGCCACTCTCCTCAACCTCTTTCTAAATGTCTCTCTCACACTCAGTCGCCTCACATTCCATGTGACCATCACTCGTTCTTCATTCTTACCCCGAACTTCCAGTCTATTGCCCCTTTCCCGTCCCACCCTTCCCTTCCTCCTGTCTCCCCTCCTTTCATTCCTCTCCCTTCTTTTATCGTCCCTGCTCCTCGCTCCCCTCTTCTTGCCAGGGCCTGGATGGGGGTGAATCCCCACCAGTCTGTCTTTCACCCATCCTCCCACATGTCTTTCGTCCATCCCGCCCTGCTTACGCTTCCTTCTCACCATCCCCATCTCACCCCCTGGGGAACCTTTTTCCCCCCTCGTCGCACCACGTGCGGGTCCTGAAAGGGCCCTCGCCTGACTTTTGTTTAAGGAGGGTTGTGGGGCGGCTACTCCCACTTCCCTCCGTTCCGGCGGGGCGAGCATCGGGTGTCTCTCCTTCCGGTGAGGTCCCTTCTCCTTCCCCGTCAGCTGGTAGGTCTTTCGCCGCAGCAGGGGCTCGAGACCCCCGGCGTTCCCCCTCGCGCCACGTGGAGGCATCCCACCAAGCGAGGCAGTAAATGGCACCTTGCAGATAACCTCCTCATCCTCCTCTTCTGTGATGTCAGGGGGCTCATCCACCTCCACTTTTGTGCAACGGTGCTGTAGCTCCTGCTCTTTAATATATTGGGCCTGCTGCTTCACTTCCTCTTTTAAGTGGGAGATCTCTTTTTTCTCCTCTTCCTCTTTAATGTGAGAAGACTCTGCATCCAGCCGCTCAGGACAAACATCTTTGCTGATGTCTGAAAGACACAAGAAGACAAACACGTGTGGAATTATGGTTTAGATTTAGAATGACGGTTATTCGAAGAGCCCAATCAACACAGATACAGATACATATCACATATCCCAAGATACCTATGAGCACGTGCTGCATGTGCGCGCACACAAACACACACACACACACACACACGCGCACACCCTGATGAACTACATCAAAAAAGACATGGCAAGGCACAGAGGATGTAGGAAATGGAGAAGTTCTTGCAAGAGGCTTTACTGAACATTTAGGACACAAGTGTGATACAAGCAATTGTTGTGGTCAAGGCACAAATGCGCAAAGGCAACATCTCTATGCAAGTCTTATATATGCTAAGCGGGGCGTAACTCCTAATGGATAACATCCTTTCTGTAATGGACATCATCCTGTGTGTTTCTGGATGACCGTTCCATCATTCTTATGTTTTCGGCTTCTTTTCATTTCTTAATCTTTCTTCTTAATCCAATGCTTTTGATTTTGAAAGACATTTGTTTTCATATAACATGATGACAGGCGCTCTAATTACACAACATTTTTTTAGAAGTCATCTTAATGCTGGCTTCCACGAAAACCCTCTACTTTTGGTTGGAACACAGCTGCAAGCAGGAAACCACAATCGAGCCAAATGATGCACTGACAGCGTTGTCTGGTCTATGCCTGCAAAAGGTGTTAATATTATTTTTCGTTGCTAAGACAGTTTAAGTCAAGGTCACATCATAAGGTTCAAGTGGTGGTTATGTTGCAAGGTTCAGAGTAAGGTCATGCTTTCGTCATAGTCTGTCTGTCTGCGATCAGTCGTTGATGGAAGGCGCGCCATTTCATGGTAGGAGTGATGGTACGATTGATAGTTAAATATGACATTGACCTAAAAACTAGACTCAAATTCAGCCTAAGGATGCATTATCCAATTTGACCACTAGATAACATCAGAACAAATTGTCCACTGAGCTCTCGCCAGCTCGCGAAAGGTCCATTTACAGAGTACGGTATATAAATTAAATATGGTTAAATCGAACATCCCAAAGTCAATGCCTTTAAAATACGCCTTAAACAAATGTTTAACAAATGGCAATACATAAGATGTGATCATACAGTTTTACAGAATTTACTGTTAACTGTTTTTTTATGATGATTATTTTTCTTTCTTCTTTTTGAGTGTTGTCATGAAATAACAACATGGTATTATTCATTTAATTTAGAATAGTTGTGTGCTGTGATAAACGCTTTGAAACTGCTTGGTGTAAACATTATTGCTAGAGAACGTTATTTACTCCCAAAAGGTGCCTCCTGATGAAGAACCAGACAAGATCAAAAACCTGTTGATTGCATGGGAGATAATGAATCAATATGAATTGTGTAAACATGATATCCTTTTTAAGATGCATAGATGTGATTTTGACATGTGATTTTAATTCAAGTATGTGCACGATGACTATCATTGATTTGAGGGAAGATTACGGGTTAAAGCGCGAAAGATTACTTTACTTCTTCCTACTCCCTTGAACAAAATAACTGTTGAATGATGACTGATTTCTCTTTCCTTCTTACTGTTTTACTTACCTTACTTTCCGTCAAATTATTACTGTATATGTTTTATGTTCAATAAATAAACGAAATGGGGAAAAAAAAGAGATAAACCGGAAAGTATGGAATTCAAATAGAAGAGCTGTGAGGGTGTGATAGGACGCCTGACTGCACAGCAGTGGAAATTTCTGATCAGCTAGAAAGTGAAAGAAGCCGCCTCACCCTTTGAAGGGAAAAACAGCTGTAAACAGAAAAAACATCATTTGCAGAAACCGGACCAGCTGTAGTGGTTGACATAACCACAGGAGCCTATTCAGGGCTATAAAAACCGCAGTCCGGTGGCGCGCGGGTGGACGAATCAGGGCAAAGCCCTGATCCCCCCGGACAAACAATTTCCAGGACCAGACAGAAATAGGATTACCAACAATATTACAATCAGAATCTGGCAGAACTTGAATACAGGTATTGGGGTGGCTTTTCTCTAACACTCCGTTTTATTCCAACTGCCCTTAGTTAGCCGTTGTGTCTGTAAGGAGACATAAACAATATACTACTCTTGTGTGTCGGAAGAAACGAGCCAACCGTATGTATTAAATGTCTATTACCCAAAATTGTTGTCCTGATTATGTAAAAATAGGAAGTATACAAATGGTACTAAAATATTATGATAAAAATGAATAAGTAAAATCACGGGGCGTTTAAGACCTGATCAATCTTGACTCCCTCAATGATGATAGACAGGTGCTTATTTCATTTATTGATTTATATTCTTATCATCATTTTTACTCGTATTCATTTGTAATCTTTTTTTACCTTACTCTCCTTTTATTCTCATTATAATCACTGTTGTTACATAATTCTCATTTGATATTAAGTCAAAAAATATCATTTAAACAATGTTTTTCTTGTATTCCGCAATAGTATTCCGCGTCTTGCGGTTAAATGGTTGATGAATGCATGTTTCACAATAATTGTCATATTAATAAATATGATGAATATATACGCTTGATCCGTCTCGAAAAATGAATAGTTATTAAAATAGTTTACTACAGCGTAACGAAACAAATCAGAACGATCCTGACCGGGATTGTTAAATCAATACTAGGTCTGTACCACTTGCTACAGAAGTAAAAAAATCGAAAGAGAGCCGTCGTTAAAGCGAAGCGGTCACTTATTAACCTTTAATTGTCGGTTACTTATTAGAGTTCAAATAAGCGAAGGCGGATTCGGGTTGGCTTCGTGAAATCAAAAGCGGTCAGGAACCTAGCCGCATCTCTTTCGTAATCGACTCACATGAAATAAAGAACCCCTGTGTCCCCTGCCGTCCCGCGTTACCGCGAGGAGGGGGCGAGACATAAACGGGGGTTCGGGCCCGTGAGTCAGGGGAGTCGATCAGGACTGTTCCCCGATTCGGTCCTGCGGATAACAAATTCTGACATACCGTATTTTCACGACCATGTGGCGCACCGTATTGTTGGGCGCAGTCTCAATAACGGGTGCTATTTCTGTGTTTGACACATACACAAAACACACTGTATTATTGGGCGCAGCCAGGCATGGTAAAACATATGCCAGCTTAAACATACGGCATGGATGCACGCACGCCAAAAATACGTTTTTAAAAAGGCAACGGAAGCAAAACTGAGTTCGGTTGTACTTTATTTTGCCACTTTACAATGTACTCACGTTTTTCTCTTCACCTCTTATACGCTCACCCTTCACTCATTGGCGACGGGTACCTGCTAGGGCGTGCCTTTAGCGTCCTCTTACACGCCCAGCCTTCACTCATTGGCGACTGGTACCTGCTAGGGGCGTGCCTTTAGAGTCCTCTTACACGCCCACCCTTCACTCATTGGCGACTGGTACCTGCTAGTGGCGTGCCTTTAGAGTCCTCTTACATGCCCACCCTTCAGTCATTGGCGGACTTCCGCATGCCTGTCGTCACTCACTCCGCCTGTTCTCTATATAAACAGCTTGTCGGCCAGAAGCGCTCTCAGTCATGCTTTGGAACTCAGCTCATACGCGAGACGCTTCGCATTATAAGGCGTCCTGTCCATTTTGGAGAAAATTTAAGACTTTTAATGGCGCCTTATAGTCGTGAAAATATGGTAGTTTAAGCAAAACATGCAAATAGATAAATGATGCCTTCAAGAACCATGAGGAAAAGAGCACCCAATGGGAGCTAGCTGACGTGTTGGTCAAATCAACGCCCCTTCCCAGAAAAGAATAAAATAGTTTCCAAAAAGTAAACGCAGTCCTCAAGTTCAGGAAAGACAACTGGGAGAAAATAAATAAAAAGTCCGTTTGGCTCTCTTAAATGCTTTTGACAGAATACAATACATGCCGATTTATATAGCACTTTCACAACAGCTGCAGCTGTAACGAAGCGCTTAACAAAACAGTTAACAAAAAGTAAGATAATAGACAACACGTAAAACACGGACAGTTGTGCAATCCAAACCACTTTTCCCTCACACGCTTTATTGTTTAAAGCAGTTTGAGATTAAAGAGGAAAGAATCAAAGTGTCCTTTCACCAGTGTATCAGAGACGTCGCGTAAAATGGTTAATAATGACAGGAAGAAAAGTAGGTCGTGACCTATTGATAAAGAACTAGTAATGATCAAACCTGCACTGCGTGAGCCAAATCGAGATCAAGACTTGTTGAAAACAGCCCCGCTGTCCTCTTTTGCCCTACAAAGTTGCTCCTCGTACTCCACCCTTCCTCTTGTTGTGCACATTTTTAGGGACAAATCACAACACTTTACATTCACACGTGATCTGTTTTGCAACGCAGCGGCTAGCAAGCGAGGCCAAGTAAGTTGAGCGAAGTCAGCTCAACTCGGCCCCAAAGCTTCAGATATTGATGTTACAGTCCAATAAAGCAATGATGGCCGTCTTGTAGTGATGGCTCCCGCAACACGGATGCGTCAACGCACGGGTCGAGCTCACAGAGCAATCCCTGGTTCGGTGCACGTTCTACTTCAAGACGATCACGTCACCAATACATGAACTGCGTCGACTCAATCCAGCGGGAATCGATGGCGCAAAAGCCCGCCAAACTGTGTTTCTAAGGAAGTGCATCGAGCGATGCGATGCCGCCTGCCGAAGCAAGCCAGACCTCACCCTCGCTCGAACAAAAATACTGCATATATTTAGGCAAAAAGGAAAACATACAGATTATCAGAAAAACGTGTCCGTCTGACTTTGAGCGTCGTGTCGGCTAGGCTAGCTTAGAATCAGAATCAGAATCAGAATCATCTTTATTGGCCAAGTATGTAGAACACACAAGGAATTTGTCTCCGGTATAACACGCTGCATTAGTATCATCGTAAACAACAAATCATTGAACCATTTTAGAGTAACCAGTAGCAGTATTTGTAGTACAAGAAGAGTGACTACGTCAGTGACTGTTTAAGGAGTTAATGGCTAGAGGGAAGAAGCTGTTTAAGTGTCTACTGGATTTGGTGCGCATGGATCTGTAGCGTCTGCCTGAGGGGAGTAGCTGGAAAAGGTGGTGGGCAGGGTGCGGGGGATCCAGGAGGATTTTCCGTGCCCTTGTCTTGATTCTTGCAGTGTGCAAGTCCTCAAGAGTGGGTAGGGCGGTGCCAACGATTTTTTCCGCCGTCCTAACTGTCCGTTGAAGTCGGATTTTGTCCTTTTTTGTGGCGGCCCCAAACCAAACCGTGATGGAAGAACACAGGATTGATTCGATGACTGCCGTGTAGAACTGTCGTAGCACCTCCTGTGGCAGGCCATGCTTCCTCAGCAGCCTCAGGAAGTACATCCTCTGCCGCGCCCTTTTCAGGATGGAGATGGTGTTGACTTCCCACTTCATGTCCTGGGAGACTGTGATTCCCAGGAACTTGAAGGTCTCGACGGTTGACACGGGGCAGTTGGATAGTGTGAGGGGCAACTGTGGAGAAGAATGTTTCCTGAAGTCCACGATCATCTCTACAGTCTTGAGCGTGTTCAGCCCGAGGTTGTGTCGGCTGCACCAGAGCTCCAGCTGCTCCACTTGTTGGCGGTACGCAGACTCGTCGCCGTCTTTGATGAGACCGATGACCGTGGTGTCGTCAGCGAACTTTATGAGTTTGACAGCTGGATCTGTTGAGGTGCAATCGTTTGTGTAGAGAGAGAAGAGCAGTGGAGAGAGGACACATCCCTGTGGGGCTCCAGTGCTGGTGGTGCGTATTGATGATGTTGTTGCTCCCAGTCTCACCTGTTGTGTCCGTCCCGTCAGGAAGCTGAGGATCCACTGGCAGATCGTAGGGGACACACCGAGGTGGAGAAGTTTGGGGGTGAGGAGTTCCGGGATGATGGTGTTGAACGCAGAGCTGAAATCCACAAACAGAATCCTTGCATAGGTCCCTGTGCTGTCGAGGTGCTCGAGGATGTAGTGCAGACCTATGTTGACCGCGTCTTCCACAGACCTGTTTGCCCGGTAGGCAAACTGGAGAGGGTCCAGCAGGGGTCCGGTGACGTTCTTTAGGTGGTTCAGCACAAGGCGTTCAAAGGACTTCATGACCACAGACGTCAGGGCGACAGGCCTATAGTCGTTCAGTTCCGATGTTGCCGATTTCTTGGGAACTGGGATGATGGTAGACTGTTTGAAGCAGGATGGGACCTCACACAGCTTCAGAGATCTGTTGAAGATTTGTGTGAAGACCGGAGCCAGCTGGTCAGCGCAGACTTTCAGGCAGGAGGGGGACACTTTGTCGGGCCCCGCAGCTTTCTTGATCTTCTGCTGCTTGAAGAGCCGTCTCACGTCCTGTTCGTGGATCTGTAGTGGAGAAAAAGAGGGTGGGGGGGTAGATAGAGTAGTTTCTGGTAGAGGTGGGTGTGTGTGGGAAATGGGGGTGTCCTTTTCAAATCGGCAGAAAAACATGTTTAGTTCATTAGCAAGACCCTTATTGTTCACTGTTTGGGGGGATGGCATTCTATAGTTAGTGATTGCTTTCAGGCCATTCCATACAGATGCAGAGTCGTTAGCAGAGAACTGGTTTTTCAGCCTCTCTGCATAGCTTCTCTTAGCGATGTTAATTTCCTTTGTCAATTGGTTTCGGGCGTGTTTGTACAGTGCCCGATCTCCACTTCTAAATGCGGCCTCTTTCTCTTTCCTGAGTTGCCTGAGTTTGGGAGTAAACCATGGCTTGTTATTGTTGAAGGAGCGGAAGGACTTCGTTGGTACACACATGTCCTCACAGAAACTGATGTATGATGTTACAGTGTCTGTGTATTCATCCAGTGTGCCCGTTGAAGTTTGAAAGACGCCCCAATCAGTGCAGTCTAAGCATTCTTGTAGAGCTAGCTTTGCTTCATCTGTCCATTTTTTCACAGTCTTAACAACCGGTTTAGCACATTTGAGTTTCTGTCTGTATGTAGGTATTAAGTGGATTAAATTGTGGTCAGAAAGACCCAATGCTGCACGGGCGACCGATCGGTATGAATTTTTGATTGTTGTATAGCAGTGGTCTAGAATGTTGCCTTCTCTGGTGAAACAGTCGATGTGCTGCTTATATCTGGGAAGTTCACGGTTAAGATGTGCTCTATTAAAATCGCCCAAAATTATCAGGGGTGACTCTGGGTATTTTAGTTCGAGGTTGTTTACTTGTTCGGCTAGCGTTTGTATCGCCGTGTTAGCGTTAGCTTGTGGCGCAATGTAAACACCGATTAGTAAAAAGGAGGTGAACTCACGTGGCGAGTAGAATGGCTTGCAGTTTAAAGACAGCGACTCCAGGTCCGGGCTGCAGTGTGCGTCGAGCTTCGCTGTTGTCGTGGTTCAAAGCTTCTTTGATATGTGACGTAGTTTGCGTCAGCGCTGATTGGTTGAACCAGGTGAATATGTCCTCGCGCACAGCAGAGAGCAGCTGACTATCGATTGCTGAGGGGCGCTTCACTCGAGGGGCATTGCTACAGTCCGTGCGTATTATGGAGCAGCTCCCGGAGAAACACAAATTGTCCGCCGTGTACAGCCATTTTGATCTCCTTTTGGAGAATAAACTATTTCTTCAAATCTCCTTGTCTCACCATGTGCCTCTCGGATTTTTGACATGTTTTATTCCATTCTAATTGAAATGAATTTCAAGGTAACTCTTAGTTCACTATTCACATATTTTATTGCAGGTGAAATGTCGAATTTGCCATACAAAAATATCATATACCAACAAAAGCACCTCTGCAACTACATCTGGCATGTTACTCACCATTATTAGTTAGTTTTTTTGGAAACTGTTCAAAATGCCAATGTTGTTAGGTTTGGTTTTTTAGATGACCTGTGGTAACATTTGGATGATGAAGTAGGGAGACTGCGAAGAAGTGCAAGAGCGGATGCGATACCTGGCAGAGGGGAAAATTGCACGCAGTCAAGACCCTCTATTGTCATCGAAGGACCAACACACGACTGTTCCAAACCTCTCCCAACCTTGCAAAGCAGTTTCTCTGTACGCCGGCATCACCACTACCATGCGAGCTTGTGTTCTCCACAGCAGGGGAAATAGCATGCAAGAAACGCAACAGACTGAAATTCAAAACACTGGAGCAATTTTTTTTCTGAATAAAAATTTATGAAGACAAAGCCCACAAGCATCCTCATTTACATCATTTTCACATTATTCAAACATATTGAATCATACAATATGAATGCATAGGTGTGAATGATATTGTATACTCTTCATTTTCAAATCAGTCAGTTCAGTATGTCAAGTGGGTTGTGAAGTCTGTATTCTGCTCATATTTAGTCTGTACTCTGCACATATTTAGCCATGCTGTATAACTTTCCCATGCCCGCAGTGCAGCTTGGCGTACTTGTAACAATCCTCACCTAGAATTGGAATACTCCCTGCTGAAGACGCACAAACTTTGGAATGCGCCAAGCTGAGAATCGTTTTAGGAGAAACGCAAGTTATGATATCACACCTTGCGTCCCGGTAACGCCCTTCTGATGATATAAAAATGATGCGATTCTCTTCCTGCTTCGCACTCGTGACCATCGCAGCCATTGTCTGTAACCCGGGTCCCCAGAATATTCTGTCATTAAAGATATAAGATATGATATCCCTTTATTTGTCCCGTAATGGGGAAATTACAGTCAGAATTCAGAAAGTAAAACGCTGGGTAGGGAGAGGGAAAGCTTTGAAGAAACTGTTCATCGATTCCAGCCTTTATTTGAAGAACCAACATTCACCTCGTCCGAAATTCAACAAATACACGGGGAAGAGGAGGCCATTCTTCCCCCAACAGTTGCCTTCAGGGATTTTGAAAGTCCAGAAGGTGTCAGTGGTCAGCGACACAGTATCAACAGAGTGTGTCATTGTGTCAACACGCTTCATGACGCCCATCACAGAGACAGGAAGGAGTTCTTTGAATTGCCATTGTAAGAGTACAGTCCGTGTTGTGATGAGGTGACTTCTGTTTTTTTGCAAAACACAGTCTCTCGTGGCCAAAACTATTCACGGCCTCGAAACGCCTCAGCGCACTGTGTTGTTTGGGAAGCAACATCACAGTGATATTTATTTTTTAAAAAGTCAGCGAGAGAGAAGCCCGGCCCGACCCGACCTGAAGCAATGACGGACATTTTAGGCCCTAAATTCGAGTCGGGCTCAGGCTTTAGATCTTACCTCTAGGCTCCTCCACCTTCGCTTTTGTTTAAGGGTACTCGAGCTCCTCCTCTTTAATATAATGGGCCTGCTGCTCCTCTTCCTCTTTCAAGTAGGATACCTCTTTTTTCTCCTCTTCCTCTTTAATGTGAGAAGGCTCAGCACCCAGCCGCTCAGGACAAACATCTTCGCTGATGTCTGAAAGACACAAAAAGACAAACACGTGCGGACTTTGTGGACTGGTGCCAGCAGAATCACCTCTAGATCAACCCCGGGAATAGTTGGTTGTGGATTTCTGCAGAAACCAGTCCTCACCTGCACTGATGAACATCGAGGGTACGGACATAGAGAGGGTGACCTCCTACAAGTACCTGGGTGTTCTTCTAAACAATAAACTGGAATGGTCAACCAACACGGACGCCCTTTAGGAAGGGACAGAGCCGACTCTTCCTACTCAGGAAACTGAACTGGTCAGGAGGGCCAGTTCTGTCCTGGGCTGCTCCCTGGACACTCTGGAGGAGGTGGGCAACAGGAGGATGCTCGCTAAGCTAAAAGCTATGATGGACAGTCCCTCCCACACCCTCCAGCCCGCCCTGACAGCACTGCATAGCTCCTTCAGCCAGAGACTGTTACACCCGCGCTGCAAGAAGGAGAGATACCGCCGCTGATTCTACCGACTGCTGTCAGGCTGCTGAATAAACATACGTGGAAACCTGTAACCACTGTAAATAGCACACCCACCTTATGCAGTGTTTTCTATGCTATTGCGAATTTATTAGATTTATTCTACAAATATATTGCTAATGCTATATTTTATATAACACTTTGTTAGAGGAATCTATGAGCAAAATTGTATCATGTTTAAAGTTTCATCTTAATTTGGGCACATCGAAACGTTTGGGTGCGTATCCAGCACCCCCCGAAATGCCTGTGCATAAAGGCGCCAGCTACCTGGCCGGAGGGCTGTTGACGTCCACAATTAGCACGTCAATGTAGGTGGGCGATCACGGGGGAGAGGGCGAAACTCGGTCACAAAAGGGGAATGAATAATTCGGGAACAGCGGTTGAGCAACAAAAGACGAGTTGAGAACACCCGTCGCGCCCAGACGACATTGACCATCCGCAAAGTCTACAACATGCTAATTCGATTTAGATCAGCCAGAAAAGGCGCCAATGTACTGGTGGTTCAAGTTTGAAAAACAGGTAACCAATCACTACTGAGGAGCCGGACCGGGGGTGCGGCATGCAAATATCGGGGACGGTGTTTTTCTTGTATTTTGCATATCGTTAGTTAGTTAGTTCCGCCCGCTCCTATTTGGAACATTGGGCGACGAGCCTCCTCCATTTGTTCCGGTCACTGGCGACCCTTCTTGCTCCATGCCAGCTGACACCCATCTCACTGAGGTCTTCTTTGGCAGTCTGTCTCCACATCTTCTTTGGCCTACCTCTCTTCCTCTTTCCACCCTCTGGCATCCAGTCCATGGCCACACTTGCCAGTCTCTCTCTTGGCAGCCGGAGTACGTGGCCGATCATTTTCCTTCTCCTTTCAGAGACAATGTCTGACAGTTCAGCCACTCCTGCCCTCTTCATCACCTCCTCGTTGGTGATGTGGTCTCTCCATGAGATCCTCAGGATGGATCTCAGGCAACGCCGATGAAAGACATCTAACTTGTTGGTAATGTTGGCTGTCTTCATCCATGTCTCACAGGCGTAAATCGCTGTTGGGATAACCACTGACATATAGAGGCGTAGCTTGGTGGTCGTAGTGATGGCTTTCGATGACCAGATGTTGCGGAGGCGTTGGAACACTCCCGCAGCTTTACCAAGTCTACTGTTGACGTCTTTCTCCACACCACCTGTATTTGAGATGTTACTCCCAAGATATGTGAAGCTGTCAATGTACTCTATGTCATGTTGGTGTAGAGTGAGTGGTTGAAGGTGTTGGTGCTGTCCGACGGCCATGGCCTTGGTCTTTTCCTGGCTAATTCGTAAACCGACCTTAACTCCGTGCTCATGCAGATTGTTGGTCAACTCCTGGAGTGCGGGCTGGGTGTGACTTAACAGAGCCAAATCATCTGCAAATTCCAGGTCAGTTAGTCTGCTCCCTCCCCACTTGATAACAACTTTTTCCCCTGTGATGGACTTCCTCATCACAAAGTCAATTATGATGATGAAGAGTAGGGGTGACTGTCTTACACCAGTGACAATGTCAAAATCATCAGTTGTGCCACTGTTGGTTTTGACACAACAGGTTGAGTTGTGGTACAATGACCTGAAGATGTTGATGTACTTGAGGGGTACACCATACAGCTGGACGATCTGCCACAGTGACTCCCGGGGGATGCTGTCGAAGGCTTTCTTGAAATCGATATAGTTGATCATGAGTGGTGTCTGAAGTTCTTGGCACTGCTCTATGATGTTTCGAAGGGTAAAGATCTGTTCGGCGCAAGCCCTTCCCTTCCTGAAACCGGCTTGCTCTTCCCTCAAGATGTTATCCACTTCATCTTTAAGGCGATGTAGCAGGACATTGCAGAATACCTTGCTGGGGATTGACAGCAGTGTAATGCCCCGCCAGTTATTGCAGTCTGCGAGGTTTCCCTTCTTAGGAAGCGTGACAATGACCCCACGTCTCCAGTCGGCAGGAACCTCTTCAGCATGCCAAATCAGGTCGAACAGGTGGGTAAGGCTCTCCACAACAGCGTCTTGGCCGTGTTTCAACATCTCGGCAGCTACCTCATCGAGTCCCGGTGCCTTGTTGTTCTTAAGGCCCTTGATTGCTCTGGCAACCTCAGTCTCGGATATCTCTTTCGATGTAATATTTAGAGCTGGAGCTGGTGTCTCTTGATCGAAATTGAAGAGCACGGGAGGCATTGGTTGGTTGAGAACCTCCCTGAAGTGTTCCGGCCATCTTGCTTCTTGCTCCTCGTCGCTTAGAAGTGTCCTGCCATCCTTGCTCCTGATTGGCACGCTAGAGCTGCTCCTGGAGTTGGTTAGCTCCCGCACGATCTTGTATAGGGTCGTCGTGTTGTTGTTCTCGGCTGCTTCCTGTGCCTCTCTGTATTTTGCATATGCTACAATAAAATGTCGAACTCGCGGCGGCGGGACTTTTGAGTGTGATCGCGGAGCAACTAACCGTCGTTCGCTCTCAGAGATCCGCTTCCGCCGATATTGAAGACAATTTTCCTGTGTGCCGAGTCATTTCTTTAACTTTGTCCGAGAAAATCTCTGACACACTTATATTGAACTGTGTACAGTTTTTTTCTGAAACATTTTGTTCCCCCCCCCCCCTAATTTTGCTGCTGCAGACTGCAAATTTCCCCAGTGTGGGACAAATAAAGGTTATCTTATCTTAGTATTATGGTTTAGATTTAGAACGAAGGCTATTCGAAGAGCCAGATCAATCAATCAAAGTGAATTTGGATAGCACTTTTCAAACATAAAAGTGCAATTAAAAAAATCAAATTTAAAACACAAAAGGAGGACCCTTCTCCTCCCTCCACAACATACACAGATACATACCACCAGATGCCGATGCACACACACTTTAATGTGTTAATAAGAGTCTTATAAATAAAATGCCACCAGCATTTCAAGACAAACACATTTTGTGTTTGACAAAAAGTACAGTAAACATTCCCATCCCTGGAATTCTATTAAAAGGAATTTCCTTCACCCGGAATAAAAACCTATGCATGAACATTTTGACTACGATATTACATGTTATGGGAACTTACTCCACGAGCCATAACCCGGATGGAGACGGAAGGCCGCAGCCAGCTTAAATACACGCAACGCCCACCGAATGCGACGGAAAGACACGACAGAAGACACGTTTTCACTTCGCCTTTTTCTATCATCAGATCTGAAACGACGACGTGTAAGTGAGTTTATATTTGCGTGCGTTTTACTGTAATTGCGAAGGATTTTAACTTTATTCACTTGCGTCCTGTAGATCATGGCATCGAAACATAGAAGAACTGTAATGACTGCAGCGGAGCGAGTGAAATGCATCCGTTTGAGCGAGGCTGGACACAAAGTAAAAAGCATCCAGGAGACACTTGGAGTCGGAAAGAGGCAAATCTACGAAACTCAACTCAACTGTATTTATAGAGCACTTTCAAACAGCCATCGCTGCATACAAAGTGCTATACAAAGTGCTGTACATGGAGCAATTAACATATACAACAGTAAAGCAAATCCGTAAAGATGGTAGAAAGCACCGAACAGCAAAACCAAGAACAAATCTAAGTCATGCTGAATATATTGCCAAAGAATACAAGTGAGTTTTGAGGCGGGTTTTGAAGATGGTCAGCGAGGAGGCTTGCCGAATGTTCAGTGGGAGGTCGTTCCAGAGAGAGGGACCAGCAACAGAAAAGACTCGATCCCCTCTGAGCCTCAGTTTAGTTCTTGGTACTTCTGATAATGTCTGGTCCACAGTGGTGATCAACGGGACAGTTACTTGCAACTAGTAAGAAAACTGTATGACACGCAGGCAAACATTGTCATAAACCAAAGAATACATCCAACAAAACAATCCAGAATAGACACATTTTTTCCCAAGACGGAAAAAAAAACCCCATTAAAATACTGTACGTATTGAACTGTTGTGATTTTTTTGGATACACCTGTATATTGCCGTTTTTGTGATATAAACAGTTTTTGGACAGTAAATTTTTGCATTTTATTGATTGGGTAGTTACACGTGCATTTTGTCAACATACATGCAGGTTCATAAAGGACATATATCAGGCTCATTTCCCAAATGAGGAATTTCTGTTATCAGGACAGATTGGACAGCGCAAATAAGAGTCCGTACGAGAGAATGTTTACTGTACACACATATATATATATATATATATAGATATGAAGAACTTCAGGGGTGAGAGGACGCTGGCGTGTATGTCGCCGCTTCTCACTCAAAACGTTTCCAAACTTTTCAAAAAGCTCAGATATTTCTTCTGATTTTTCTTTTGCCCTTCTGTTTTTGGATGGTTTGGACTGTGATGATGTAACAAATCATAGCTTCACCCGATCAATCAAACCCCAAATCGTAACTTAGTCCACGGGCTAACGCCGGTAGCTTAAACTTACCGGCTGTCACCGCACCGGCCTTTCTCCCTCGTCATGGGGCGCCACAACTTCGCCGCCTTTGGGTTATTTATGATACTCCTGAAGTTCTGCCATCATCCAGTGACAGGACTACTCCACTATTCTGTCGCGGATCTTCTCCGGATCCGGAGGATTGCACCGGAGCCTCCACCGCCGGAACTGCACCATCATCCTGACATCGCTCGCCTGCCTCAACGTCGCTAAATTCACCGCGGGTCGCGTAGACATGTTGACTACAAAAACCCTGGCTCAATCAACTCGACCTGGTCCACTTCTCGACGTCCTCCCAGAAACCGCGGCCGCAACACCAACTACCGTGCAGTAGCCCGCCTGGCTAGGTCGGCTAACAGCATTGCCGCCGTCAAACATAACACCTCCGCCGTCAACTTTGGACTGCTGAACATCCGCTCACTTACGAACAAGGGACACCTCATTCAAGACGTCCTCACCGAACGCAAACTTGACTTCCTCGTTTTAACAGAAACCTGGCAACAAACAAACGACTTCGCTGCTCTGAGTGACTCCACTCCTCCCGGCTTTGTTTACATCTGCCGTCCCCGTGGCAACGGCCTTGGAGGAGGCCTCGCGGTAATCCACCGCGAGAAGTGGAAAGTCTTACCAGTCTCCGTTCCTGCATCAAGCTCTTTTGAATGCCTGGTGTTTAAACTCCCTGGACCCACGCCAACCATCATTGCCACAGTTTATCACCCCCCGAAGCCACATAGCGATTTCATCAATGAATTTTCCAGCTTAATCACACACTTATCCACTCTCTCGCCAAATTTAATTTTGCTGGGAGATTTCAATATTCACATGGACGACCCGGACCTGTCACTCACAAGAGACTTCACATCATACCTGGAGAGCCTCGCGATACACTGTCTTACTGACTTCCCCACCCGCATCAAAGGCCACACATTGGACTTGGTTTGCTGCTCTGGCCTCTCCCCCTCCAAGCCCACTGCTGATGTTTTTCCTGAAACTGATCATTTCCTCCTCACTTTTAACACAGTACTCCGTCTCTCTACAATCAAAACCTCCCGCCTCATTTTTTTTCGTAATACCAAAAATATAAACATTGACACCTTCTGCTCCATTATCGACCGTACCCCGCCCCCAGACGCCCTTTCAAACCCGGATGACCTCAGCGCTGTCATGATTCGGTTTAGGGACCAACAGGTGGCACTGTAGGGCTCGCCCGGCAGCTGCACACCTGTTGGCCATTTGGTAATTAGTCGTATAAAAGGACTCCTGCCCGAACACTCGGTGTCGGGTCATTGTTGCTTCTTGCTACTGTCATGTGTGTTGCTGTTTGCTCTTAGTTTCTGTCATGTTTAGTTCATTGTTATGTTTTTGCTTTAGTCATGGTTTTTGTTTGATACTTTGGACTTTGTGTGTTTTGGGTTTTAGTTTTCTTTGTTTTAAATACAATTCTTCAAATACACCCTGCTCCTCCCTCCTGCCTGCTTTTTGGGGTCCACCACCACCTCGCAACGTGACAACCGCTCACTACAATGCTTGCCTCACAAATATTCTAAATTCTCTCACCCCCCTGAAGACCAGGACTGCTTCATTCTCTACATCTGCCCCCTGGTTTACACCCGCTCTTAGGTCATTGAAATCAAAAAACCGCCAACTTGAGCGACTCTATAAGAAAACCGGTCTCACCATCCATAAGGACATGTACACTACCCATATCACTAAATACAAGGACCAAATTGCACAAACCAAATCCAGCTACTACTCCGGCCTCATCCTCTCCAACGAAGGAAATTCAAGAACTCTCTTCTCCGTCATGAACAAAATCCTCCGGCCACCAAATTCTCTCCCCCTCCACCTGTACTCCACAGCAACCTGCAACTCCATAATGGAACACTTCAATCACAAAATCCTTAAGATCCATCACCAACTCCATCAAAACCTGCCTGCTCCCCCCCATCTGAACCTTCTTCTCCTTGTCATTTCTTCTCCAGTTTTGTTCCACCCACGACTGCTGAATTATCCAACCTCATACTCAAATCCAAGCCCACCACTTGCCAGCTCGATCCCCTCCCTTCATCCCTTGTTAAATCCTGCCTTCCTTCCCTGCTTCCTCTCATATCTGCTATTATCCACTCCTCACTCTCTTCTGGTATTGTCCCATCACTCCTCAAAACCGCTGCTATCACCCCCACACTGAAAAAACAAGGCTCTGACCCCAACAACTTCGATAACCTCCGCCCCATCTCCAACCTTCCATTTATCTCAAAAATCCTAGAAAAAACTGTTGCTGCTCAACTCCACTCCCACCTGTCCCTTCACTCTCTCTATGAACCCTTTCAGTCCGGTTTCCGCCCCCGCCACAGCACAGAGACTGCCCTAATCCGTATTGTAAATGATCTCCTCATAGCATCTGATTCCGGTTTAGTCTCCATCCTCATCCTCTTAGACTTGAGCGCCGCCTTTGACACAATCTCTCACCCTATCCTCCTCAATAGACTTTCCTCCATTGGTCTCTCCCACACTCCCCTCAGTTGGTTCCACTCCTACCTCACTGGCCGCGCTCAGTTTGTCCAGCTCAAATCCTTCACCTCAAAGTCCTCCCCAGTCACCACAGGGATCTGTCCTAGGTCCCCTTCTCTTCATCATCTACCTCCTGCCTCTTGGCCATATCCTTCCGCAAATTTAATATACACTTTCACTGCTTTGCTGATGACACCCAGCTCTACCTCTCCTGCAAGCCAAACTCCATACTCCCACCCCCCTCCCTCACCTCTTGCCTCTCCGAACTCAAAACATGGTTCACAACAAACTTTCTTAAATTAAATGCTAATAAAACTGAAGTCCTCCTTCTTGGCACCAAATCCACTTTATCCAAAGTAAACAGTTTTTCCTTCAACATTGACAGCTCCCTAGTGTCCCCCTCCCCCCAGGTTAAGAGTCTGGGTGTCATCCTGGATAGCATGCTCACCTTCCACTCACATATTAACACCATCACCCGCACTGCTTATTTCCACCTCCACAATATTACCAGACTTTGCCCTTCCCTCACCACTGATGTGGTCACACACACAGGTACACGCAAACTCCCGTGTCCTTTTGACGCTCCCTCTCTGGTGCTTTCAACTTGCTCCTCTTCAGAACTCTCACCACCATCATCAACTGAGGTTTACGAGGCAAGTTGGTCATTTCATCTATAGGCTAATCGCTATGAAAAATGTTATGAAACAGTATTGGTGTCACGTTGCGTGGTGGTGGACCCCAAAAAGCAGGCAAGAGGGAGGAGCGGGGTGAACTTGACGAGTTGTGTATTCAAACGCAGAAAATAAATCCCGAAGAAAACAAGGTCATGAAAACAAAAAGATTCCAAAGGAACAAACCAAAACCATGGCTTTGGCAAAAAACTCACAGAAACAAAAGCATGACAGCAGCAAGCAACAAGCAAATAACAACAAACAAACAAACATGACAGTAGCCAACAGCAACAATGACCCGACACCGAGTGTTTGGACTGGGAGTCCTTTTAAAGCACTAATTACATAATGACCAACAGGTGTGCAGCTGCAGGGAGAGCCCTACAGTGCCACCTGTTGGTCCCAAACCGAATCATGACAGAACCCCTCCCTCAAGGGACGGATCCCAGATGTCCCAAAGTTGTCCAAAAGGCTTACCTCGCCGGGGAACGGGAACTAAAAGCGACGGCGACCTTCGCCTCGCCGGAGAACAGGATCAAGAAGCGACGGCAAACCTTTGGCTGGGCTTGGCCTGACGTGGACTGAGCTCGATGTAGCGGGGGACATGGGACAGCCGGATGTGAACAGGGGCTCGGGCTGACGTGGGCGTGGATGTGGCATGGCTCGTCGTGGACGTGAATGTGACTCAACTCGAACAGACACGTGACAAGCCTTGGCTCAACGTGGACACGGACGGGGCTCGGCCCACCGTAGACGCGGCTTGACGAGACAAAAACATGGGACAGCCGTATCACCAGCGCTGCCTGAAAGGGGAACATGGCACAGCCGCATCACCAGCGCTGCCTGAAGGGGAAAAGGGTGTCGGCCGCAGACGTGCTCCGCCAGGCACATGGTGGAATTGGGACCAGTCCTTTGTCCCTGCGGGGTTCAGGAGGTCGGGTCATTCTGTCACGTTGCAAGGTGGTGGTGGACCCCAAAAAGCAGGCAAGAGGGAGGAGCGGGGTGAACTTGACGAGTTGTGTATTCAAACGCAGAAAATAAATCCCGAACAAACAAAGTCATGAAAACAAAAAGATTCCAAAGGAACAAACCAAAACCATGGCTTTGGCAAAAAACTCACAGGAACAAAAGCATGACAGCAGCAAGCAACAAGCAAACAACAACAAACAAACAAACATGACAGTAGCCAACAGCAACAATGACCTGACACGGAGTGTTTGGGCTGGGAGTCCTTTTAAAGTACTAATTACATAATGACCAACAGGTGTGCAGCTGCAGGGAGAGCCCTACAGTGCCACCTGTTGGTCCCAAACCGAATCATACGGAGCCCCCAAGGGGACATGGAAGGAAAAAAATAATTCCAAAGTATTGCGAGATCTCGCAAAGTATTCCAAAGTATTGCAAGATCTCGCAATCTTTATTTATTTATTTATTTTTAATGCTCGTTGACATGCTTCCGGGTCATCGTACATGCCTCCGGGTCATCGTACGAGTAACCGAAAACAACAATCATAGAGCGTGTTCAACCGTTCGTGAGTTTAATAGAATTTTACTTTGAAATTGACTTGAAATACAAAGACATTAAATCTGTTCTTGATGTTAAGTACGGTTTCCAAAAAAGCGAAAGACATTTGAAGTGAGTGCTGAACCAAAGAGGACTCTTTCGTCAGAAAACGTTCAATGACTTGGGAGTCCTGGTTGACTCCATTCGCAACCAATTGCAGCATTCCGGACAACTACACGGTTACAGGTGGATGTACAGTAAGTGCAGAGAATATGGACTTCTCGTCAGGAAAGAGGACATTCGTCTGGTCCTGAAAGAGTTGGATCCGAGAGGAGTGTCGTTAAGGCAAGCAAGATGTCTGACGACGAAACTACTTCTCCAAAGGGCCAAATTTTATATGGCACATGGACTCCTATGACAAACTGAAACCATTTGGAATTTGTATCAATGGGGCTATTGATGGTTTTTCAAGGAAAATAATGTGGCTCAATGCCTACACAACAAATAGTGACCCGAAGTTGATTGGAGGTTACTACATCGAAGTTGTGCACTGTTTGGGGGGTTGTGATTTTCCTGCCCCTTCCTCTGTTCCAGTCTCAGTAGTTCCTTTTTGTTTTTTGAACCTTGCTTGCAAATGCAGACTCTGCAACAAATACAACAAACACATGTTGTGCAAACTATATGTAGCCACCCTAGGTGCAGCTACTAGTGGCACCCTTCTATTAAGTTGTCAGTCAAGGGGAAGTGTGTCAATCTATCAAATCTATTTGAGTTAGGGTGCACTACTTAAGGTCACAGCGAGATTGGCAACAGCAGACTCTAGTTAGAGTCAAGGGGAAACCTCCAACAGGAAGAAGACACACTGACTGAGGTTTTTATAAAAAAATATATTGGGTGAATATTTACAATAGGAGTAGATAGGAAACTGAACCAGAATGCATAAAGATGAAATGGAAAAAAAACATACAGTAAGTTAAATTGTTATCAGTTCTTATCAATTGTTTTTTTGGTATCAGATCTGACCCATAAAAAAACGACTGAGATCTCAGATTCAACAAAAAAAAGAGGGAAATCCTTTCAACTGTCCTACCACCCTCCAGCGGACGGGTGGCTTTGAAGTCCAAGATGTCCTTCACCAACGTCCCACGTGGCATCCAATCTCCAGACTACGTAGTCCAATCTTCTGATGGTCTATGAGTCCCAAAAAAAAACAGCCTGCACAAAGTGCGCAAGGCATTCACTAAACGTGGCAATAATCGGCTAGGGAAAATAACGATTTTCTAAAGTTGGCTCGAACGAAGGCCACAGCGCTATTCGCCGTGAGCACGTTAGCTTAGCTCGATGCTAATACACTTGCTATGGAGCGCACGTGTCGGTACAATGGTTTATCCCTTTTTCTTTCTTTTATAACGGCACAGTTATATCTTACATCAACAGAACAACAATCTCCATTTTCACCAACTTCATTCCTGACTGTTTTTTTATGTTACAAATCGAATGCTAGAAATGCTAATCGGACATATTCAACAAAAAACACTCACCAGGAACGTTATCGCTTCTAAACCCTTCTCTTGCCTTGAGAAGAAAAAAAAGAAAGATTGCCACAGGATTTAACTTACTATCTTGTACAGGTAGAGGTTCAAGGACTAGTTTTCATTTATCGTTCTTTCGTTTCGACCCGCCTGGGAAAAGTGCGAGAATGTTTCTGTCTCTCTCGCTAACGGGTCCTCGCTCCGAGCGCTGCGGTGCGTTCATTGTCCCTCGGAAACAGCAGTATCACAAACAAATATCACCCTCCAGAACAAACAATAAAATAACAGCCTTATCAAGGCTGGGTTACACTCTCCCCCTCTAAAGGCATGAGTCCCTTCATGCCCCGTTACCCATCCTGGACATTATGAAGGCAATGCTGCAGCCTTCGAGAACGCAACACATAAAGCTTGTATAAAAGAATTAATGGCTAAGCTCAGTGGCTCTCCCAACTCATCATAGGTAAACTTTTTAGGTCGACGTCTTTCTCTACCAGAGCGTCGCAAGCCTACCGTCTCTACGTCAACATCATCAAGTTCGATAGCCTCAGCAATAGGTCTAGAGTCTGATGGAATGGAAACCCTGTCAGTCGGGGTGTTTGTCATGTGAGGTTTTTGGATATCAACTTCAACCTGGTCTGGACATCTAGCGTCTGTGGATGATAACTCACCACTACCCAAACCAGGAATCTCATGTTGTGAGGCCTTGTCAGATTTTTCAAAGTCAAGTGTCGATCTGTCTGGCACTGCAATATCAGAAGGTGACGCTCTGGGTTGAATATGTGTAGGAGCTTGAGATTTTGGGGGAAACTTTTCAGTTTGGACATAGGGGCCCTTCGTGATTATCTGTGGCTCCCACGAGCCAATATAAGTGTCCTCTTCATCACTCTCTTCTATGTCACTGTACACTGCTTCAGCATCACCGTCGATGGTTTTCATCTTGCTTCTTTTGCTTCGTGTCCAAATCTTTCTCAAATTTCCTCCTTGAGGATCTGATTCACTTTGGTCCACAACAGGTAAGAACCCACAAGGGAGAAGTAAATCCCTGTGTAAAGTGCGGTGAGGGCCATCTCCGGTTTCTGGTTTAACAACATAAACAGGACTGTCTCTGATGCGTCTTACAACTGTGTGAATGGTTCGTTCCCAACGGTCTGCAAATTTGTGTTTTCCTCTGATGTTAACATTCCTTACCAGGACTCTGTCACCGACATAGAGCTCAGCAGCCCTTACCTTTTTGTCAAACCGTGTTTTATTCTTCTCACCCATCTTCTTCGAGTGTTCGGAAGCAAGAGCGTAGCTCTCCTGGAGGTTGTCACGAAGAGTTCTGACATAATCTGCATGTGATTTGGGGCCACTTTTACCGGGGTAAGTACCAAGGACAAGATCAATGGGCAATCGAGGCTGCCTGCCGAACATTAGTTCATATGGGGAATAACCTGTTGTGTCATTTTTTGTACAATTGTAGGCATGTGTCAAGGGCTTCACAAAGTCTCGCCAATGGGATTTGTCCTTTTCCTCTAATGTGCCCAACATGTCGAGCAGGGTCCGATTATAGCGTTGTACTGGGTTTGCCCGGGGATGATATGGAGTGGTACGAATCTTTTTTACCCCGACGAACTCACAAAGCTCCTTGACTAACTTAGATTCGAAGTCTCTGCCTTGATCACTGAGCAGGCGACAAGGGAAGCCATATGGAATGATCAAATTATCCCAAAGAGCTTTAGCTACCGTCTTAGCTCTCTGGTCTCTCGTAGGCACTGCTATGGCAAATTTCGTAAAATGATCCGTCAATACTAACACATTTCTTGTGTCTCGACTGTCTGGCTCAATGGACAAGTAATCCATACACACTAATTCAAGGGGATAAGTTGCATGGATGTTCTCCAGTGGAGCAGCCCTCTGGGGAATCCCCTTCCTCATGACACATCGGGGACATCTTTTGCATTTGTCTTCAATGGACATTGCCATTTTTGGCCAGTAAAACCTAGCTCGTGCAAGATGTAGGGCACGGTCAAAGCCAAGGTGACCAATCTCATCATGTACACCTCGCAAGGCTCTTTCACGGTACTGATGAGGTAATACCAACTGGTAGACAGGTGAATCTTTGTCTTTACACTTGCGATATAACACTCCATTACTGAGCTCCAGTTTGTTCCATTGGTTTAGCATGGCTTTAACATCAGTAGATTCACGCTTCATTTCCTTGGGTCCAGGTTTCACACCTCCTTCTAACAAGGTAATGACGCGAGCAATAGAAGGGTCAGCTCCTTGTTCTGTGCGCCAATCGGCATCTGTCATTGAGGGCAAGACGTCTTCCCCATAGGCTTCAGGAACTGCTGAAGGGTCAATAGCTAGGGACTCCACAACAACAACCGGTTCTGATGGAAATGGAACAGAATGGCGCTGACACAATGCAGTGAAAGTTCCATGGTCTACTTGGTTGGATGCCTCAATGAGGCGTTCTTTCATGTCATTAATTCGAGTTCTCTCCTTGCAAAAGGCCTCATCTTCATGAGGTGGCTCTTGTGGCCGCCGGGACAAGCCATCAGCGTCTTTGTTTGCTTGACCTGCCCGGTACTTAATGGTGAAATGATACGTAGACAAGGCAGCCAACCATCTATGTCCAGCTGCATCCAGTTTGGCACTTGTCAAGACATATGTTAGGGGATTATTATCAGTCAGGACAACAAAAGAGGAACCATACAGGTAATCATTAAACTTGTCGCATACGGCCCACTTGAGGGCCAAGAATTCAAGTTTATGTGTGGGATAATTTTGTTCACTTTTGGAAAGCCCCCGACTAGCATAAGCAACTGCTCGAAGCTTCCCTCCCTGCTGTTGATACAGCACAGCTCCCAAACCATCCTGACAAGCGTCAGTGTGTAGTATGTATGGAAGTTGTGGGTCTGCAAAAGCGAGAATAGGTGCTGAGGTAAGTTTCTCAATGATCGAATGAAAAGCTGTCTCACACTCTGGAGTCCAGAGGTCAGCAAGTGAGTGATTGGGACGACGGGACAACTGGGATGGCTCTCGTTTGGAAATCTTTCCTCGTTTCTTTGGTGGATGATAGTTTGCAGTGAGGCGGTTAAGGGGTTTAGTTATCTTGGAGTATCCTTCAACAAAACGGCGATAGTATCCAGCGAAGCCTAGAAAAACCTTCAATTCTTTGAAAGTAGATGGACGTGGCCAGGTTTTCAAAGCTGAGATTTTGTCAGGATCGGTATGAACTCCACGTGCATCCACAACATGTCCTAAGTATTTCACTGAATCTCGAAAGAGTTGGCACTTTTCTGGGGACAACTTGAGTCCATAGTCTCTGAGACGTGACAACACCTTCATTAACCTGTTTTCGTGCTCCTCTAATGTGTCTGAGAACACAATTAGATCGTCCAGAAAAACAAGCACTTCGTTGAGGTGGAGGTCACCAACACACTTCTCCATGAGGCGTTGGAAAGTGCCTGGAGCATTTGTGACGCCTTGTGGCATCCTGTTAAACTCATAGAAGCCAAGGGGGCACACGAAAGCCGTCTTAGGCTTGTCCTCTTCGGCTACTTCGACTTGATAATAGCCAGACTTAAGGTCCATGACAGAGAACCACTTTGCTCCACTGAGAGCTGCAAAGGTCTCTTCAATATTCGGTAGGGCGTATGCATCTCTAATGGTCCTCATATTTAGCTTGCGATAGTCTATGCATAGGCGAATTGAGCCATTCTTTTTCTTAACTAAGACAATGGGTGAAGCGAAAGGGCTTTGAGACTCACGAATTATTCCAGCATCGAGTAACTGTCTGAGATGCTGCTTCACTGCTTATCTGTCACTTGGGTGGATAGGTCTTGGTCTTTCTTTGAAAGGTGTCTCATCATGTAACCGGATCTGATGTTTTACAGCAGTGGTGTGGCCATACGACATTTCATCAAGGGCAAAAACTTCAGAAATAGATTGTAGCTTTTTCTGGATGCGCTCTTTCCATTCACATGGGATGGGAGACTCATCAAGACTGAATGGGGGTCTATTGGTTTCCTGTTCCGGTTGACTTGGGGAAAACTGAGCTTGCACAGATTCTAAAGGGGAAACCAGCTGGGCTGCACAAGCTTGAGCCACGACACTAGTTGGCCGTAATGTCACACTATGTTCGCTCACATTATGCACTATGACCGGTACTTTGGTACTGGCCCTAAAGGGGATGTCCACTAAAGTCGATTCGATTAGCAGTCCTCCTGGTAATCTGTACTGGTCATGCTGTTCAAGCACAAATCTTGTGTTCTGGTTCTTCCGTCCTAATCTCACAATCCCCATAAGGCACAATTTTTGGTTTGCAAGGACTGTGATTGGCTTCTTACTATGCAGCATGACAGGGTAGGAATGAGTATCACTTCTCTGTGCCTGGGCAACATGTTGGAGGATCATTGCAAACTGTTTAGAAGGTAAGATCTGAATAAACTTGGGCCCATTTTGCTCCACTAATTGCTCATGGAGTCGCAAAAGCACGTTTGTCCCAATCAGTAGTGGGATTCTACTGTTGAAGTGGCATTCAGGAACCACAAGTGCGAGTACGACCAATTGCTGCTCTTTCCCCGCTATGTGCTGTGGAAACGAAATGTTCGTTTGAATGTAGCCTAAGTATGGGACATTTTGTCCTCCAGCTCCTTCAATCTCAAGAATAGTGTGGATGGGTTGGATGAGAAGATGGGAAAGGTGCTCTTTGTGAAAAGTTTCAGAAATTGTCGTCACTTGTGAACCGGAATCTATTATGGATTCGCATGGCGTACCTTCAACAAGTACAGAGGCTGCACAGCGTGGGCCTATAAGACCTTGGGGTAACATCAATTGAGGGTTAAAAATGTCAACAGGTTGGGTTTGGCATTCAATGCCCAGGGATTTGGGACTCAGAGAATCAAGGGTTTCAACTCCTGGACGTCCCACCGCAGGAGCTGTCACTAGTTTAAAGGAAAAGGAGCTGTAGTTTGTCTTGCAGCAAAGTCTGCTTGTTTCTTCTTTAACTCTGCATTCCTTTTCTTGACACGCGTGGGATTTGGCTCATTCGTGCAATGGACTGCTATATGATTTCCTTCCCCACACTTGAAACAAAACCATGCACGAGGCATTCCAGGGATTCTTGTAGAGGCCTGTGTTTGTCTCATATTTACAGCCGAGAACTCCTTCGGATTGGGGGGTTCGGATTTGCATGTAACCTTCTGGTTCTGGACAAGTATTTGAACTTGTCTGGTCAATTCAGCAATTTGATTTTCAAGTTTAGCAGTTTCATTTGGGGGTTGCTCAATGGGTTGTGGGGATACAGCGGTGTTTGTCAGTAGGGTGGTGTCTCTCTCTTTTTTGCTCAACTTATCGACTTGTCTCATGAGTTCATTGATTTTCAAATCAAGTTTCACAGTTTCGTTATCTGATGAAGTGGGGCCTACAAGCGGTACTTGGTCAAAGACTGGAATGCCAAATGCAGAGTGGGCATGTGCAGCAGCCTTTGTTGTACCCAAATGTTTCTTCATACGATCAAACTTGGCTGACCGTCGGTCTTCTTCTGTCCTAAACATGAGAAGGAGGTCAGGGAATGAGGGAGGAGAACCCTTTTTCCCTTCAAGTTGGAGACCTATTATCAAACTCTGGTCCCAGCAACCCCGAATAAATTGTTTAAGGAGCAGCCCATCTGCATTCGTAGCAGCTGCTCCCCCTCTAAAAATTACTCTGGTGAGAAGACTGTGGAGGCGGCTCAAGAAAGCAGAGGATTTTTCTCCGCTGTTTTGGTTCGAGCAAAGAAAGGAAGTGAAGAGTTCTTCTCCATCCTCGACAACACCGAAAGCAGATTCTAGCTGATCGACATAAGTGTTTGGTGACGCAGTGACACCAAGGGGCTTTACAATTTCAGAAGCAGGGCTGAGCAAGCTCTCAAGGATCCTCCTCACCTTGTGTGCATCAGTCAAAGAAGAGTCACTGAGTAAGAGATCGACTTGGCTGCGCCATGTCTCATAATCCACTTCACCGTTGGGCCTAGGACTTCGACCTGAGAAAGTGCGTATTCTCGTGTGTGATGTGTGAGTTGGCTCACTACGTACAATGTGCTCAACTACTACCTTCTGAACATGAGGAGGGTTGTAAAGGCTCTCATCTATGCGGACATTCCTAGGGCTAAAAGCGCTACTGGGTTCCATTGGTTCACTTCGATCGGAATAGTGAGTGGCAGTGTCAACATTCTGGTCGTCATTCGATTGTGTTGCAATCTTTGGTGTGGGGTCTGTCTGTGATTCACTTTGAAGAAAGCTAAGGAAGCCAACCTTCCCACTACTCCCCATAGACTCAAGTTCCCTAAGGTATCGACGGGCCACTTCTTTGCCCATCTCGCCTTGAGTGATGTCTCTAACAGTTTTAGAAGTCCAAACTGAACTTGGATCGACAGGGCTTACAAGTCCCCCTAAAGTCAATGGATCAATTTTCAGAATAGCCTGTTCTGATTCATAGACAACAAGAGTTCTGCCTTTAGGCTGATGTAACTCATCAGGAACTCGAATGACCTGAGCTATTTTGCCATTTATCACAAACACATCAGAAATGTTATCATCGGTGCAAATTTGTTCAACCCCTGTAACAAACAAGGTTTTCTGACCATCAATTCCAAATCGTTCACAAAGATCCATTTTTTTCTTTGCAAAGAAAATCAAATAGACTAACCTGTCACCTGTGTCTTTGGGGTTGCGTTGGAGGTAACTAAGCTGCTATGCCAATCTCCTGGCTGGCTCGCCAAATTGTGTAGCCACCCTAGGTGCAGCTACTAGTGGCACCCTTCTATTAAGTTGTCAGTCAAGGGGAAGTGTGTCAATCTATGAAATCTATTTGAGTTAGGGTGCACTACTTAAGGTCACAGCGAGATTGGCAACAGCAGACTCTAGTTAGAGTCAAGGGGAAACCTCCAACAGGAAGAAGACACACTGACTGAGGTTTTTATAAAAAAATATATTGGGTGAATATTTACAATAGGAGTAGATGGGAAACTGAACCAGAATGCATAAAGATGAAATGGAAAAAAAACATACAGTAAGTTAAATTGTTATCAGTTCTTATCAATTGTTTTTTTGGTATCAGATCTGACCCATAAAAAAACGACTGAGATCTCAGATTCAACAAAAAAAAGAGGGAAATCCTTTCAACTGTCCTACCACCCTCCAGCGGACGGGTGGCTTTGAAGTCCAAGATGTCCTTCACCAACGTCCCACGTGGCATCCAATCTCCAGACTACGTAGTCCAATCTTCTGATGGTCTATGAGTCCCAAAAAAAACAGCCTGCACAAAGTGCGCAAGGCATTCACTAAACGTGGCAATAATCGGCTAGGGAAAATAACGATTTTCTAAAGTTGGCTCGAACGAAGGCCACAGCGCTATTCGCCGTGAGCACGTTAGCTTAGCTCGATGCTAATACACTTGCTATGGAGCGCACGTGTCGGTACAATGGTTTATCCCTTTTTCTTTCTTTTATAACGGCACAGTTATATCTTACATCAACAGAACAACAATCTCCATTTTCACCAACTCCATTCCTGACTGTTTTTTTATGTTACAAATCGAATGCTAGAAATGCTAATCGGACATATTCAACAAAAAACACTCACCAGGAACGTTATCTCTTCTAAACCCTTCTCTTGCCTTGAGAAGAAAAAAAAGAAAGATTGCCACAGGATTTAACTTACTATCTTGTACAGGTAGAGGTTCAAGGACTAGTTTTCATTTATCGTTCTTTCGTTTCGACCCGCCTGGGAAAAGTGCGAGAATGTTTCTGTCTCTCTCGCTAACGGGTCCTCGCTCCGAGCGCTGCGGTGCGTTCATTGTCCCTCGGAAACAGCAGTATCACAAACAAATATCACCCTCCAGAACAAACAATAAAATAACAGCCTTATCAAGGCTGGGTTACATATACAGATTAGGATTAAACTTCAGAACCAGTATTAGATTGTTGTGAATTTTCCCTGAGATGCATTTTTAAGCAAACACTGCACTGTCTGTGTTTTATGCTATGTGTTGTGTTTATTATTTTACTTTATGTTAACTGTTTTGTTAAACGCTTTGTTACAGCTGCTACTGTTGTGAAAATGCGATATAAATCAGGATGTATTGTATTGTATTGTGAACATGTTGATTGCTGGGACACACAATGTTTTTAGATTTTTGAAAGAGCAAAATGACTTCACTTCTGTTTTACTTCAATCCAACATGACAAAAATTGCACCAAGTGGCACAAACCTGTTCTCCAATGTGACTGTCAGACAAGTGTCCATCATTTGCATCAAGGTGAGATCCATCTTCAAGCAACTGTGAACTTTCTCCCACCATGTTGGGAACAGATAAAGGAGCTTCACTGCATTCATCCAGTTGACATGTTGGAGGATTTTGTTTTGTGGAAATACAAAATCTAAGAAGCTTCAATTTGGTCTTTTCATAGAGTCTGCCAACCGTTTCATCGAGAGCAATCTGATTTCTTTTAAAATCGCACACCTCAAAAGTAAAGTCACCAACTGGTCCTTATTTTGAGCTTCCATCTGGGAAAAATAGCTCTTTTCCCAACTCCAAAATCTGAGTGACAGTTTCTGTTTTTTCCATGATGACATGCCTTGTTCCTCTACCATTGCTTGCCCTCACTTGATGGTAATCATTGCTATGAAAATGGAGACACCCAATTTCAATCTTCCTGTGAGTCTTTTCAGCAGAAACATTTTTAAGTCTTGCCATTCTCTCATCATGGTTTTGGAGCACACTTGGAGATCCACCCAGTACAGCTTTTTTCCTCGATCTTATTTTGTCTCTTAATCTTTGGAGTGGTGATAATCTTTTCATTATCACCACTGGACATTTTTGGTTGACAAAAGCAAAGGACAGCTATTCGATCACCACAGGCAGTGATATATTTGCCCATTTGCTCTTCAGTCATCAGAGAAATTACTTCCATGTCAACCTGCAAAGATAAATTGTGAGAATGAATACTTCAAATTTTGACGTAATTAATTGATTACTTAATTACGTCGTTCATCTTCCGAACCGCTTCATCCTCACTAGGGTCGCGGGGGGTGCTGGAGCCTATCCCAGCTGTCCTCGGGCAGTAGGCAGGGGACACCCTGAATCGGTTGCCAGCCAATTGCAGGGCACACAGAGACGAACAACCATCCACACCCACACTCACACCTAGGGACAATTTAGAGCGTCCAATCAGCCTGCCATGCATGTTTTTGGAATGTGGGAGGAAACCGGAGCACCCGGAGAAAACCCACGCAGGCCCGGGGAGAACATGCAAAATCCACACAGGGAGAGCCGAGCTGGAATCGAACCCGGAACCTCTGCACTGTGAAGCCGACGTGCTAACCACTGGTCTACCGGGTCGACGTGCTAACCACTGGACTACCGGGCCGCCGGGATTAATAATAACTTTTAACAAATGTAACATGAGTGATGGTACAGAGCAGTCATTATTTCATTATTCATTATTATATTCAATATTACATCATATAATCATGATACATCAGGAAGCGGCAGCACATTTACTAACTGTGATGTCGTTTTTAAATTGTGTTACATAAAGTCATTATTGTAAGAACATAAACAGTACAGGTAGAGTAGATAGAAATGCTAGCTTCACTTTCCCTGCCAAGTTAGTTTCTGACTGTATCTGGAGGTCTGCATTACTAATTACTACTACGATGACGACTACTACGATTAATAATAATAATAATACAATTTATGTAATGCTTTTCTTATGACTCAAAAGAGTCAAACGGTTTGCACAACAGTAGCGTATTAACAAAACAGAAAATTAACAGTAGGGAAAGTGAGTGTGTCGGAGCCAGTGTCCATTTTGCTCGTTACGCTTATTACGTTATAGTGTGTGGCTGTATGCCCACCTTGTCACTTTTCATGCGCATAATGTCCACGTGAGGGACATTTCTTGATCGCAAGAAGTGTTCCAAGTCCTCCTCCATGATTCTCTCCTCCCCCGAGGTTGTGTTGTCTCTCAAACGAGCCGCGCACGTGATTCTCTCCTCCTCCGAGGTAGTGTCGTCCCTCAAATCAGCTGCGCACGAGAGTCAACATTCGCCAAGCTGACCCGGACGTAGATCAACGCGCATTAAAAAAAAAAAACGAAAAGAAAAGATTGCGATATCTCGCAATCTTTGCAAGGGAACGCAATCTTTGCGAGATCTCGCAACGGCAAAAACCCTTTGAAAAAAATCACGATCGAGAACACGCGCAACTAAAACACTTTCTACTTTTCTTTTCTTCAGCCAATCAGACGCTATCAACAAAAAACATGTCGAAACAATTATTAAACAACAGAATATAATTTAGGTATGCTTGACGTGAAATAATGTGATGCTCCAACATAAAATGATAGTAATTAATATTATAACATAAGCTTACATTGCATATGTTCACGCTTTGCAATACGTGTGTTAAAAAACAAACAAAAAATGAATTTAATGCTAAGGCTATTACCGATAGTTTGCTGTGCAACTGCAGAATTTTACCTTTTATCGACATCTCGTGGTGTTTTGTGTTGAACTACTGTACTTAACCTCACCACTCCTGATTCCGATGGACTTTGCTTCATTTTCTCCCATCATATGAATATCTGACGTCATAATTTTACAGTTTGCCGTAAGTTAGATTGTCGATGCCCTTGAAAGTTGGAAAATTGGCCCCGCCCATCGCCAGGGCGCGTGCTCAACTGCTTTCGAGCGCGGCGGTCGGCCATAGCACCTCAGCAGGCCAAAGGAGTAGTAGATGATGAAATCGACATTGTTTTACATGTTACCTTCGACATGTTGGTGTGAGTTTTATTTGCGCGGAATATCCAAATATTTTGTCGCCATTATTATTGTTTTTGACTGCAGAATCGAACGCCACTTGCCATCTTGTCTTCATAACGGCAAGCAAATTTGATTTTTTTCCAGAATCTTTTTTTTTTCTACTCCATAGGTTTGAAAGAAGAGGCCAAAATCAGAGTATCAGAGAGAAAAGTGATTCAAAAGGTGGCTGTTCAGCATCTCCAAACAGCGTGTGGCATCAAGGTAAAGAAGTGGAACCAAAAAAAAAAAAAAAACAAGTCAGTTCCGAGTCGACGGCAACAAATTCGGTAAGTTGGAGAAAACATGACCAGTCTCATTTCGATTAAAAAAGGCGACCGTACCAGTGTTTCCACACAGGTGATTTAACAGCAGCACAATAATATAATTCTGAGAAGCATTTCAACGACATATCAATGTGTTTTCACGATTCCTTAACAGTTAACGTTGTGGCTGGTGGCATTATCATTTGAACATTTTCACTGTGTTGCAGTTTTTGCCATCTCAATGTTTCTGAGAAAATTATGTTATGTTTATTTCTCATCGAATTCTCCATCCGACCTTTTTTGTTCTCAGACCGAGGTCTTTGGTGTGCCCTTGGAGTGCTTATCATGTACTTGGATGGAGTATGGGAGTGTCCCTTGGTCAGTGAATATTGGTCAAATTGCAAGTATGAAACATGTACACGTACTCTTCTAGTTTTTTGGTGGAGGCTTGCATAAAGTTGCTGGAGCATGTCAATACAGAGGGCCTGTTCAGAATATCTCTCTTTTGCTCGCCTGAAAACACTGCAGGTGAGTGATTGGTTGACTGTGCTCTCACTTAACATTGCTGACCCCATGAAAGGTCTTTCAGACATTCAGTTTTGTCGTGTGTGTCCAGAAAAAAATTGGATTCTGCTGAGGAGTGCCTGTCCGCCTGTCTTCCTCGTGACGTGGCCGGCCCGGTGAAACAATTCTTCAGGGAGTTGCCAGAACCCGTGCTACCCACCGAGATGCAGGAGGCCTTCCTCAAGGAACAGCATCTATCCACCGAGAAGGGCCGCACCTGCGCCACCATGCTGCTCTCTTCCCTGCATCCTTCCCGACACAAACCAGAGTGTCATGCGTCATTTCGCTGAGTTCCTGCAAAAAGTGTCAATCCAACATTCCCCCCTGTTCATCCTACATTTGCGCACATCACCACACAGAACCTTCCCGACGGACTATATTCAGCGGAGGCATGCACATGCAACATAGGTAGACCCAGGGGTTGAAGAGGAAGAGGTTACCACCAGATCAAAAACCTAACTGAAAAAGAACCCAGGAAAAGATGGTAAACATTGACCACAACATCCCGATATCTACATGAAAACAAGTCACCATAACCCGAGTTGTTTTCCACATCAGAATCACTGCCATCCAAAAGTAACAGCAGAGGGTACATTCCATTCAATTTAGACGCCGTGGGTGCCACAACCGTAGTGACAAATTGGATAAGCAGAGCTTTTGATACAGGGACCGCAGCAAATCCACACAATGTCGAGATAGCTGAGAGAAAATAATTTGAAAGAATAAGACATAACACACCAATATGTTACGTGACAAAGGTCTTACTCCACAACTCCGATGACAAGGGTGCGGTCACGCCGGAGCGATCCGGTTCAGTGTTGCGGGGCCCTCAGGGCGTGGTTGAACAGCACCGCTCACCACATACCGCACACGCTCAATTGGCCTCAGCCAAGAGCACATTGACCGCTATGCAGTCCCGGAACACCATCAGAGAGATGACTGTCAATTGCTGTTTTACTTCCACTCGCCAAAAAGGCTTCCACGGTATAATTTGCAAGCTTCTGGACACTGGAGTGGAGGTAGCAGATCCCGTCAGCACGTTGATAAAAATGGACCCCAATCGTGCAGCAACTTGGTTAACCAATTTATACTCATCTGGTACGCCACGAGGAACCCCAATTACACCAACGTAGGGGGAATCTCAACTATCCTCTCCTGTGGACGAAAAACAGTCATTGGTAAAAGCAGTGACACCAATGCGCAAACACCAGTGACAACCCTTGAAAAAAAGCAGAGCTCTTTCAGGATATTTCGCAAAGAAAAAGAAAAACTCTCGGCCGCGATAATCATCATTTGCCTTCAAAATCAGTCGAAGTACACTACTGCATTACATTGTCTCCACATCAACATAAAATAAAAATAAAATAAAAGAAAGAAATATAGTTCAACTTTCAGCAGAGAATAACTATATTACTGTCGGGTTGTTTTCTTTTTTCCTTTTACCATCAAAGAAAAGATCCTAAACGCATAAAATCACCTAAGAAATGTATAAATCAATAAACGGTAATCAATTCAATTTCAGCCGAGCAACATCAACAGAGGAGCACAATACACAAATCACTTCAACCTCCAAAACAAACCCGAATAAAACAAGTTGTGCTCTTTTTTATCACCCTTGGCGTGTTCACTTCTCAATTTTTATTTTTTTCATAATGAGATCGACGAGATTGATTATAAATAAAATACTTTTGCCGCCAAAACAAAAATGTATACAACAATTTGTGCCGAAATGTGTTTTTTCATTTCTCTTCCCAAGATCATCTAGATCACAGGTGTCAAAGTCGAAACCCCACGTACTTATGTGGCCCGTGAAAGCAATTGACGCGCATCAACTTCCAAAAACCCTGCTAAAATCTGGACTGAAATGTCAAAATTCTATATGAATAATGTCAAGATTTTGTGATAATTTTGTTACCTGTTAAACACTCAACCAAACAACAATTGAACAAAATATGACTGGCTTCAGAATTGGCAATTCATTCATATGTTGTTGTTAGTAAATAATTTAATCATTGTATTTCTGATATTCACTCCATGTACATCACTTTGTATACAGCGATGGTTGATTCAAGTTGCTCTATAAACACAGTTGAGTTGAGTTGTACAATTAATAAAATATAACCATTTAATCAAATTTCACTGTCGTACCGGCCCACCGAAGGAAGGTGTAACCCCAAAGCGGCCTGTGACAAAGATGAGTTTGACACCCCTGGTCTAGATCTATTCGCAAAATGTAGGTTATTATTAAAAAAATACATCCCCTTTCATTTGTGCTAAAGGAGAGCACAAATACCATATAAAAAAGGAGAACAGTCAACCATGTGTTAGTGTGATCATATAACAGGAAATGACATGCCACCACTGATATTCTAGCATGTCGACAGAAACACACCCTAAATGAGTGCAAAGGTGTCTTGAAACTTCTTCCGCCGGTCGTTTGATGTTCCCAGTAACTAAAATACTGTGCCCATCGCGTCACCGGACTTCGCTCACCTTCCTCAGTGGATGTTTCTATCGAGATGACCTTTTTACAATGTCCGTCAATCGGTGTGGTCAGCAACACTTCAAAGAAGTACAATGTTTCTTTTTTCATGCTCTGAATCAGGTCTGCTGGAACCACCATTTTGTCCTGCTGTGAAAAAGCAGCTTCATTTCCCAGTTCACAATTTTGTAGAAAATATCAGTAATTTATATGGTCTCCCAAACAATATTTCAAACAAAGAAGAAAACACCATTCACGTAATATTGACATATAAGTCAATTCACTTTCAATTCAATTTCTTTAATTGAATTTTAACCATATACTTTGAGACTTGCTACCAATCCTGCAGATTGTGGACGGCAGGAGCAATAGTGTCTCAAGTAAAATGTGAAACATGCATTCTATTTTATCAATTTTTGACCCATTTTGGAAAAGCCTCAACCAAACCCAGGCAATATGGCATCCCCTCATTAATTTAACGAAACCCATGTGCATTATCTGAAATGGAAATGTAGCTCGAAATGTACCGTATTACAACATTGGTTAAAACCATCATGTTTCCGAACCAGAGACACCATTCCCCCTGCCAACGCGTGAGATAATCCATGACGCAAAAAATAATTTTGGGTTCACTGCCAGTGCTGACATAAACCTTATCTTGCAACATAGTTCTGCTGTTTTTTTTCGCCACATTCTTCAACGACCGATTGGAATTTGTTGCCGCATATTAAACAGAAGTGAACTGAACCCAAAACGTTATCATGTTGCTGATAGTCAGCAAGTCCCCCCTCTCAACATAATAAATCGCTGCCGTGTGAGCCGCGTAAATATCACAACTTGATACAATAACGAACAGCATTCGTCACACTGAATTATCAATACTTCAGGTGCTATACAACATACCCTAATTCACAAGGCGCATTCACAACAACCGCGACCTTAACAAAGAAAGTAAAAAGAAATGTTCCATTTCCTCGTCAAAAAGATCTTCAAGCATTCAAAAAGAAAAGCCAAATGAGCTCCAGCTGCGGGCATCGCACGTCAAATCTCGAGGCGCTTGACAGTATGGACCCTGACGACTTGGACATCAAGATGGCCGTTGGCCACCATGCTGACCAGAAAATGTGCGACCCACCTGCTGTGTCCAAAAAGAGGTTCAAAAGCAAACCGCAAAATAACTATACAAATCAGTTTTAAGCCAATAAACTGATGAGATGTCGTAATGTAACGGGGCACCAATTTTGAAAAGCGACGCATAAATATGCTCCCGTATATGCTCAAACAGTACGTGCACAAACCGAAAGTCGCACAAACCTACCTAAAAATAGCCCGCAAAACGCGTTTGTTTATATCTAGATTCCTCCCTTCGCCCGTTAAACCGAGACATACACAAAAAACGACCCAGTACTATATTAAGCAATTCATTCAATCATCCATTCTCCGATCCGCCTTACCCTCACGAGGTTCGCGGGGGTGGGTGGAGCTTATTCCAGCCATCTTCGGGCAGTAGGAGGGGGACACCCTGAACCGGTCGTCAACCAATTACAGGGCACACAGACACAAGCACAACCACCCAAGCCCATGCTCACACCTAGGGACAATTTAGAGTTTCCAATCAGCCCACCATGCATGTTATTGCAATATTCATATTAAACAAATCAACACACACACAAAACGGGAGATAAGATGAGACGGGGTTGTTGTACTTCCTCCTACAACCTCTCAAATCACTATTACCTGTTTACATTCCCAACAAACAAACAAACAAACAAACAAACACCCATCAGGAAGCGATAAAGTAGCAGGGTTAAGCACTGTGCATTTTTCCAGTGTTAAATTGGATCGTGTTAGAGGAATCTATGAGCAAAATTGTATCATGTTTAAAGTTTCATTTAATTTGGGCACATCGAAGCGTTTGGGTGCGTATCCAGCACCCCCAAATGCCTGCACACAAAGGCGCCGGCCATCTGGCCGGGGGACTGTTGAAGTCCACAATTAGCACGTCAATACAGGTGGACAACCACAGGGGAGAAGGCGACACTCGGTCACAAAAGGGGAATGAATAATTCGGGAACAGCGGTTGAGCAACTAAAGACGAGTTGAGAACACCCGTCGCGCCCAGACGACATTGACCATCCGCAAAGTCTACAACATGCTAATTCGATGTAGACCAGCCAGAAAAGGCGCCAATGTACTGGTGGTTCAAGTTGGAAAAACAGGTAACCAATCATTACCGAGGAGCCGGACCGGGGTGCGGCATGCAAACATCGGGGGCAGTGTTTTTCTTGTATTTTGCATATGTTACAATAAAATGTCGAACTCGCGGTGGCGGGACTGAGAGTGTGATCGCGGAGCAACTCACCGTCGTTCGCTCTCAGAGATCCGCTCCCGCCGATATTGAAGACAATTTTCCTGTGTGCCGAGTCATTTCTTTAACTTTGTCCGAGAAAATCTCTGACAGATCGACATGACAACATAGCCATGCTAAATAAATGCCAAGCAGGCGACAAAAAACGTCATGCTAGTGTGCAACAGCTCATCCCTTTTGTTTTTTTTTCCTAGCACTCTTCCAGCATGCAGAGCTCGCACCATACACTGCTCAAGGCTGCCAAGTGGCTTATCTATGCCGCAACTGTCTTTGGTAAACACCACCTAGGGTGTGTGATTTTCCAAAATGCCACCGCTGACCTTAAAACATGCAGTCATTCTAAGTTAACGAAGCCAATTTAAAAATATCCACACGTGACCCTGGAACATAAACATTGATTAAGATGGAAGATTTTGCTCTTGTGACGAACGAAATTAGATATCCAGCTCGTGTATGCACAAATGAGACATGTCTTAAAATCTGACGTTTTTTTATGACTCAAACCAACAAGAATTTGTATGTTCGACGATAGCTTCAACTCTAGCCATTAAATTTCATAATGAGGGAAGGCACAACACAATCTAAGGATAGCAAAGTTGTAACTGAATTTACAAAATTTCATGACACAAGACCATCATTTCTCCCACATCAGGAGCCGTGATGGCTCTTCTCATGTTTCAAGAGAAATGTGCATCTTATGAACGTAATCTAAAAAACGTTGGAACATAATCGGAACATTCTGGCAATTAGCAGCATAACAGAAGCAGTTATAAGATAATTGAAACCCACAGACAGATAACAGTTACAAATCATCCAAATCAAGGCCTTCACTGTATACTGACACATTCTACCTCCTCCCAGAAACTTAACAACGTCCCACATACGTCCACTGACGACCACTCAACACAAACAAAACATTGTGTCCACGACTTACAAACAACTTTCTAACCATCTCGTGACCTTCCGGCCCTTTTCAACCTAAACACACGGTGACCTCCTCATTCGTAGCATCACTGTGTCAAACCTCACCTGCCTGTTCCTTTCTTTATTCTCAACATACTCAACTTCCATCATCACCTTACGTCTCACCATCAACATTTTCACTTGCCTTCCACCCACTATAAGTATCCAAAACTCTCTGTGTCTCCACACCCATACTCAACCATTTTCTTTCTTTACCTGATTTACACATACTTCATGTAGCGCCGGTTGAAATAATGAAGCTTAAGTGGCGTTAGGAATTATAATAAAAACAGTTACAATTACAAGTAATTATAATAGATGCCATACAAACCTTCTACACTGCAAAAGCCAGAAAATAAAACAAACAAGACTCCATGAGTCGCGCCAAGAGTTACGCTTATCTACACACACACACGCAAAGACTAATCCAACACATATTCGCAGACACAACTCTACAGACAAACCAAAATATTCACCTTGCTACCCCTCTCAACCAAGTTAAGCATCTACAAACTTTTGTCACCTGCTAGAACACTTCACTACATCCAAATATCGATATACAACCTCAATTTACCGTCAAACAAGCCGCTATCACTTTCCGTGTTCCTTCAAAATGAAACTTCCTTCCATCAAGAAGCCAACAAGGAAAGTTGCTATCTCTTGCTGAGAAGCAGGAATGTCTCGTCATGCACTTACAAATTTACTCTTGGGACAGTCACGGGAAATGTGGCCTTTTGCCCCACAACATCAACAAATAAGAATTATTAATTATTAAAAAATAATGGTGGAAAAGGAGATGTCGAAGTTGGAAGGGATGAATACAATGATGGTGTAACAGGATTTGTGGATGTCATCTCAAGCTCATTTTCTCTCTCCACTTTCTGTTTTACTCCTGCCCGTAAACCTACCGGTCCCAACTCATCATCCTCTCTCCTGTGAAACATAACGTTTCCTTTGCTCTTGTCATGGTTAAATTCCATCTCACTGACGCGTTCCCTTCTTTCAACTTTCTCTATTCCCTTTTCCTCATTCACTTTCTGCTTCTTTTCAGCCAAGAACATCCAGAACTCAATGTCTTCGAACCCATCCTTATCCATTTTTTCTCTGTCATTTTCGCACATAGTTCTAATATCCTGCAGGTGCAGTAATGTTTGTGTGTTCAGCCGGTCAGCAAAATTATACATTTTTTATCCACAAATCTAGATGTTTTATCTTAGAAGGACATTGGCTCTCTACAAATTTCCAGTCCGTACATGTTAACTTCATTTTAGGATCCATTTTATCCATTTGGTATCCCCCATTTCGCAAATTTGAGAGTCAGCGGATTACCTAGGGTAACTAGGCTGACTTTTCCCTTGAACAGGGTGGCAATTTCTCCGACTGAGGTAATTTCCAACCTTCTACCACCAAGGTGGCGGGAAATTCTTGCATCTGCTTCCTCAGACAGTTGCCACAACAAATGTCCTGTTCAGATGAGGTAACAAACCTCCACTCACACAGTTACATAGTCATTCATTAAGCGCATTTAATTCGCTTTTATCCGACTACCTTCACCCGAGGTAACGCACTATATACACATTATTTACACACGGAGTTTAAGCACGTGCAGGACACCGTCGCCCTCACCAGTTTATGAGACTTGCCGGTCTATATGCCTGATAGGGACTAGTATGGCTCAGGGCTTTGCGGCTTATAAAGACCACGTCTTTTTTTGCCGGCGCGCAAACACTCAATCAACGTTGAAAGAGTCCCTTCTCAACAAACCCCTCTCAGGCTCAAATAGGTTCTCGAACCAGGTGCAGTCTAGGTATTCGGATGTTACAAATCTGCAACACCTGTCCTGAGAGGGTTTCAATTAAAAACAGGTTTAAAGACCACCCCGACCTCCGTCTTTACAAACCCGGTGCGCAAACACTCACCTAGAGTGTTTAAGCGGAGTTTAAGTACGTACAGGACACCGCCGCCCTACTTACCACCAAGAGTAGTCCTCTCTGCTCTGGATTCGCTTCAACCCTCAGCCCCCAGACGAGGAGCTGAAACCCAGTCCCGGAAAGGGTGTTTTTGCCGTGGCCACGGTCTTCCTGGCCGTCGACTCAGCGTCTGGAGGCGTCAGGTATATTGCGATCCCGGACGAGCCCCCAAAAATGTCAGGTTTGTCCAATTTGACACTGAGGAATAAACAAAAGGAGGAGACAGGAGACTCGATTCTGGTACCAGGAGGGAACGAGGAGAAGCGTTCGGCTTCAGTTCTCGGCACGTCACCCCTAACGATCTCCCCCTTCACCTCCTCATTTATTGGGAAAGCTACATTTTTTGCCCCAAGTGGGATTCGAACCATATTCGAACATATATATATATATATATATATATATGTATAGGCATACGGGAGACGGTGGTGGGATTCGAACCATATTCGAACATATATATATATATATATATATATATATATATATATATATATATATATGTATAGGCATACGGGAGACGGTGGTTCGAATCCCGCTTGAGGCAAAAAATGAGCACATAACACCATCCAGTGTGGGTCCTTGGGCAAGATCCTTCACGCTAATGCCTACCTCATACAATGATGAGAGACAGTAAAATGAATGACATGCCGGCTCAGACGTCGCCCGGCCAAACAAGGTCTGCGTCAGGTGCTGGGGAACCAGAGCACCTTGATGAAAAATGGGCTACTGGAACAAAGCGGAGATGGGCGAGATGCGATAACATGGCTCTGTTGGAATGCTACTACTCAAGCAACCCTAGTCAGAGGGGTTACATGCAGAGAATGTGGGCTAAATGGTTACTTCGAAACCCACAGTCACGGTTGACCACGAAACAACTAGTAGCTCAGTGTTCCAACATCCACAAACGGCAACTGCTGTCACAACTTGAGATTGATGAGGTACAACGCAGGTTCCATGGTGAAGGGCCCCAGGCTGCCAGATCAGAGGAGGAGGTCATACCAGAGATTGGGAGGCAAGCCCCAATGAATGCAGATGATGAGATTGGGAGGCCAGCCCCAATGAATGAAATGCTGAGCGAGGCAACAACTGACCTGAAAGCGAAGATCATGGCGAGAATGAAAGCTGGGCAACCTAGAAACCGATTACAACGGCTATGTGAAGTACCACCTGAAAGTCTCATGGAAAGTGTGAATGCAGCACTGAGGGCGATCCCTACCGTAACGATCACGGAAACCAATGAGCTGATGTACGCTGCAGCATCAGTGATCCTTGAGATGCTTGGCTATAAGAGCAACCATGGAAGCCATGAGAGACGTTACCCACCATGGAAAAGACGGTTGGAGGCTAAGATCAAGGCGGCTCGGAAAGATGTGAGTCAATTGACGGAGGCCCAGAGAGGTGTGATGAAAAGGCCGATACCCGAGAGGTACATCCAGATGACCATACCTGAAGCACTCGAAACTGCCAAACAAAGGCTCCAAGCCTTGTCCAGCCACCTAAAGCGGTACACGAAAGAGAATGAGGCCATACGAATAAACAGGCTGTTCGCAACACAACCTGCGAAAGTGTACGCTCAGTGGCAGGGTCATAACAACAGAGGTGACCCACCAAGACTGGAAACTGAAAGGTACTGGAAAGGCATATGGGAGAAGGAGGTTGCACATAACAGCAGTGCACAATGGCTGGTGACCCTGAGAGAGGAGCACAGCAACCTCCCTGAACAAAACCCAGTTACCATAACAGTGGCAGACATACAGGAAAGAGTCTCAGATATGAAGAACTGGACAGCACCAGGCCCGGACATGGTCCACACCTACTGGCTAAAGAAACTCACAGCACTCCATGAGCGCCTAGCAGCACAAATGAACCAGCTGCTGAGGGATGGGACTCACCCAGGATGGCTAACCGAAGGGCGAAAGATCCTGATCATGAAGGATCCTTCAAAGGGTGCAGTCCCATCCAACTATTGGCCAATAACCTGTCTCTCCACAACATGGAAGCTCATGTCAGGCATCATTGCGGCTAAGATAAGTGGACACATGGATCAATACATGAGCGGAGCACAGAAGGGCATTGGTAGAGACACCAGAGGAGCCAAACATCAGCTCCTGGTTGACAGAACAGTCGCACAAGACTGCAGGTCCCGACGTACCAATCTGTGCACAGCCTGAATTGATTACAAGAAAGCCTATGACTCGATACCACATACATGGATCACTGAATGCTCGGAGTTGTATCAGGTGAACAGGACACTAAGAGCCTTCGTTGCAAATTTGATGAGGATGTCCATCAAATGTGGCATATACCAAGGCGATGCACTCTCCCCATTGCTGTTCTGCATAGGACTGAACCCCCTAAGCCAAGTAATCACCAGACAGGCTATGGATACCGCCTCAGAAATGGAGCTACGATCAGTCACCTCCTCTACATGGATGACATAAAGCTGTATGCTAAGAGCGAAAGGGACATAGACTCCCTGATCCACACAACCAGGATCTACAGCAGCAACATCGGGATGTCATTCGAGCTTGAGAAATGTAGTCGGATGGTGACTACGAGAGGAAAGGTAGTCCGCACTGAAGGGTCTCACTCCCTGAAGGAACAATAGCAGACATTGAGGACAGCTACAAGTACCTCGGTATACCACAAGCCAACGGCAACCTCGAACTGGCAACAAGGAAAGCGGCTACGGCCAAATACCTCTAGCGAGTGAGGCAAGTCCTAAGAAGCCTGCTCAATGGCAGGAATAAGACCCGGGCAATAAACAGCTATGCCCTGCCAGTGATCAGATACCCTGCAGGAATAATAAGGTGGCCAAAGGAAGACATTCAGACCACGGACGTTAAGACCTGAAAGCTCCTAACCATGCATGGAGGGTTCCATCCCAAATCCAGCACCCTGAGACTGTATGCAAGCCGAAAGGAAGGAGGCTGGGCACTAGTGAGTGTGAGAGCCACTGTCCAGGATGAAACATCCAAGCTCCATGAATCCATCAAGTAGGAGGCTCCAAATGGATGACGTACTCAGAAATGTCTCAGACAAAGGGGAACAGAGGATGAGGTGCTGGAAGAGGGACCATCATGGGAGGACAAGCCGCGACACGGTATGTACCACCGGACCATAACTGAAGTGGCTGATCTCAAGACGTCCTATCAGTGGCTAGAGAGGGCTGGGCTGAAGGACAGCACAGAGGCACTCATCCTGGCTGCTCAGGAGCAGGCCCTGAGCACCAGAGCCATTGAGGCCCAGATATACCAGACCAGACCAGACCCAAGGTGTAGGTTGTGCAAAGAGGCACCTGAGACGATCCAACACATAACTGCAGGGTGTAAGATGCTGGCTGGGAAAGCCGACATGGAACGCCATAACCAGGTAGCTGGCATAGTCTACCGAAACATCTGTGCGGAGTATGGACTGGAAACCCCAAGGTCAAAATGGGAAATACCTCCGAAGGTGGTGGAGAATGACAGAGCGAAGATCCTGTGGGACTTCCAGATCCAGACTGACAAGATGGTAATGGCGAACCAACCAGATATCGTGATCATAGATAAAGGGCAGAGGAAAGCCGTTGTAGTGGATGTAGCGGTCCCAAGTGATGGAAACATCAGAAAGAAGGAACACGAGAAACTCGAGAAATACCAAGGGCTCAGAGAGGAGCTGGAGAGAGCCTGGAAGGTAAAGGTGACACTCGTGCCTGTGGTGGTCGGAGCACTCGGGGCAGTGACCCCCAAACTAGATGAGTGGTTGCAACAGATCCCGGGAACAACATCGGACATCTCAGTCCAGAAATGTGCAGTGCTGGGAACAGCAAGGATACTGCGCAGAACCCTCAAGCTTCCTGGCCTCTGATAGAGGACCCGAGCTGAAAGAGGGACGGACACCACCCGAGGGGGGGTGAGACGAGGAATTTTATTTTATATATATATATATATATATATATATATACACACACACACACACACACACACATATGGAAACAACATTCAGCAACATTCATCCATTTTCAAGTCCACTTATCTTTACCAGGGTCGCGGGGCGCACACACACACACACACACACACACACACACACACACACACACACACACACATATGGAAAATCAGCAACATTCATCCATTTTCAAGTCCACTTATCTTCACCAGGGTCGCGGGGCGTGTTGGAGCCTGTCCAAGAGGCTCCAACACGCCAGGCCAGGCAAGGCAAGAGGCAGGGTACACCCTAAACTGGTTGCCAGCCAATCCTAGGGCCCACATAGAGGAGCAATCATTTGTGCTCACAATCACAACCTGCCACGGATCAAGTTCAAGCTCAAGTCAACTTTATTGTCAAATGTGCAACATAGAGCACAGATGAAATTTCTTTCCTCTCAACCACAGAATGCTTCAATGCTTTGTCTTCATGTTCTAATTGTCCTGTTCTGATCACCCCTTTTTTTGTCACGTGCTTTTTGGAGTGCAACTCTCGCTGTCACTTCGAAATATACAGCAACTAACCCAGCAGAGGTTTCAAAGCCGGGTCGAGAAATTATAAACAGTTTGGCTTTTGCCATAGGTGCTTCAAATCAACTGGCAGGTGACCAAGCTCTCGGGTTGCATGATAATTATTGGACCAACATTGTGAAAAAATAATTACATCACCTATCTGAAATCAGACCGATATTGAAAGCTGCCAGGCACCTTTTGGGCTGAGTCACGGGTTCATCCCGGCCACCCCAATGAAAGATTCATGGCTGCGCCCCTGGTTGCTACCAGGGTCGGTAGTGTCGCATTAAAAATGTATTCCGAAACAGTTTCTGGTTCCCTCTGATAAAATGCATTTCGGAACGTAATCCATTTCCCAGGATATCCAAGTAATGGAACTTGAATACTTTGAATTTAATTTTGAGATTACGCCATATAAAGTCAACTTTATTGTCAAATGTACTCTATGTGCAACATCCAGCACAGATGAAATGTCTTTCCTCTCAATCACAGGAGAGGAAAGAAAAACAGAACAGTTCAGATAAATTGACAAAATATTACAACACAACACATAAGACGCAGACAGTCATGCAATCATCACTACTTTTCTGCATACACTTTGTTGTTTGAAGCAGTTATAGATGAAAGAGGAGAGCATGAAAGTGCCCTTTCATCAGTGGATCAAAGACGTCATGCTGAGAACATCAAATGTATAAAAGATTTCATACAAACAAAACAATTCTGAATACGAAAAAATATATTTCTTCATATTTGTCAGGTCTTTTCTGTCCTATGGTTGTTTTGTATGGATGGTTTTGGAATGCCAGAGGAAGCCTGAGCAGCATACAATTCAAATCCAAAGCACAACAATTGTTTGGCAGACAAGGTAACCACTTGGGCCCCATGCTGCGAAGATGTTGAATTGCTCTTCTGCTCGTATTTTCTGACATAAATTTCAATGAAACCCCTTTTCCTTTAACTTAGAAGTGAAGCGTTTATAGTATTTTTTATATTAATGGTTGAAGGTACATTGTCATCCTTTTGTTGACGTCCCATAATCTGCCCATCTTTACATGAATCCTCATGACCGTGCCTATGACATGCAGTATGATTCTCTTTAATATAAACAGTGCAATATTATTTTCAACAGCGCAGTTCTGTACGAAGCGAGTGAGTAAGAAGTTAACAAACCTGTTATGCGTACTACAGCACGTCTCTGCCGACAAAGAACTTCCAAGAGTTGACGACTACGTTCGTTTTCCTCTTTTGGGCCACAGGAAGCCTCCGTGTACTTAGTTATGTTCCAAACGTACATTTTCACACGAGAACACCAAAAGCGTCTCCCACTCGATCTCGATGTGTTGCGGTCTCTGACAGCTGCGAAGCGATTTACATTCCTCTAACTCGGGGGTTGGCAGCCTGCGGCTTCGGACCCGCATGCGGCTCTTAGCACCGCCCTAGTGGCTCCCTGGAGCTTTTTCAAAAATGTTTGAAAGAAAACGACACAAACCAAATGAGCTTGCAAAAGGCAAGGGAAAATAAAAGAACACAAAATCAGAACAAGGAAAAGTCAATGGCAGGAAAACCAGAACACACCAAGGATAATGTATAAATGGAAAAAAATGAGATCCTGAACAGGGCTATGATGATGAGCAATTTCAAAGGAGGTCGAGTAAACAAGCACTTGGCATTGGTACGAGAGTTGAGAGCAAGGCGAATTATCCGACAATTGGCGATAGCTTGGCAGTGTCTTTTAACAGGTGACAGATAATGACATGAGGAACAGGTGCAGAATGGCATGGAAAGAACCTCCACTGCCAGCTGCGGGAGACGAAACAAAACCATGACGGTTCCCGCACCACCCCGCCAAAGGATGCCTCCTCGACGACCTGTGCCACTCTACTTAGGAAATTAACCCTATAATGCCATTCGTATCATATTTGATACATGCAGTTTCATTATGTAACTCATTCTTTATAGTACATATACTGCAGGTTTAAAATATGATTTTCCCCAAATTTTCAGTTTATGATGTAATCTACATATTTTTATATAAATGTGATACAATATCACAAACAATATAGAAAACCAAATAATATGGCAAAAACATGGGTTAATGAACATCTCAGTTCCCAAAAATCAGATTTTTCTGTCTATTCCTAGATGGGTCAGGCATTAAAGGGTTTTTGTTTGTTTGTTTATTGTTTCTTGAACATATAGATCATACAATACAATCACAGATTGACAAAAGTGAAGGCAAGTAAAAATTATAAAAAGAAAAATAAAGACAGACATCATCACAGTTTTTATGTTCAAAGGAGTAGGAAGAAGTAAATAACTTATCGAGTCCTACCCCTTGTTATGTAGCAGTATATGAATTCATCTTTTTTCAAGACAAAGAAGAAAAGAAAAAATCTACATATCAAATACTTTTACTCTTATGTGTACTGTACTTATCTATTTATACACCTTTTGGTTTGTATATACTGTATATACTCATTCTTTCTCCTTTATATATCAATTTTCTCATATTCATTATAAATACTGCATTTCTTCAATACATGTCATAAATTGATCAATGTAATTCTGTTGATTACTTTATTTTAAAGTATATCAAATGTATCTTCTTAACTCTGATTTGTGTAGTTTTTTTGTACTCATCTTTTGAATTTGTTTTTGAACCCAACCAGCAATTGACTCATTTTCAGGTCCGTTTCCAAATTATTCCACAGATTGACACCTATTACTGATACACACCTTTGCTTGATGTTTGTTCTTGTTTTGGATTTTTTGTATTGGTTGGTACCCCTTAAATTATAACAACTATCTCTAATTTCAAAAAGCTTCTGGATATTTTGGCAAAGGAGATTATTATGTGCTTTATACATTAATTGGGTGATTTTGAAGTCAACCAGGTGATAGAATTTCATTGTGCTTGAATTGATGAATAGCGGATTTGTGGGTTCTATATATTTTGACCTGTTGATTATTCTGATTGCTTTTTTTTGTAGTTTTAAGACAGGGAGTGTGTTTGTTTTACAGGTGTTCCCCCATATTTCCACACAGTAGGTCATATATGGGAGTAATAATGAGTAATATAATGTGTACAAAGAACTCTTATTCAACACATCCTTAGTTTTGTGGAGGATCCCTATAGTTTTGGATAGTTTTCTTTTAACGTTATCTATGTGTGGCTTCCAGGATAGTTTAGTGTCTATTACTTGTCCAAGAAACTTATTTTCATCAATTCCTTCTATTTCAATTGAGTTTATCTTCATTTTAACTTGGTGTTTAATTGGTCTCGTGCCAAAAACAAAAACTTAGATTTTGTCAAATTTAGTGATAGTTTATTTCTGTCGAACCAGTTTTTGAAAATTTGTTTAATTCATTTTCCACGGTTTTCAGGAGTTGTTTCATATTTTCTCCAGAGCAGTAGAAGGTTGTATCATCGTGAATAGGACACATTTGAATTGTTTTGAGACACAACAGATATAATTTATATATAAGATGAATAGTTTTGGTCCAAGCACTGATCCCTGAGGAAGTCCATGAGTAATCTTGAGTAAATTAGATTTTTTGTTATTGCACTGCACATACTGATATCTGTTTTCTAAATAACTTTCAATCCATTGATATGCTATGCCTCTAATACCATATTTCTCTAATTTATTCAATAATATACAATGATCTATTGCATCAAAAGCTTTTTTTAGATATCTAAAAATCCCAACAGTGAATTCTTTGTTGTCTATATTAGTGGCTATTGCTTCCACAAACTCCATTACTGCCATTGAGGCGGTCCGTTTTTCTCTGAAACAATAATACTGATTTTCATTTCATCGCACGTCTGCACTCAAGGAAAACGTCAGCATCCCAGTAAGAAGGTGGATAAAATACAATCAGCCTTGGTGCATGCAAACCTGAAACCTTCTCAGGTGAGAAGTGAAAACTTAATGATGACTGCTTGTCTCATCATTGCACTTGTGATTCGTAATCTGATGCTTCCATGAGAATCTTTGGCCACAAACTGCGCAGGCAAAAGGTTTCACACCAGTGTGGGTTCTTGTGTGTTTTTTTAAGTATCCCTTAAGAGAGAATCTTTGGCCACAAACTGCGCAGGCAAAAGGTTTCTCACTAGCGTGGGTTCTTGTGTGAATTTTTAAGTATTCCTTACAAGAGAATCTTTGGCCACAAACTGCGCAGCCAAAAGGTTTCTCACCAGTGTGTATTCTTGTGTGTATTTTAAAGCTTGCCTTCTTAGTAAATCTTTGGCCACAAACTGCGCAGGCAAAAGGTTTCTCACCAGTGTGGGTTTTTGTGTGACATGTTAAGTGTCCCTTCTGAGAGAATGTTTGGCCACAAACTGCGCAGGCAAAAGGTTTCTCACCAGTGTGGGTTCTTACGTGGTTTGTTAAATTTCCCTTTTGAGAGAATGTTTGGCCACAAACTGCGCAGGCAAAAGGTTTCTCACCAGTGTGTATTCTTGTGTGTATTTTTAAGCTTGCCTTCTCAGAAAATCTTTGCCCACAAACTGCGCAGGCAAAAGGTTTCTCACCAGTGTGGTTTTTTGTGTGACATGTTAAGTGTCCCTTCTGAGAGAATGTTTGGCCACAAACTGCGCAGGCAAAAGGTTTCTCACCAGTGTGGGTTCTTACGTGGTTTGTTAAGTGTCTCCTCTCATAAAATCTTTGCCCACAAACTGTGCAAGCAAAAGGTTTCTCACCAGTGTGGGTTCTTTTGTGACTTTTTAAGTTTCCCTTTTGAGAGAATCTTTGGCCACAAACTGCGCAGGCAAAAGGTTTCTCACCAGTGTGGGTTCTTTTGTGACATGTTAAGTGTCCCTTCTGAGAGAATGTTTGGCCACAAACTGCGCAGGCAAAAGGTTTCTCACCAGTGTGGGTTCTTACGTGGTTTGTTAAGTGTCTCTTCTCAGAAAATCTTTGCCCACAAACTGTGCAAGCAAAAGGTTTCTCACCGGTGTGGGTTCTTATGTGGTTTGTTAAGTCTCTCTTCTCAGAAAATCTTTGCCCACAAACTGTGCAAGCAAAAGGTTTCTCACCAGTGTGGGTTCTTGTGTGACGTGTTAAGTATCCCTTACGAGAGAATCTTCGGCCACAAACTTCGCAGGTAAACGGTTTCTCACCAGTGTGGGTTCTTTTGTGACTTTTTAAGCTTGCCTTATAAGAGAATTTCTGGCCACAGTTTGAACAGGTGAACGGTTTTGCACCAGTATGTGTTCTGATGTGGAATTCCAAAGCACTTTTACAAGGATACATTTTCCCACAGTGAGAACATTTCCAGGGTTTGTTGTCTGCGTTACATGTCAGATCACCTTCAGAGTCATCTTCATCCTCCTCATCCTCATCTGCATTTAATGACATGTTGTCACTTTCTGATCGTGCAGCTAAGATGCCATTTACTTTTGATTCTTCCTGGTGGTTTCCAACACCTTTTGTTGTCATGTGTTGACATGAGCTTGTGCTTGGAGCCTCTCTGCCTGCCTCATTTATACTCTTCTGAAGGACACCAGTAAATGGCACCTTGCAGATAACCTCCTCATCCTCCTCTTCTTTGATGTCAGGGGGCTCATCCACCTCCACTTTCGTGCAACGGTACTGTAGCTCCTGCTCTTTAATATATTGGGCCTGCTGCTCCACTTCCTCTTTTAAGTGGGAGATCTCTTTTTTCTCCTCTTTCGCTTTAATGTGAGAAGACTCTGCATCCAGCCGCTCAGGACAAACATCTTTGCTGATGTCTGAAAGACACAAGAAGACAAACACGTGTGGAATTATGGTTTACATTTAGAATGACGGTTATTAAAAGAGCCCAATCAAAACAGATACAGATACATATCACATATCCCAGGATACCTAAGAGCACGTGCTGCATGTGCGCACACACACACACGCGCGCACACCCTGATGAACTACATCAAAAAAAGACATGGCAAGGCACAGAGAATGTTGGAGGCGGGGGAGGGAGAGGTTGTTGTGGACACGGCGGGATCCTTTCACCGTCCTCTGCTCCCCCCAGGTCCTCCGCGTGTTCGTTTGATTCAGGCTGAGGTGAGGTGCGAAATCAGAGGCTGGAAATGGAGAAGTTCTTGCAAGAGGCTTTACTGAACATTCAGGACACAAGTGTGATACAAGCAATTGTTGTGGTCAAGGCACAAATGCGCAAAGGCAACATCTCTATGCAAGTCTTATATATGCTAAGCGGGGCGTAACTCCTAATGGATAACATCCTTTCTGTAATGGACATCATCCTGTGTGTTTCTGGATGACCGTTCCATCATTCTTATGTTTTCGGCTTCTTTTCATTTCTTAATCTTTCTTCTTAATCCAATGCTTTTGTTTTTGAAAGACATTTGTTTTCATATAACATGATGACAGGTGCTCTAATGTTACAACATGTTTTTAGAAGTCATCTTAATGCTGGCTTCCACGAAAACCCTAATTGCTTGTAGGCCCTCTACTTTTGGTTGGAACACAGCTGCAAGCAGGAAACCGCAATCAAGCCAAATGATGCACTGACAGCGTTGTCTGGTCTATGCCTGCAAAAGGTGTTAAACTGTCTTCATCCATCCATCCATCCATTTTCCGAACCGCTTGATCCTCACTAGGGTCGCGGGGGGTGCTGGAGCCTATCCCAGCCGTCTTCGGGCAGTAGGCGGGGGACACCCTGAATCAGTTGCCAGCCAATCGCAGGGCACACAGAGACGAACAACCATCCACGCCTACACTCACGCCTAGGGACAATTTAGAGCTTCCAATCAACCTGCCACGCATGTTTTTGGAATGTGGGAGGAAACCGGAGCACCCGGAGAAAACCCACGCAGGCCCGGGGAGAACATGCAAACTCCACACAGGGAGGCCGGAGCTGGAATCGAACCCGGTACCTCTGCACTGTGAAGCCGACGTGCTAACCACTGGACTACCGGGCCGCCGTTAAACTGTCTTAGCAACGAAAAATAATATTAAGTCAAGGTCACATCATAAGGTTCAAGTGGTGGTCATGTTGCAAGGTTCAGAGTAAGGTCATGCTTTCGTCAAAGTCTGTCTGTCTGCGATCAGTCGTTGATGGAAGGCGCACCATTTCATGGTAGGAGTGATGGTACGATTGATAGTTAAATATGACATTGACCTAAAAACTAGACTCAAATTCAGCCTAAGGATGCATTATCCAATTTGACCACTAGATAACATCAGAACAAATTGTCCACTGAGCTCTCGCCAGCTCGCGAAAGGTCCATTTACAGAGTACGGTATATAAACTAAATATGGTTAAATCGAACATCCCAAAGTCAATGCCTTTAAAATACGCCTTAAACAAATGTTTAACAAATGGCAATACATAAGATGCGATCATACAGTTTTACAGAATTTACTGTTAACTGTTTTTTTATGATTATTATTTTTCTTTCTTCTTTTTGAGTGTTGTCATGAAATAACAACATGGTATTATTCATTTAATTTAGAATAGTTGTGTGCTGTGATAAACACTTTGAAACTGCTTGGTGTAAATATTTTTGCTAGAGAACGTTATTTACTCCCAAAAGGTGCCTCCTGATGAAGAACCAGACAAGATCAAAAACCTGTTGATTGCATGGGAGATAATGAATCAATATGAATTGTGTAAACATGATATCCTTTTTAAGATGCATTGATGTGATTTTGACATGTGATTTTAATTCAAGTATGTGCACGATGACTATCATTGATTTGAGGGAAGATTACGGGTTAAAGCGCGAAAGATTACTTTACTTCTTCCTACTCCCTTGAACAAAATAACTGTTGAATGATGACTGATTTCTCTTTCCTTTTTACTGTTTTACTTACCTTACTTTCCGTCAAATTATTACTGTATATGTTTTATGTTCAATAAATAAACGAAATGGAAAAAAAAAGAGATAAACCGGAAAGTATCGAATTCAAATAGAAGAGCTGTGAGGGTGTGATAGGACGCCTGACTGCACAGCAGTGGAAATTTCTGATCAGCTAGAAAGTGAAAGAAGCCGCCTCACCCTTTGAAGGGAAAAACAGCTGTGAACAGAAAAAACATCATTTGCAGAAACCGGACCAGCTGTAGGTAGACATAACCACAGTAGCCTATTCAGGGCTATAAAAACCGCAGTCCGGTGGCGCGCGGGTGGACGAATCAGGCCATTGTGTCTGTAAGGAGACATAAACAATATACTACTCTTGCGTGTTGGAAGAAACAAGCCAACCGTATGTATTAAATGTCTCTCACCCAAAATTGTTGTCCTGATTATGTAAAAATAGGAAGTATAGAAATGGTACTAAAATATTATGATAAAAATTAATAAGTAAAATCACGGGGCGTTTAAGACCTGATCAATCTTGACTCCCTCAATGATGATAGACAGGTGCTCGTTTCATTTATTCATTTTTATTCTTATCATCATTTTTACTCGTATTCATTTGTAATCTTTTTTACCTTACTCTCATTTTATTCTCATTATAATCACTGTGTTGTTACATAATTCTCATTTGATATTAAATCGAAAAATATCATTTAAACAATGTTTTTCTTGTATTCCGCAATAGTATTCTGCGTCTTGCGGTTACATGACGATTGATGAATGCATGTTTCACAATAATTGTCATCTTAATAAATGTGTCAAAATTCATTATATCGTCTGCCACAGTTGTTTTTATGATTTAATTCATATCACCATTCAACCTTCATAGATTAATCAAAGGTTGTGTCCTCGCTCACAACGGGCCGCTTGATCCGTCTCGAAAAATGAATAGTTAATTAAAATAATTTACTACAGCGTAACGAAACAAATTAGAACGATCCTGATTGTTAAATCAATACTAGGTCTGCACCACTTGCTACAGAAGTAAAAAAATCGAAAGAGAGCCGTCGTTAAAGCGAAGCGGTCACCTATTAACCTTTAATTGTCGGTTACTTATTAGAGTTCAAATAAGCGAAGGCGGATTCGGGTTGGCTTTGTGAAATCAAAAGCGGTCAGGAACCTAGCCGCATCTCTTTCGTAATCGACTCGCATGAAATAAAGAACCCCCGTCTCTCCAGCCGTCCCGCGTTACCACGAGGAGGGGGCGAGACATAAACGGGGGTTCGGGCCCGTGAGTCAGGGGAGTCGATCAGGACTGTTCCCCGATTCGGTCCTGCGGATAACAAATTCTGACATACCGTATTTTCACGACCATTTGGCGCACCGTATTGTTGGGCGCAGTCTCAGTAATGGGTGCTATTTCTGTGTTTGACACATACACAAACCTCACTGTATTATTGGGCGCAGCCAGGCATGGTAAAACATATGCCAGCTTAAACATACGGCATGCATGCACGCACGCCAAAAATACGTTTTTAAAAAGGCAACGGAAGCAAAACTGAGTTCGGTGGTACTTTTTTTAGCCACTTTACAATGTACCGTATTTTCACGACCATTCGGCGCACCGTATGGTTGGGCGCAGTTTCATTATTGGGTGCCATTTCTGTATTTTACACATAGACAAAACGCACTGTATTATTGGGCGCAATTTTAAAGTGGTAAAACATACGCCAGCTTAAACATACGGCATGCATGCGCGCACGCTAAAAACACATTAGCTTGAAGCATACGGTAGCATGCCAAGACATACAGATACAAGCTAAAAACACGTTTTTAAAAAGGCAACGAAAGCCAAACTGAGTTCCGTTGTATTTTATTTAGCCATCGTACAATGTACTCACGTTTTTCGATCAATCATCACCCAGAAATCCATCAAAGTCCTCATCCTCTGTATCAGAATTGAACAATTGTGCAAGTACCGGTAATCCATCAAAAACGCCGTGTTCCCTCTCGTTGTCAGTCACTCTCATTGCCATGTGGCTCCACAGAAATGATGCTGGCTTTGCCAAAAACTCGAACAACAGTGCAAGCAGACACGTTCGTCCAAGCAGCCACAATCCATTTGCAAATTGTGGCGTAACTCGCCCGGCGCTGCCTCTCACTCTTTGTAAAGTTGTGTTTGCCATCGATCATTCATTGTTCCCATGCCGTTCGCAACTTTACTTTGAACGCCCGGTTGATGCCGATGTCCAGCGGTTGGAGTTCTTTAGTCAAGCCTCCGGGAATAACGGCAAGCTCAGAGTTCATTTGCTTGACTTGGTTTTTCACCGCTGCTGTGAGATGGGCACGCATGCCAAAAGCATAACCGATGGCTTGACGTTTGAACTGAGCTTCGTAGGCGTGTCTCTTTGTAGAATTTATTTTCAGGGGTTCTTAGAAACCAAAACCGAAGTTGTTTTGCAACAATGCACATAGCCACACTCTATACAGGTGTTGGTACCTGCTTGTAGCGTCCCTTTAGCGTCCACTTACACGCCCACCCTTCACTCATTGGCGGACTTCTTCCCCGCATGCCTGTCCTCACTCACGTCTGCCTTTTCTCTCTCTCCATATATGTATATATACACGCCCACCCTTCACTGATTGGCCGACTTCTTTGCCGCATGCCTGTCCACAGTCACTTCTGCCTTTTCTCTATATAAACAGCGTGTCGGCTGTCAGTCAGGTTTTGGAACTCAGCGCATACACTAGACGCTCCGCATCATAAGGCGTCCTGTCCATTTTGGAGAAAATTTAAGACTTTTAATGGCGCCTTATAGTCGGTACTCACGTTTTTCTCTTCACCTCTTATACGCTCACCCTTCACTCATTGGCGACTGGTACCTGCTCGGGACGTGCCTTTAGCGTCCTCTTACACGCCCACCCTTCAGTCATTGGCGGACTTCCGCATGCCTGTCGTCACTCACTCCGCCTGTTCTCTATATAAACAGCTTGTCGGCCAGAAGCGCTCTCAGTCATGCTTTGAAACTCAGCTAATACACGAGACGGTTCGCATTATAAGGCGTCCTGTCCATTTTGGAGAAAATTTAAGACTTTTAATGGCGCCTTATAGTCGTGAAAATATGGTAGTTCAAGCAAAACATGCAAATAGATAAATGATGGCTTCAAGAACCATGAGGAAAAGAGCACCCAATGGGAGCTAGCTGACGTGTCCGTCAAATCAACGCCCCTTCCCAGAAAAGAATAAAATAGTTTCCAAAAAGTAAACGCAGTCCTCAAGTTCAGGAAAGACAACTGGGAGAAAATAAATAAAAAGTCTGTTTGGCTCTCTTAAATGCTTTTGACAGAATACAATACATGCTGATTTATATAGCACTTTCACAACAGCTGTAACGAAGCGCTTGACAAAACAGTTAACATAAAGTAAGATAATAGACAACACATAAAACACGGACAGTTGTGCAATCCTAACCACTTTTCCCTCACACGCTTTATTGTTTAAAGCAGTTTGAGATGAAAGAGGAAAGAATCAAAGTGTCCTTTCACCAGTGTATCAGAGACGTCGCGTAAAATGGTTAATAATGACAGGAAGAAAAGTAGGTCGTGACCTATAGATAAAGAACTAGTAATGACCAAACCTGCTCTGCGTGAGCCAAATCGAGATTAAGACTTGTTGAAAACAGCCCCGCTGTCCTCTTTTTCCCTACAAAGTTGCTCCTCGTACTCCACCCTTTCTCTTGTTGTGCACATTTTTAGGGAAAAATCACAACACTTTACATTCACACGTGATCTGTTTTGCAACGCAGCGGCTAGCAAGCGAGGCCAAGTAAGTTGATCGAAGTCAGCTCAACTCGGCCCCAAAGCTTGAGATATTGATGTTACAGTCCAATAAAGCAATGATGGCCGTCTTGTAGTGATGGCTCCCGCAACACGGATGCGTCGACGCACGGGTCGAGCTCACTGAGAAATCCCTGGTTCGGTGAACGTTCTACTTCAAGACGATCACGTGACCAATACATGAACTGCGTCGACTCAATCCAGCGGGAGTCGATGGCGCAAAAGCCCGCCAAACTGTGTTTCTAAGGAAGTGCATCGAGCGATGCGATGCCGCCTGCCGAAGCAAGCCAGACCTCACCCTCGCTCGAACAAAAATACTGCATATATTTGGGCAAAAAAGAAAACATACAGATTATCAGAAAAACGTGTCCGTCTGACTTTGAGCGTCGTGTCGGCTAGGCTAGCTTAGCTGTTGTCGTGGTTCAAAGCTTCTTTGATATGTGACGTAGTTGGCGTCGGCGCTGATTGGTTGAACCAGGTGAGCATGTCCTTGCGCTCACCCGCGCACAGCAGAGAGCAGCTGACTACCGCGCACAGCAGAGAGCAGCTGACTATCGACTGCTGAGGCGCGCTTCACTCGAGTGGCATTGCTAGTCCGTGCGTATTATGGAGCAGCTCCCAGAGAAACGCAAATTGTCCGCCGTGTACAGCCATTTTGATCTCCTTTTGGAGAATAAAGTATTTCTTCAAATCTTCTTGTCTCACCAAGTGCCTCTCGGATTTTTGACATGTCTTATTCCATCCTAATTGAAATGAATTTCAAGGTAACTTAGTTCACTATTCACATATTTTATTGCAGGTGAAATGTCGTATTTGCCATACAAAAATATCATATGCCAACAAAAGCACCTCTGCAACTACATCTGGCATGTTACTCACCATTATTAGTAAGTTTTTTTTTGGAAACTGTTCAAAATGCCAATGTTGTTAGGTTTGGTTTTTTAGATGACCTGTGGTAACATTTGGATGATGAAGTAGGGAGACTGCGAAGAAGTGAAACAGCAGTTGCGATACCTGGCAGAGGGGAAAATTGCACGCAGTCAAGACTTTCTATTGTCATCGAAGGACCAACACACGACTGTTCCAAACCTGTCCAACCTCGCAAAGCAGTTTCTGTACGCCGGCATCACCACTACCATGCGAGCTTGTGTTCTCCACAGCAGGGGAAATAGCATGCAAGAAACGCAACAGACTGAAATTCAAAACACTGGAGCAATTTTTTTTTTCTGAATAAAAATTTATGAAGACAAAGCCCACAAGCATCCTCATTTACATCATTTTCACATTATTCAAACATATTGAATAATACAATATGAATGCATAGGTGTGAATGATATTGTATACTCTTCATTTTCAAATCAGTCAGTTCAGTATGTCAAGCGGGTTGTGAAGTCTGTATTCTGCTCATATTTAGCCATGCTGTATAACTTTCCAATGCCCGCAGTGCAGCTTGGCGTACTTGTAACAATCCTCACCTAGAATTGGAATACTCCCTGCTGAAGACGCACAAACTTTGGAATGCACCAAGCTGAGAATCGTTTTAGGAGAAACGAAAGTTATGATATCACACCTTGCGTCCTGGTAACGCCCTTCTGATGATATAAAAATGATGTGATTCTCTTCCTGCTTCGCACTCGTGACCATCGCAGCCATTGTCTGTAACCGCGGGTCCCTGGAATATTCTGTCATTAATAGCTTTGAAGAAATTGTTCATCAATTCCAGCCTTTATTTGAAGAACCAACATTCCCCTCGTCCGAATTTCAACGAATACAAGGGGAAGAGGAGGCCACTCTTCCCCCAACAGTTGCCTTGAGGGATTTTGAATGTCCAGCAGGTGTCAGTGGTCAGCGACACAGTATCAACAGAGTGTGTCATTGTGTCAACACGCTTCATGACGCCCATCACAGAGACAGGAAGGAGTTCTTTGAATTGCCATTGTAAGAGTCGTTCGTCCGTGTTGTGATGAGGTGACTTCTGTTTTTTTGGAAAATACAGTCTCTCATGGCCAAAACTATTCACGGCCTCGAAACGCCTCAGCGCACTGTTGTTTGGGAAGCAACATCACAGTGATATTTATTTTTTAAAAAGTCAGCGAGAGAGAAGCCCGGCCCGACCCAACCTGAAGCAATGACGGACATTTTAGGCCCTAAATTCGAGTCGGGCTCAGGCTTTAGATCTTACCTCTAGGCTCCTCCACCTCCGCTTTTGTGCAAGGGTGCTCAAGCTCCTCCTCTTTAATATAATGGGCCTGCTGCTCCTCTTCCTCTTTCAAGTAGGATACCTCTTTTTTCTCCTCTTCCTCTTTTCTGCTTGGCTCTCGACGAAGGCGGACGCTTTTTGCTCAACTCCTGCTCCTGACCTCAACCCCACCCTCCCCTTGGTCGCCACTTAGTCTTTGTGCTGTCTTTGTCTAACTTTTCCTAGCCTCCTACCGTATTTTCATCCAAAGAACTAACCATGGAATTAGTTAGCTGGTCTCTTGATGCAATCGACAAAATTTTTTCGACGAAAAGAGCAGGCAGTGGGGAGCCTGCTTGCCCCTCTGGGACATTTGCTGCCGGACACGCCCTTGATCCATGGAGAAAGTGGAGAATGGTGTGCCTGTCAATACTGTCCGTTGAGGATGTGGAAGACATCTACAATATCGGCCTTCTGATAACAGGTATGCTGCTGTTTGGTATTAGCAGCTTTCTGTTCTATCGCAAAATTCAACCGACGGGAGCGGCTTTATTGGAAGTGAAGAAGCTGCCGGTCATTCTGGATGATTTGGCGCGAATGTCCAACACTCAGACTCAAGCGGTGACTGAGCTCAACCGCAATTATTGTTGCGGTTTTGGAGCGACTGTACGATCGACAACAACATGGAGAAGTTGGAATCCGCACTGCGGAAAGAGATTGCGGATTTGGCTGATCGGCGCCAGTGAAGAGATACAGGCCACGGACTCAAGGCTGTCTGAAATTGTTGGCGGCCGTCCCTCCAAAACAAACAACGCTATCTGGCCCTTTCCCCTGGATGGAAGTATGCATGGAATCTAGGGCCCCCACCATCACCCACCTCCTTCTCGGCCATGGACTGATAAGCCGGGACTGTCTTCATGAGCAGACCTCGACGAAGCAGCTATGACCTGTACACGCATACACATACACAACTGGACAATCACACGCGCATACACATCCTTATTATCACCGTCTTCATCGCTCCGATTCTTTTCCCCCCCCCCCCCGTGACGTGGTTCGATCTGCAGAGCGCTCGTGTCCGTGCAGCTGGCCAGGTCAGCCGCGTCGCGGTCACCCCCCCCCCCCCTTCCCATTCATCCTCCCCCTTATTACATGTTATGTCTTGTGCCTTGTTGTAACTGTCATAGCTTATTTATGTGCTCAGGTATTTTTTATCCTGGACTTTAATTATCCTCGGAAGAGGATAGTTCGAGCGTGGGTTTTTTTTCCCCTCTCCCTACCCAGTGTTTTCCTTTATGAATTTTGACTGTAATTTCCCCATTGCGGGACAAATAAAGGGATATCTTATCTTATCTTACTGTGAGAAGGCTCATCACCCAGCCGCTCAGGACAAACATCTTCGCTGATGTCTGAAAGACACAAGAAGACAAACACGTGCGGACTTTGTGGAGAGTGTGGGGTGCCAGCAGAATCACCTCTAGATCAACCCCGGGAAAAGTTGGTTGTGGATTTCTGCAGAAACCAGTCCTCACCTGCACTGATGAACATCGAGGGTACGGACATAGAGAGGGTGACCTCCGACAAGTACCTGGGTGTTCTTCTCAACAATAAACTGGAATGGTCAACCAACACGGACGCCCTGATTAGGAAGGGACAGAGCCGACTCTTCCTACTCAGGAAACTGAACTGGTCAGGAGGGCCAGTTCTGTCCTGGGCTGCTCCCTGGACACTCTGGAGGAGGTGGGCAACAGGAGGATGCTCGCTAAGCTAAAAGCTATGATGGACAGTCCCTCCCACAGCCTCCAGCCCGCCCTGACAGCACTGCGTAGCTCCTTCAGCCAGAGACTGTTACACCCGCGCTGCAAGAAGGAGAGATACCGCCGCTGATGCCTACCGACTGCTGTCAGGCTGCTGAATAAACATACATGGAAACCTGTAACCACTGTAAATAGCACACCCACCTTACACAGTGTTTTCTATGCTATTGCTAATTCATCACATTTATTCTACAAATAGTTTATATAACACTTATATTGAACTGTGTACAGTTCTTTTCTGAAACATTTTGTTCCCCCCACTAATTTTGCTGCTGCAGACTGCAAATTTCCCCAGTGTGGGACAAATAAAGGTTATCTTATCTTAGTATTATGGTTTAGATTTAGAACGAAGGCTATTCGAAGAGCCGGATCAATCAATCAAAGTGAATTTGGATAGCACTTTTCAAACATAAAAGTGCAACTGAAAAGTGCAATTAAAAAAATCTAATTTAAAACACAAAAGGAGGACCCTTCTCCTCACTCCACAACATACACAGATACATATCACCAGATGCCAATGCACACAGACTTTAACGTGTTAATAAGAGTCTTATAAATAAAATGCCACCAGCATTTCAAGACAAACACATTTTGTGTTTGACAAAAGGTACAGTAAACATTCACATCGCTGGAATTCTATGAAAAGGAATTTCCTTCACCCGGAATAAAAACCTATGCATGAACATTTTGACTACGATATTACATTACTCCACGAGCCATTACTCGGATGGAGACGGAAGGCCGCGGCCAGCTTAAATACACGCAACCCCCACCCGATGCGACGGAAAGACACGACAGAAGACACATTTTCACTTCGCCTTTTTCTATCATCAGATCTGAAACGACGACGTGTAAGTGAGTTTATATTTGCGTGCGTTTTACTGTAATTACGAAAGATTTTAACTTTATTCACTTGCGTCCTGTAGATCATGGCATCGAAACAGAAGAACTGTAATGACTGCAGCGGAGCGAGTGAAATGCATCCGTTTGAGCGAGGCTGGACACAAAGTAAAAAGCATCCAGGAGACACTTGGAGTCGGAAAGAGGCAAATCTACGAAACTCAACTCAACTCAACTGTATTTATAGAGCACTTTCAAACAGCCATCGCTGCATACAAAGTGCTATACAAAGTGCTGTACATGGAGCAATGAACATATACAACAGTAAAGCAAATCCGTAAAGATGGTAGAAAGCACCGAACAGCAAAACCAAGAACAAATCTAAGTCATGGTGAGTATATTGCCAAAGAATACAAGTGAGTTTTGAGGCGGGTTTTGAAGATGGTCAGCGATGAGGCTTGCCGAATGTTCAGTGGGAGGTCGTTCCAGAGAGAGGGACCAGCAACAGAAAAGACTCGATCCCCTCTGAGCCTCAGTTTAGTTCTTGGTACTTCTGATAATGTCTGGTCCACAGCGGTGATCAACGGGACAGTTACTTGCAACTAGTAAGAAAACTGTATGACACGCAGGCAAACATTGTCATAAACCAAAGAATGCATCCAACAAAACAATCCAGAATTGACACATTTTTCCCAAGACAGAAAAAAAAACATTAAAATACTGTACGTATTGTACTGTTGTGATTTTTTTGGATACAGCTGTATTGCAGTTTTTGTGATATAAACAGTTTTTGGACAGTATACAGTATTTTTGCATTTTATTGATTGGGTTGTTACACGTGCATTTTGTCAACATACATGCAGGTTCATAAAGGACATACATCAGGCTCATTTCCCAAATGAGGAATTTGGGAAATGAGCCTGTAAATGTAAAAGGAAATTCAGAAATGATAAAAAATGTGTGAGTAATCACGATTAATTTTTTAGTTCATTTGAGTTAATTATGACAGTTGCATTTTTAATTAGATTAAATATTTTAATCGTTTGAAAGCTCTAATCTATATATATATATATGGCTGGATACCTCAGTTGGTAAGGCATCGGTTGGAGTACGGGAGACGGTGGTTCGAATCCCGCTTGGGGCAAAAAATTAGCACACCATCCAGTGTGGGTCCTTGGGCAAGATCCTTTACGCTAATGCCTACCTCATACAATGATGAGAGACAATAAAATGAATGACATGCCAGACGTCGCCCGGCCAAACAAGGTCTGCGTCAGAGCACCTTGATGGGCTACTGGAACAAAGCGGAGATGGGCGAGATGCGATAACATGGCTCTGTTGGAATGCTACTACACAAGGAATCCACAGTCACGGTTGACAACGAAACAACTAGTAGCTCAGTGTTCCAACATCCACAAACAGCAACTGCTGTCACAACTTGAGATTGATGAGGTACAACGCAGGTTCCATGGTGAAGGGCCCCGGGCTGCCAGATCAGAGGAGGAGGTCATACCAGGTTACCATGGAAAAGATGGTTGGAGGCTAAGATCAAGGCGGCTCGGACAGATGTGAGTCAATTGACAGAGGCCCAGAGAGGTGTGATGAAAAGGCCAATACCCGAGAGGTATATCCAGATGACCATACCTGAAGCACTCGAAACTGCCAAACAAAGGCTCCAAGCCTTGTCCAGCCGCCTAAAGCGGTACATGAAAGAGAATGAGGCCAGACAAATAAACAGGCTGTTTGCAACACAACCTGCGAAAGTGTACGCTCAGTGGCAGGGTCCTAACAACAGAGCTGACCCACCAAGACTGGAAACTGAAAGGTACTGGAAAGGCATATGGGAGAAGGAGGTTGCACATAACAGCAGTGCACAATGGCTTGTGACCCTGAGAGAGGAGCACAGCAACCTCCCTGAACAGAACCCAGTTACCATAACAGTGGCAGACATACAGGAAAGAGTCTCAGATATGAGGAACTGGACATTACAAGGCCCGGACGGTCCACACCTACTGGCTAAAGAAACTCACAGCACTCCATGAGCGCCTAGCAGCACAAATGAACCAGCTGCTGAGGGAAGGGACTCACCCAGGATGGCTAACCGAAGGCCGAACGATCCTGATCATGAAGGATCCCTCAAAGGGTGCAGTCCCATCCAACTATCAGCCAATAACCTGTCTCTCCACAACATGGAAGCTCATGTCAGGCATCATTGCGGCTAAGATAAGTGGACACATGGATCAATACATGAGTGAAGCACAGAAGGGCATTGGTAGAGATACCAGAGGAGCCAAACATCAGCTCCTGGTTGACAGAACAGTCGCACAAGACTGCAGGTCCCGACATACCAACCTGTGCACAGCCTGGATTACAAGAAAGCCTATGACTCGATGCCACATACATGGATCACTGAATGCTCGGAGTTGTATCAGGTGAACAGGACCCTAAGACCCATCGTTGCAAATTCGATGAGGATGTGGAAAACCACACTTGAACCCAATGGCAAGCCACTGACCCAAGTGTCCATCAAATGTGGCATATACCAAGGCGATGCACTCTCCCCATTGCTGTTCTGCATAGGACTAAACCCCCTAAGCCAAGTAATCACCAGACAGGCTATGGATACCACCTCAAAAATGGAGCTACGATCAGTCACCTCCTCTACATGGATGACATAAAGCTGTATGCTAAGAGTGAAAGGGACATAGACTCCCTGATCCACACAACCAGGATCCACAGCAGCGACATCGGGATGTCATTCGAGCTTGAGAAATGTAGTCGGATGGTGACTACGAGAGGAAAGGTAGTCCGCACTGAAGGGGTCTCACTCCCTGAAGGAACAATAGCAGACATTGAGGACAGCTACAAGTACCTCGGTATGCCACAAGCCAACGGCAACCTCGAACTGGCAACAAGGAAAGCGGCTACGGCCAAATACCTCTAGCGAGTGAGGCAAGTCCTAAGAAGCCTGCTCAATGGCAGGAATAAGACACGGGCAAAAAACAGCTATGCCCTGCCAGTGATCAGATACCCTGCAGGAATAATAAGGTGGCCAAAGAAAGAGATTCAGACCACAGACGTTAAGACCCGAAAGCTCCTGACCATGCATGGAGGGTTCCATCCCAAATCCAGCACCCTGAGACTGTACGCAAGCCAAAAGGAAGGAGGCCGGGGACTAGTGAGTGTGAGAGCCACTGTCCAGGATGAATTATCCAAGCTCCATGAATACATCAAGGAGAAGGCTCCAACGGATGACGTACTCAGAGAACCCCTACACGGGATGTACCACCGGACCATAACTGAAGTGGCTGATCTCAAGAAGTCCTATCAGTGGACAGCACAGAGGCACTCATCCTGGCTGTTCAGGAGCAGGCCCTGACCACCAGAGCCATTGAGGCACAGATATACCACACCAGGTGTAGGTTGTGCAAAGAGGCACCTGAGACGATCCAACACATAACTGCAGGGTGTAAGATGCTGGCTGGGAAAGCCGACATGGAACGCCATAACCAGGTGGCTGGCATAGTCTACCGAAACATCTGTGCGGAGTATGGACTGGAAACCCCAAGGTCAAAATGGGAAATACCTCCGAAGGTGGTGGAGAATGACAGAGCGAAGATCCTGTGGGACTTCCAGATCCAGACTGACAAGATGTTAATGGCGAACCAACCAGATATCGTGATCATAGATAAAGGGCAGAGGAAAGCCGTTGTAGTGGATGTAGAGGTCCCAAGTGATGGAAACATCAGAAAGAAGGAACACGAGAAACACCAAGGGCTCAGAGAGGAGCTGGAGAGAGCCTGGAAGGTAAAGGTAACAGTCGTGCCTGTGGTGGTCGGAGCACTCGGGGCAGTGACCCCCAAACTAGATGAGTGGTTGCAACAGATCCCGGGAACAACATCGGACATCTCAGTCCAGAAATGTGCAGTGCTGGGAACAGCAAGGATACTGCGCAGAACCCTCAAGCTTCCTGGCCTCTGGTAGGGACCCGAGCTGAATGAGGGACAGACACCAGCCGAGGGGTGAGAAAAGGATTTTTTATATACATATATATATACATATATATATATATATATATATATATATATCAGAGATGTGTTCCTCGAGCCGGTCCTTGGCCTCGAGGACCAGGGGGCGGTCCTTGGTCCTCGGCCTTGGCCTCGGAGTCAAGTCCTTGGCCTCGGGAGTCAAGTCCTTGGCCTTGGATTGCCGGTCCTCGGACACAATGAGGGATTTGAGCCTCGAATCCCTTGTATAAGAACCGCAGTAATTACGAAGGAATCTATTGAATTCCCTCCAAGGAAACCCATATTGATGGATTAACTCTGCCGCTTTAAGAGGGGCTGGTCTGCCACTGAGAGAAAACAGTAGGCGCAACGGATAAAGAGCGGCATCACAGTTAGTTTCAATCACGGTTTGTTGCGTTCGCGATCGGCAGTTTAAATAGCGTGTAAAGCCTTTCTGTAACAGTGGTGTCTTTTATTTAGTTATTTTTGCACAGTCGTCACGTTTGTGCGGTTGCACTAGAATGTTTGTTTGAACCAAGTAATTTGCGTTACAGCTGGAGTCAATAATGTCGGCAGTTCACTTCCGGGTTTGGCCGTTGGGATTTGGAGTCCTTTTGCTCGATTCCAGTTTTGTTTCCTGAATGCTTTCTCATGTTTGGAATAATGAATATTGATAATACATAGTATAAAATCATGGTTGATTTAATTATTTATTATTGTTTGTTTGTTTATTGAACATAAAACATATATACAGTAATAATTTGACAGAAAATAAGGTAGATAAAAAAAGTAAAAAGAAAGAAATCAATCTTCATTCAACACAGTTATTATGTTCAAGGGAGTAGGAAGAAGTAAAAAACTTATCTAGTCCTACCCCGTTATGTGATTGTATCTAATAAATCATTTTTATATTATTATTATTATGAAGTTGAAGGTATTAATTAATGTAACTTGTAATTAATGTAGTATTAGTGGTAATAATAGTCGTACTCAGAGAATGGTTCGGGATTCAGCCATCTCATTACCTCTGCGTCCCGCGGCCTAGGCGCATAATTTTCTCACGTGACGCACAGTTCCAAACAATGTGCGTTTTTCGGACGCAAAGAAATTTCTCAGTCAAAACAAACAAACAAAAAAACTACGGCAAGCCTGAGGATTTCAAAGTAACAATCGTTTCCGGTCGCGTGTCGTTTCCGAAAAATAGTTTAATTATAAAAGTCACCGCACTTGAATTGACTGTGTGATCCACGCGATTTCACTGCACCTGTATGTGTGTTTGTGATGTGGTGTGGTGTGTGTTTCTTCTAATTTACTTTCGTTTTGTTTTGTTTTCAGGGCTGGGGGGGACACAACAGATGACGTTATGTGCGCTTGCGGGTTGTTATTTTAGTCCGCAAACTGAGGAATCGCGCGGATGAAAGTTTGAGATGGCGGCGAAAAAAACTCACCAAGGTCTACTAATTACGATATTTAAGAAATGGGAATGCTTGTCTGATTTTTCGTATGAATCGTCCAAAGGGCGTATCACTAAACTCACCTGTGACGTATGCACAGAACGCGAGAGCGAAATACGACGCGAGGCACGATTACGAGGCAAATTGGTCATTAGATTTGTAGGCTAATCGCTGTGAAAAATATTATGAAACAGTATTGGTTATTCTATAATTTACTGGTTGTAGCATGGTAACTTTATGAATAAAATATTCGTCACAAGGTGTAGTAATGCTAATGTTAACTGTTGGTAGAACGAATGATGACGTGTGTTAAATTATTTCGTCAAATTGATCGTAGATTACACATGCATCTTCTTGGGAAGAGGATGTCAAGCCACATCAATACTTACCTGTATTAATGATTATCAGTCAATTAATCTTTGCAGTGTGAGATTGGAAAAAATACTCTGATGATGCCACATGAGTACACCAGTTTTTGATCCATTTATCTTTTATAATAAATAATAATAAATAAACCTGGAGTACACGGCTGCTGTTGTAATGTTCATTCATTGTTAATGCATAGATTTCAAACATTGAGCCTTGAAACATTATACTTCTGAGTTTGGGAATTCTTGATTATCAAGATCAGTCAAAATAGAAAAATGGGTTCCCATGATGAACGTTTACGGAACCCAACATTTGTTATCGTGGTTTCCCATTCAGTAATCCGACGGAACTGAAAAACGGTTACCATGAATTTCCGAAATCCTCAGGCCTGCTCCTGAATTATTAAAATTTTTGCAGCATTTGTTTATCATTGTATTTATATGTTGTTGTTTGTGTTATTATCATATGCAATTGAATAAGTAGACCCTTTCAGATTTCGAAATTTGGGACTCTCTCAATCCATAATGGCACTCCTACTTTTCTGATCAGCGAGTCCCTGCGACTCGTTGCCGGTAAACTGTAAAATTATGACTGAGAGATTAGCCCTTTTTCTGCAGCCAGTGATTGACTTCTATGCAGTCATTTCTCAACTTGTGTTCCGAGCCATGTCATGCCTGTTGAGTGTTGATTTACTTCATATTAAGAAACTACTGCACTGAAACATTAATTCATAAATGTATACCATGTGATTTTATTTTTTTTTCTCAGTATAAATAACACGTACCCTGACTGTTCTACTCTTTGAATAAAAACATCTTCATTCAAGCGTTCGGGAGTGCAAAGGGTTATGATGGAAGGGTGTTGCAAATCATGAAGACCTGCCAAGTGGTATGATAGCATTGTTTTATACATGTCCTCGGCTAGGCCTCAGTTTTAAAATCAGTCCTTGGTCCTTGGCCTCGGAGGCAAGTCCTTGGTCCTTGGCCTTGCCCCGGAAAATTTTCCAAGTCCTTGGCCTTGGCCTCGGAGTCATGTCCTTGGTCTTGGCCTTGGGTTGCCGGTCCTTGGACACAACACTGATATATATATATGTATATATATATATGTATACACACACACACACCGTATTTTCCGCACTGTAGAGCGCACCAAAAAGTCTTCCATTTTCTTAAAAGCTCACCGAGCACCTTATGCTTCCAATGTTATAACTTGCTGTTGGTTCAGTGAACTGTGTCGCTGCTTTATTAAATAAGTTTGTGTTGCAGCTCCAAAAAAAGGAGAGCTGTGTTGTTAATTTTTTCAAACAGTCTCAACAAATACAGGTACGTCTTTGTCTGTCCATGCCTTCTTCCATTCGACTCGAGAGATGTTCAAGACCGCCCCCGAAAAACGTAAACGATTACTTAAATGAAATGACAAAAATTGAAAATAATCCATCAAAACTGAAAAGCAAGCGAGGATATCACAAAATAAATTCAACAGCCCCCCCCCGAAGGAATTTATATTGTGATTTCATCATTTGTGAATTCACAACAAAGGAATACATAACTACAACTGACATCTTGTGTTATTTTGACTTCAAGATGGCGCCGTGAGAGTGGCTGCCTTTCCAGCAGCTCCTATTTTGTTTTTCTACTTCTTCCTCTCATAACTGCTGCTGTGAAGTGGGAATTTCTCCATTGTGAGACTATTAAAAGTTTTCTTATCTTATCTTATCTGGTCGTGCTGGTGGAGCTACAATACAGGAAATGCCAATGCGTTTTTCGGAGGTGGTTATGAACGCCTCTCCTGTTGAACGGAATACGAGAAGGCACTGAGACAGACAAAGACTCACCTGTATTTGTTGAAAAAAGGAGAGCTGTGGTTGTGGTTTTATTATTTTTTTAAACGCAGACTTTATCAATGATTTTCACAGTCTCAGAAAGTTCAGGTACTGTACGTCTTTGTCCGTCTCCGTGCTTTCCTCCGTTCCACTCGAGAGGCGTTCATGGCCACCTACGAAAAATGTAAATTAATTTTTATTCAATGAAATCACGAAGAAAATCAAGCGAGAAAATCACAAAATAAGTTCTGTCGCGGGGGGGGATATAGAATTTATTTCATCTGAACACTGATGTTGCCCATAATCTTGTAAAACATTTGTTTGCTCTCATCTCTGACTGACTGATTTCTTCCGCTGTCGTTTCGGCCAAGTGTGCAGCATTTCTGCTCAAATCAATCATACAGTGTGTTAAAGTCTCGTCTCATGCGTTCAACAACTCTGATGGTGATGTGGGTTTGCGCACAACAATATCCAATGTCCATGACTTTGTTTTGCAGCACTCTAAAAAGTGCATCAGTTTCGCTGAAAATGCCCTCATTAAAAAGCACGTCGATGCTTTTGACAGCCATCGATCATATCCAGTGACATCCATCATTTGAGTGTCATTGTCCCAGTGATCGGGATCATATGTTTGCGCTACTAGTTTTTTAACACAGCTGTTTTTCTCCAACACTTCCAAGACATACGCAGCTACAGCAGGGGCTCGCCTATCATCACTTACGTAATCAAATCCTAAAAATGCTTCCTTCACCACACAGTCCACTTCACTTTTGGCTACATAGCGCAAAATAACAGATCTGTGCTTTGTTTGTGATGTCCCTAGTCTCGTCCACCTCTACAGCAACAAATGGGGCAGCATTGATCTCCCTTTTTAGATCATTTATTATCACATCACCGATTGCTTCAATTAGATCGTTCTGTATTCTATTGGACAAGCCAGAAAACACAGTGGATGAGTCCAAATGTCTAGATAACCTCTCGTCTTTCTCAGCAAAAGCATGTAATAGTTCTACATAATTGCCACAATTAGAAGAGCTTGCCTTCTCGTCGTGACCACGAAATGCCAACTCCTGTTTCGCGAAAAAGCAGGTTGCATGAATGAGGTCTTTCAAAATCTCTCGGTTTTCCTTTACCTTGGCATTGTGGATGCTAACGTTGAGCCCGCGCTGTTCGTTCAGTGCCAAATCGATCCTTGCGCTTTTCATGTCACAATATCCCGTGTTAGTCCAGACATTGTCACAAGTTGAGAACAAAAAGCAGGGAAAACAGTAAAGACGGGTTTTCGAAGGACAACCACATCAGCGTTCTTTTCGGCTGTACCACTCCGTTTGAAAAGTTGTCCGGGCTGTCCCGTAGTTTGAAGCAAACCTTTTCGCTCCGGCGTTGGTCTAGCTGTGTTAATCACGTCCACTTTTGACTGAAAGTCCAGTTTTGAGAAGTTTTTAAGCTTTGATATATAATCCTCTTCTTCCATTTTGGCAGTCCGACGTAGCAAATCAAAAAAAGGATCGCACTTGACTCGCCTGGCGCCTCTGCGCAGAAGAACAGCGCAACGTACCGGTTGGCTCACGTGCGCCCTCTTAATTGCGGCAGAGAACTATCTGCCGCAACCTGTGCCTTTTCGCTGCGGTTTTATTTCCCATCAGCAAATCTAAATATGTCACACAAAAAAAACCTTAACCTTTAATGGTTAAAAACATTAGCCAGACTGTGGAAAAACAGGTCAAATAAACGTATCTGCAACCATTATATTGGCGACGTGCAGATGTACGGCAAGCAGCATGTGCCAGTTGCATGTATCAACCCAGTTTGTGATAATTGCGCATTCAGAGGTGCGGCTCTGCCTCACCTGCCTCCCCTGACCGCACGTCCCTGTTGCTGAGCTATTTACAAAATTCGCCGTGTACCAGAAGACTTCCACATCCCAATGGATCCAGAACATGTTTGTGTATTTAGTCATTGCCCGTGATCGTTTGTCACTCTTTCGTGTTAGCAAGCCTGCTTCAGCTATAGCTAACTCAAGTTAGCGGGGAACTCCAGAATAAAGTATAAAGTACTTTTAGCATGATCACGCAGGTAGTTTATCTGTTGTCGGCATCTTCGCCTAGGGCAGTCCTTCTGTAATGTTTAGTCACCAAAATTGTGTCGCAGACAACTGGCTGGTCAATCAAACGGGAGTCCTCGATTGATGACAGGGTTGAACGACGTGAGCCACGATCTTATTGAAGTTTATTTTACACTTGGTACAAGAACAACCCTTTTGCGTGTCTTTTACATTCATGGCCAAAAGCCGTTTTTCTGTACACATGTACACTAAAATCCTGACGGGTTGTAAAGTGATCAGCACACTTCGATTTAAAATTTCGGGTTATGCAGTATTTCCAACGTTGGAAGGAAACTGTCCGAAATCGAGGACACCCTGTGCAGTGAGTTGTGTAACACGCATTTCAGGTTGGACCCGTCTTTGACGCCAAGAAAAAAATTGGACAAGCATGCATCACAAACATTGTTATTGAGGCACGGTACACCCATTCATCCATTTTCTGATCCGCTTATCCTCACAAGGGCCTTCTTTGGGTTGTTTGTTTATTGAACTAAGAAACAGATAACAGAAATTTGGGAGCAAGGGAAGTTAAAAAAAATAAAAACAAATAGTGATAATTGAACACAATATACATGGTCAAAGGAAGTAAGAAGAAAAAAAACGAATCTAGTCCCACCCCTTGTTTTTTTGTGAGTTTTAACTTGATTTATTTTAAAATTGTCATTGATTGTTCATTTGGCATTTCGCAATCTGAAAGGAAAAAGTCAATGTACACTGGCACATTTCTATATCACTCTACTCTCAGACTCAATCAATATTCACTTACAATGCAGCATTTAATAATTTTACCAACTTTAATCTGATTTAAATCGTTTTTTTTAAACTTGACTTTTAAACCTGTTTTTGATCCCAGCAAGCGATTCACAATTCTCGATTCGAGGCGAGGAAGCTAAGAGCAGACTAAACTCGGCCGAGAAGTCCTGACGAGTACCGATACAACTGTAACTGGACATGAAGATTTCACACAAGGTGTTTTTATCTGGAAACACGGTACCACATGTCCTGTATTCGTGGATTTAATACAAATTCAGGGAAATGCAGTGATGCGGGTGGTTGGGAAAATCAAGTACGACTTGGACACTGATGCTAAAAAAATCTGGAGTTAGGAACCTATAGCTCGCCAGCCAGGTGCGGCTCTTTGGATGATATCATCTGGCTTGCAGATAAAACAAAATATTTTCACTTGTTTCATCCATCCATTTAACAAGTGGATGATACTGTTGAAACTACGTTGGCCATTGCTGGGTCAACAGGTAAACGCCCCCTTTTGAATCAGTCTGCCATGGTCATTCGCTCAAAGCTAACCTTCAACAAAGCAGTTGGTGAAAAGGAAAAAAAAAGATGACGAGTATGGTCCACTTCAGGGCGAATGGACCGAAGCATTCACTTTTGTGAAGAGAACAGGTTCTGCGCTGTGCCGAATTTGCGATGACAAAATACCATCGATGAAACAGTCTGATGTCGCGCGGCACTTTGACACCATTCTACGTTCGAAACAAAACACACTGCCGGAGACAGCAGAAAGGAAGCGTGCAAGCTACTGAGCAGGATGCAAGCTGGCCAGCAGCAACTCCGCATATGGACCCGCCGGCAAGTCCATTAGCTTTGCTGGATCTTGAGCAATAGTGAGGAACGGAAAACCATTTCCATTAATAGTGATTATTATAACAAAACTATTTCAAAGAATACATTCAGAGGCTTATTATACGGGCATTATGTTGAATTCATTTTTAAAATGCACGATATTATATGGCTCTCACTGAAATACATTTCCAAATATTTTGCTTTCATGGCTCTCAGTCAAAAAGTTTCCCGACCCCTGCTCAAAATTGTCCCGAGGTGTGACCGTGAATATATACAGTGTGTGTGTGTGTGCGTGTGTACATATATATATATATATATATATATATACATATATCTCTCTCTCTCTCTCTCTCTCTCTCTCTCTCTCTCTCTCTCTCTCTCTCTCTCTTTGTGGGCGGCCCGGTAGTCCAGTGGTTAGCACGTCGACTTCACAGTGCAGAGGTACCGGGTTCAATTCCAGCTCCGGCCTCCCTGTGTGGAGTTTGCATGTTCTCCGTGGGTTTTCTCCGGGTACTCCGGTTTCCTCCCACATTCCAAAAACATGTGTGGCAGGCGGATTGAACTCTCTAAAATTGTCCCTAGGTGTGATTGTGAGCGTGGATGGTTGTTTGTCTCTGTGTGCCCTGCGATTGGCTGGCAACCGATTCAGGGTGTCCCCCGCCTACTGCCCGACAGCTGGGATAGGCTCCAGCACCCCCCGCGACCCTAGTGAGGATCAAGCGGTTCGGAAAATGGATGGATGGATATATATATATATTAGAGCTGTCAGTTTAGTGCGTTTTTGTTGGCATTAATTTCAATGAATTTTAACGGGATTAAATTTTTTCTCGCGAGATTAACGCGGCACACGTCACAGCGGATGTTATGTTTCTCTATAAATAAACCAGAAACAAAACAACAAGCGCGCTGCACAGGTCCACGCACGTTTGTTTTGCCAGCCACGGCAACGCGAGACACCGAAAACGGATACTTTAAGAGTTTATGAATGGAAAGTTTACTTTTAAAAAGTTGCCAGATTGTTCCAATGACAAGACCAAAGTTACCTGTATGTTTTGCAGTCGTAAACTGAGCTATCATCATAGCACGTCGAGTCTGAAATACCACTTAATGGCAAAGCACACAGCTGACTCGTCTCAGACAGACAGCAATGGATCATTTCAAAGTGAAGAAAATGGATAACACGACAAAAAACAAATTTGCTGAAGCCATAGCTAAATGTATGGCTACTGCATGCAAGCTGTCAACATTGTCCACAGCTCGACTCAAGCTGAAATCATTCGCATTGCATCTAACAACTCCACTACGGATTGCCAGCGAGAGCCTCCATTACAAGCTGTGTACAGAAATTGTATGTAGCGGAGAAGGCTAAGTAAGGTACACCAAGCGGAAGAAGACACTATTTCGGGAGAGAAATAAGAGACTAGGTTGATGAGCCTCTGGTGAATAAAGAGCAGGCATTACGTTGAGTTCGATGTATGGCACTGACGCGATTGCTACTTGTTTGGAACTATTTTGTGTGGAAGGTTACAGTGTTCTGTGTCCGTATAAATAAAGCGGGTGGAGCTTCTCTGTGTTCGTCTGGCACCGACTGTGCGCTGATGCACGTCGAGAGTTTAGCGGTGCAGTGGTAGCGACCACACTGAAAATAAAACGTCTCCAGTATTGTCATCGAACCAAGTCTAGTCATCCGAAATGATGTCTACACAAAACTGTAGAGACTTGCGCGCAAGAAGGACCAACAGAATCAACATAGCCTGACTGCTGTGTTCAAAGCAAACTTGAGAAAAACGAAGTATGCAACCATGGCTTCAATCCACTAAAGACTGAGTACTAGTTTACCTTAGATGTGCACTTTATAATGTTATATTGCTCTGTTTTGATTCCATAAAAAGAGCTGTTAAAGCAGCTGTCGTGTGACAAAATATTTTTTTCACTGTTGTTGATGGACAGTAATATTGTGTGAGAGATTATGTGTGAATAACTGCTCCAAGTGAAAATTGTTCATGTAAAATTGAAAATCAAAATTGTTATTTCAGTAAATATTTGCATTTTGCACATAGAAAACTGATTCATGATTCCATGTTGATGAGAGCATGAAAATGGGGAAAAATAGGGCAAAAAAATATATAAAAGGAAATTCAGAAAGGCTAAAAAATTCGTGAGTGATCACGATAAATGTTTTAGTTCATTTGAGTTAATTATGACAGTTGCATTTTTAATTAAATATTTTAATCATTTGACAGCTCTAATATATATATACATATATACGCACACACACTCACTGCGTACAAGAAAGACAGCATTTAAAGGCTTTTAAAAAGAGTACAAGACAAGCGAAACGAACGTTGTGACCAAACCTAATCTGTGAAGAACTCTTGGCTGCATCCTGCCAATGGCGTCCAGCAGTTGACGTTGTCCCTCGTGGTCCTCTTTTTCTCCACAAAGTTCCTCCTCGTATTCTGATGTCCTTGTGCACATTGTTCACACTGAAATTACAACAACAATTTTACGTTTACGATTTCTGCAGAGCGATGTGTTGAGCACGAGCGCCTTTGTTTGCGGCGAGCAAGCTAACCGAAGCTAAACTAGGCCGAGAAACACCAATGTCCACCGAGACGACTTTAATCGGGCATGAAACTTCAACGAAAGATGTTTTGGTCCAGCGAGATGACGGTGGACGCCCCGAGTGGAGGTTTGAACATGTTAACAACAAACTCAGGAGAATTTAGTCAAGAGTGTAGATCCCTCCTCGCTCATCAATCCTGGACTGCGGACAAGACAGCGATTGTGAAAACTCTGCAAAACGGAAAGCTGCCAACAGAGACCACCGTTGACCACCTTCAAAATAAAAGACACCAAACTTATGCATGCACGTGAGTGGTTTGGATTTCAAATACTGTCGTTTTGATATGAAGAAACCAGTCCGTTTATGAGCTTGAAAGTAGTTTTAAATCTTGGACTTCAAAGCCACCCGTCCCCTGGAGGGTGGTAGGACAGTTGAAATGATTTGCTTTTTTTTCTGACGAAACCAGCATTTTTTTTAAATCTGAGATCTCAGTCGTTTTTTTCATGGGTCAAATCTGATACCAAAACAACTGATAAGAACTGAGAACCATTTAACTTATGTTTTTTTCCTTGTTCATCTTTTTGTATTCTGGTTCAGAGGAGTGTACGGTATTAATTCCGTTTCCCATCTACTCCTATTGTAAATATTTACTCAATATATTTTTTTGTAAAAAACTCAGTGTGTTTTCTTCCTGTTGGAGGTTTCCCCTTGACTCTAACTAGAGTCTGCTGTTGCCAATCTCACTGTGACCTGAAGTAGTGCACCCTAACTCAAATAGATTTGGTAAATTGACACACTTTCCCATGACAACTTAATTGAAGGGTGCCACTAGTAGCTGCACCTCGGGTGGCTACACGATTTGGCGAGTTTTAATATATACAGTCTTGTAAAATAAAAATGTTTCAAATAATTTCTTCAGGTAACGATGAGTTCACCCTGAGAGTATTGTAATGCCCTTCAGTAGCGGAGAGAAGGATGCTCGCAGTCGCTGATACTGTCAATCATTTTTAATAACAAAATAAGTAATAAACACACGCATTCAAAGGAGTTGCTGTTAGCCACAACTCACGCCCATGCGCTCCTCACTCAGACTAACTGCCTGAGCCAATATTCTCCCAACCTGGCTCCTCCCCTCCCTATGATGTCACACAAATACAAGAAACAGATATTACACTGCCCTCCCCTTTATGAAACCCTCGCCCCGAGGGTTCAACAAAAAAAGTCCTCCAGCCGTCGTGGTCTTCGTCTCAGCCTCTGTGGTCGGCCTGGCTCTGAGTCAATACCACCTTCAGCCGGCTAGCTTGGGACAACATTGGTGGGATCAGGGGAACATGGATCCACCACATGTTCTGAACTGGTGGATGAAGCGGACCCCGCCTCAAATACAGGAACACCGCTGCCCCGGTAGGGGGCCAACCTGTCCCGATGTAGGGCAACCTTTCTGCCCCTGGGGGGGACTGCCACCCGATAAACTACCTCTCCCACCCGCTCAAGTACCCTACATGGACCGTCCCAATGGCTGTCGAGCTTGGGGCAGCGCCCTTTTTTTCTTTTAGGTGTATACACCCAAACCAGTTCCCCAATCTGGAAGTTCCGCCCCTTGCTCCGCACATCATAGTTCCGCTTTTGACGTGCACCGGCTTTCTCAAGCTGGTCCCGTGCGAACGCGTGCGCTGCCTCCAGCCGATCCTGCAGTCTCCGGGCATACTCCAGTCCCGGCTGGTCCTCTGAGCTGCCGGGAGGTCTTCCAAACGCCATCTCTGCCGGTGTCCGAATTTCCCGGCCCAACATCAGCAGAGCAGGAGTACAGCTCGTGGAACTTCGGACCGCCGAACGATAAGCCATCAGTACCAGCGGAATGTGCTGGTCCCAATCGCGTTGGTGTTTGGAGGTGAGGATGGCGAGCTGCTGCTGCATGGTGCGGTTAAATCGTTCCACAGGACCATCGCTCTGCGGATGCAAAGGTGTGGTGCGTGTTTTCTGCATGTCCAGACGTTTACAAAGAGCAGCAAATACTTTGGACTCAAAATTTCTACCTTGGTCACTGTGGAGGATATCTGCAGTCCCAAACCGACAGAACATGCCCTCCAGTAGCGCATCCGCCACTGTCTCCGCCTCTTGGTCTGGCAGTGCGTATGCCTCAGGCCACTTAGTAAAATAGTCCATCGCACATAGCACGTAACGGTTCCCTCTGTCCGTCACGGGGAAAGGGCCCATAATGTCCACAGCAATCCTCTCCATGGGCGCCCCAACCCTCTGTTGCTGAAGCGGTACGTGCAATTGGTCTTGAGGTCCCTTGTAGGCTGCACACTCGTCACAGCGCCGGCAGAAGTCCTCTACGTCCCGTCGATGCTGACCCCAATAGAACCCTTGGCGCAGCCGTCGGAGGGTCTTGGTGCTGCCAAAGTGTCCTGAGCCAGTGCTCCCATGGCATGCTCTCAGCACCATCTCTTTAAGAGCTCCGGGCACTACCACCTGCCATCTCTCCTCCCCGGTGGCTGGTTCCTTCCAGGCACGCTGCAACACGCCGTCCTTCATGCGTAACACAGCAAACTTGCTCCAAAGGCCTTTGGTGGCAGCGGAGAGTCCCATCACTCCTTCCCAGGGTGGCCTCCTGCCACTCTGGACCCACTGTCACACAGGGTTGAGATCACGGTCCTCTTCCTGCTTGGCAGCCCACTCTGTAGTGTCCACAGCCTCCAAGGTGCAGCATGACGGTCCAGCAGCAGTCGCTTCCCCACGCAGCTCCAACTCCCTGGCATCCCGCCGGTCGCAGTAGCTGCAGCCACTAACCGAACATGGCCGCCGGGAAAGGGCGTCCGCATTGGCATGTTGAGCTCCAGCCCGATGTACCACCGTGAAGTGGAACGCCTGCAGCTCCTCCAGCCACCGTGCTACTTGGCCTTCTGGTTCCTTGAATGACATCAGCCACTGTAGTGCGGCGTGATCTGTCCTGATGGTGAAAGGCACGCCACACAGGTAATACTTGAAATGGCGTGTAGCCAAAACAACTGCTAACAGTTCACGTCTGGTAACACAGTAGCGTCGTTCACTCTTATTGAAAGTGCGGCTGAAATAGGCCACCACTCGCTCACCTTCCGGCCCCACCTGTGACAACACCGCCCCCATGCCGACATTACTTGCGTCCGTGTCCAGCACAAAAGGTAAGGCTGGATCTGGCGGGGTGAGAACAGGAGCATTCATGAGGGCTCTTTTTAGGCTGCAGAACGCCTCCTGACAATCCGGCATCCAGAGGAAGGGTTGGTTGTCTTTAAGGAGGTGGAACAAGGGCGCCCCGATGCAAGAGAATCCCTTCACGAACCGTCTGTAGTACGAGGCCAGCCCCAAGAAGCTTTTCAACTGCTTCTGGTCCCTTGGTACTGGCCAATCTTTAATGGTGCGGACCTTCTCCTCCAGCATGCTGATGCCCTCACCGTTCACTCGGTGGCCCAGGAACTCCACCTCCCGCTGCATAAAGTGGCACTTTTCTGGGTGCAGTTTCAGCCCAGCCGCTGCAATTCTTCCCAGCACCAGTCTCAGAGACTCCATTGCAGCCTGAAAAGACCCACCATGGACGAGGACATCATCCAAATACACCAGGCACCTTTTCCTCGGAATGTTCGAGAGCACTGTGTCCATCAAACGCTCAAATGTTCCTGGTGCATTGCATAGTCCGAAACTCATGACCTTAAACTGCCAGTGTCCTCGGGTGGTGCAGAATGCTGTCTTGGGTCTGGACTCCATGGTGATGGGGACTTGCCAGTAGCCACTGCGCAGGTCAAGTGATGAGAACCACGCGGAGCCTGAGACCAAATCCAATGTCTCGTCTATCCGTGGGAGTGGGTAGCAGTCCTTCTTTGTCACCTTATTGAGCGGCCTGTAGTCTACACAGAACCGTGGTCTGGTGCTCTTTTTCCGGGGGACCATGACCACGCCAGACGCCCACGGACTATCGGAAGGCTCTATGATCCCTGCCTCGAGCATGGCACGGATCTCCTGATCCGCGGCCTCCTGCTGGGCCAGAGGCAGGCGTCGGGGCCGAACCTTTACTGGTCGCGCGTCACCGGTGTCGAGGTGGTGCTCAACCAAGTGAGTGAGGCCCACCTCATTCTCACTGAGGGCAAAGATGTTCTCAAAGTCCCACAGTACCTGCCACAGCTGCTCACGCTGCTCGACATCCAAGCCATCACAGTTCTTCTCCCAAATGGACCGGATAGCCCCAGTCCGGTTCTCTGTTGGCCGACCCGGGGTTAACTCCACTGACGTGGCTGGGCTGGATGTCATTGGCCCCGCCAGTGAGCAGTCCATCACGGGGCGAGTGGACTCTACCCGATCTACCGTCGACTGTCGAGGAGTCAGCGCTGCTGCTGCATTGGACAGGCTGGGTCTGGTCATCCGCACATCTGTGTTCTCCGCTGCAGGGTCTGCATTGTTGACGGCCACCCCCGGAGTACCCTGCCTAGACGCCAGGATCAGCCCTACATGCTGACCACTCGGCAGGGTGAGCACCCCAGCTCCCAAGTCCACCACACATTTCGCAGCTTTCAAAAAGTCAGGTCCAAGAATACAGGGATCACTCACGTCAGCTACCCAAGCTGAGTGGGTTGTCGAAAGACCCCCCAGGACGAACGAAAATGTCCCTTTGCCTCTCATCTCGGCTGTTTCACCGGTCACGGTCCTCAGTTTTGTAAAGGTCGATGTTAAGACGGTCCCTACTGGAACAACGTCAGGCCTCACAATTGTGGCTGAAGACCCAGTTTCCACCAGGGCTGTACAGGAAACGTCCCCAATCTGCACACGAACGTGACTGGGGTCCCCCACGTCCGTCCAGCCCACCGTTATAGCTTTCTCTCCGAATGCGGGTTGCAGTTCCCGGTTAACAACTGTAGGGGTCCGCGTTGTCGGGGCTACACGGACCCTTTTCCGTTTCCCTGCTGGTTCAACACTTTTGGGCAGCGCCGCAGCAGATGACCTGGCTGTCCACAACCCCAGCAGACAGCGGGGCGTGCACGATGTCCGCTTCTTTCCTCCTGCTGTGCTGGGCGGGTCTTTATTGCGCACACCAGCTCCTCCAACCACGCTGGCCTGGGCTCCTCCCCTTCCGACAACGAGGTGGCCAAAACGGGGGAGGCGGATGTCTGTAGCGCCGCCTTGGTTGCAATCTCCCACTCTGTAGCGAGAGAGAGTGCCTCTCCCAGGGCTGCCGGGTGGGCAAGCTGGACGTGCAGGCGCAGCTCATCCGGTCTGAGAGCTTGGATGAACTGATCGCGTATCAGTTCATTTTGGATCTCATTTGGCATTCCAGCATATGCGCGCCGACCCAGGCTCTCGATCTCATGAGCAAGACAACGGAGTGGCTCACCGGGATGTCGATCCCGCTGCTTGAACTCACAGCGCAAAGAGTCCCTCAAATTAAACTCCCCAAAGCGCCTCTGCAAAGCACCCACCAGGGCGCTGTAATCGAGTCTCTCTCCGGGGCTCAGCAGCAGCAGACAGGATGTAGCCTCCTCCGTCAGCGAAAGCGCTAACTGCACCGCTTTCACCTTGTCCGACCAATCCGCTGCGTTGGCCACCAACTCGAACTGTGCTCTATACGCCTCCCAACTCCCTTTCCCGGAGAATTTAAGAGCTTTCATGGAGGGCCACGCGAGCCCAAGGGCGCCGCCATGCATGTTTACATCCGTTGCGATGGCGACGGCACCTGCCGCTACGTCATGGCGTAACTCCGTTTTGGCGGGCCCGCGCTCATTTTGGCGCGAATCAACAGCTTCATGGCGACCGCGCCCGTTGCAACTCGACAAAGGCATATCAATCACGCACGGTACGGCTTCATCCTTTACCGTCCGCCGGGTAACGGGATCGCCGCACGGAACGGCCTCTTCCTTCACCTTCCGCCGAGTACCAGAGTCGCCGAACATCCTTACGCAAAAACGGGAGTGCGACGGGTGAATCCAAAACTTCTGACACCAATGTAATGCCCTTCAGTAGCGGAGAGAAGGATGCTCGCAGTCGCTGATACTGTCAATCATTTTTAATAACAAAATAAGTAATAAACACACGCATTCAAAGGAGTTGCTGTTAGCCACAACTCACGCCCATGCGCTCCTCACTCAGACTAACTGCCTGAGCCAATATTCTCCCAACCTGGCTCCTCCCCTCCCTATGACGTCACACAAATACAAGAAACAGATATTACACTATGAAAGCTCTCTCAGAATACCACCAAGAAGCGTTCTAATGTTGAAACAGAAAATAAAGTTAATGTGAACTCTCCATCAATCACTAAAATGTCACCTCATTCAAAATAAATGAATAAATTGACAAATTAATTAATTTTCATCTCAAGCTGCTTCAAACAACAAAGCGTGTGACGGAAAAGTGGTTAGGACTGCACAACTGTCCGTGTGTTGTGTTTATTATTTTACTTGATGTTAACTGTTTTGTTAAGCGCTTTGTTATAGCTGCCGCTGTTGTGAAAGCGCTATATAAATCAGCATGTATTGTTTTGTATTGTATTTCAAAATAAAAGGCCTCTAAAATCAGAATTTTTACCTTTGCGCTTGTTTCAAAAAAAGTACCGTAATAAAAAATGTGGCCCTTGTGAGAAAAAGCGAATCGGAAATGGATGGATGGACGGACGGATGCATGTTTGGTTTCTCTTTGGTTGTTGTTGTGTTTTCTTTTCCCCTGGCTGTTTCATTTGGGTGAAATTAACAGTTTGGTTTGTTGAGTTAACCTTAAATGTGCGGTGATTTTGTTTTACTGTATTCCAAAGCAGTTATTTCAGCTTGAGTTCTTCAATTAAACGATGTGGACTCAAATGTTACTTTTAAATTCAGTTTATATACTTCACACAAATATCAATAAAATTGCGTTCAATAATGTTGTACTGATTAAATACGTATTTACTTTATTATATGTCAATTGGTTGGATTCAAATCAAGATAATGACGAACCACAGTGCGGTGCTGCGACGCAGGGCGTCAATCAGAGCAATGCACGACTTGATTGATTGTGATTGTGAATGTCACTGTTCAGAACAAGTCGGCATTCGTGCAAACTACGAGTGCAGACATGAGTCGGGCGTTTCTAAGTGCTGTTAAGGAGGTGCGAATCACGAAGAATGGCCGGTAAACTCGTGTAATAGTAAGACACGTTTAGATGATCAGTTCAGGCATATTTATTCTATTGCCAAAACAACTTGGCAGCACGGTGCAACACAACCGACGGGAGCGGCTCTATTGGAAGTGAAGAGGCTGCCGGTCTAAGGATGGCAAAGTGCGGATGTCCAACACTCAGACTCAGACTGTGCTCAACCACAAACTGTTGCGGTTTTGGAGCGTCTCTGCAAGATGGTCAAGAACTTGGAGAAACTGGAACCCGTGCTCAAATATTGACTGAAATCACGGATTTGGTTGATCGACGCCACTAAAGAGACATAAGCCACGGACTCAAGGCTGTCGTAAATTCTTGGGCAGCCTGCTACCAAAACAACATCTGTTATCTCGACCTTCCCCTGATGAAAGTATGCACGGAAGCTCGTCCCCCACAATCACCCCCTCCTTCATACATTTCCTTGGTTCACCGTCTTCATTGTTTATGTCTTGTGACCACTGTCATATGTTTGTGCATGTTAAGAAACAATATCTTGTATCCTCATTTCTGTAATGATGTGTTCTTTATTTTGAACGGATCTGGCAACCCAAGAAACTACGCCATATCGAGAACGAGGAGCAGCAAGCAGGCCACTCCGACTGGCATTCGACGGAGATGAAGCTAAGTACGAAATATGGGAAACAAAAATGCTTGGACATTTTCATTTATTGGGACTGAAGAAGACTGTGCTAGGAGAGCCAGTGACAAGCCCCGAAAGAGTGACTGACGCACAGAAAAATGCCGATGCTTATGCTGAATTAATACAAATGTTAGATGACAAAAGCCTCTCACTAATTATGAGAGATGCGCCTGATGATGGAAGAAAGTCTCTGAAGATATTAAGAGAGTGTTATGCCGGGAAAGGAACACCACGGATAATAAATCTGTACACCACGCTCACATTGCTTCAAAAGGGGAACGATGAATGCGTTACGGATTACATTATCAGAGCTGAGACCGCCATCACAGCACTGCGGAATGCAGGCGAGACTATGGGCGATGGACTACTTGTTGCCATGGTTTTAAAAGGACTACCAGAGAGTTTTAAACCATTCGCAATACATGTGGCACATTCAGATGACCAAATCAAGTTTGTAGATTTCAAGACTAAACTACGAAGTTATGAAGCAACTGAGAAATTAAACAAAGAGTCAGGTGACGGTGTGATGAAGACACAGGCCCAGGGTCGAAATGGGCGGCGACCCACAAAGACCAACACCCGAGAACGGATCAAGGATGACACCGATATGATTTGTTTCAAGTGTGGAATCAAAGGCCACAGAGCAAAAGAATGTCGACAGAAAACTTGGTGCAGTCGTTGTAAAAGCGACACACACAAGGACGACACATGTAGGCGCAGGGACAAGGATAATAAGAACAGACGAGATGACGCCAGTAAAGTTTCAGAAGATGGTGACACCGACAACGTGTTCAAGATGAGAAACAGCGACACCGGGTACAGAGAGCGGTTGGATGCCAGCATCCGGGAGAGAGGGCTGATGGTGGACACAGGGGCCACTTCTCACATCATCACAGACGTGACCATGTTTAAGGATTTCGACAGCACGTTCAGGCCGAAAAACACAGTGTGGAGCTGGCGGACGGCACGCGATGCAGCGGGGTCGCACAGAGGAGGGGGAATGCTGAGGTTTCTCTGATAGACAGCAAAGGACTGAGACACAAAACGACGCTGAGGAATGCTCTATACATTCCTTCATATCCCCAAGATATTTTCTCCGTGAAGAAGGCGACCACCAGCGGAGCTACAGTTGTATTTAAAGAAGGCAAAGACGAACTGATTACTAAAGGAGGTACAAAATATGATATTCATGTGTATGGCAAGTTGTATTATTTGCATACTGAGAGTGAGCCTAATGACAAATGTAATACATGTCACGACATTCAGAAATGGCACGAGATATTAGGCCACTGCAATTATGATGATATCCTTAAATTGCAGAGTGTGGTTGATGGCATGCAGATTAAGGGTAAAGCATGTAAACCTGAACAAGAGTGTGATGTCTGTATTCAGGGAAAGTTCACTCAGAGTAGGAACAGGAACCCCGATACCAGAGCTAACGCTCCCCTAGAGCTGGTGCACACCGACCTTGCGGGTCCTATGAACACTGAATCTATTGATGGTCACAAATATGCAGTATCATTCACCGATGATTACTCGGGTGCAATGTCTGTTTATTTTCTAAAGAAGAAAAGTGACACGGTACAAGCGACGGAGAAGTTTCTTGCAGATGTAACCCCCTATGGGAATGTGAAGCGTATGAGGTCAGGTGGGGGCACAGAATACAAAAGTAATGATTTCCAAACATTGATGAGGGAAAACAAAATCAGACATGAGACATCAGCTCCCTATTCACCCCACCAGAATGGGACAGCGGAGAGGGGCTGGCGTACTCTTTCTGAGATGGGAAAATGTATGTTAGTTGAAAGTAAGCTACCAAGAGAGCTTTGGCACTATGCAGTACAAATGGCAGCGCATATACGCAACAGATGCTTTAGCAGACGTACAGGGCAGACCCCCTATCAGATGTTAAGCGGAAAGAGACCTAATGTATCCAAACTGCAAAGATTTGGGTCTACATGTTACACATATAAACACGACAAAGGAAAGCTGGATTCTAAATGTGACCAAGGACTTTTTGTGGGATTTGATAAATATAGCCCATCTTACTTGGTATATAATCCAGACACAAACAGAGTATCAAAACACAGGTTTGTGAAATTTGTGAACAAGGCAGCTGTTGAGAAACAGACACAGACAAATGAGACAGACCTAAACACAGATTATGACATGAGGCAGCCTCGGACTCGTGAGCTCATTCAAGAAAACGATAAGAAAGTAGAGAGTACTCGAAAGCCAAGTGTACACAACAGGGATGTACAAAATGATAGTCCAGGTACAGAAATGGCATCAAATGAGAATAGCCTCACACAACAGAGTGACACAAGAGATGAACCTGAAAGTAGAAGATATCCTACAAGAGAGAGAAAGAAACCTAGACACTTAGATGATTTTGTGGATGAATGTAATGATAACGATGCGACACACACCACAGTGGACTATTGATACAGAGCAGTGTGTGGTGTTCCACAAACATATACAGAGGCTATGAGGTCGACTAATTCTAAAGAATGGGTAAAGGCTATGGATGAGGATATCCGGTCGTTAAATGACAAAACGTTTACCCTAGCAACCCTACCAGTGGGCAAGAAAAGAGTGGGGGGTAAATGGGTATACTCGATCAAAAGTGATTTGGATGGAAAAGACAAGTACAAAGCTCGGTTTGTGGCAAAGGGCTACAGCCAGGTGAAGGACATAGACTATGGAGAGACGTTTTCACCAACTGCAAATCTAACAAGTGTAAGAGTGGTGCTACAAAAAGCAGCTCAGGAGAATTTACTCCTTCACCAAATGGACGTGAGCACAGCGCACAGCGTACACGCGCCATTGGACTATGACATCTACATGAACCCTCCAGACGGTTTTGAAGAGAAAGATGATGGACTAGTGTACAAACTACAAAAATCACTTTATGGTCTCAAACAATCTGGACGCAACTGGAAAAGAGTTCTACATGACTATTTAACAGATAATGAGTAAAAGCAAAACCCAGCCGACCATTGTATCTATACCAAAGAGTCAAAAAGTGATCATAATCATATGGGTCGACGATTTGATTATCACGGCCAGCAATGAAATGATTTTGAAAGACGTGAAAGAGATGCTTTCGGTAAAGTTCAAAATGAAAGATCTTGGCACACTCAAGCATTTTCTAGGTATCGATTTCAATCAGTCTGATGGATGTGTAAAAATGTCACAGGAGAAATACGTTAACAAGATATTAGAGCGTTTCAATATGCAAGACTGTAAAGTACGAAAAACACCCTGTGAACAAAAGCTGGAATATTCAAATGATGCAGTGAAAATGAGTGATGTCAGAACCTACAGAGAAGCAGTAGGTAGCCTAATCTATTTGACCACTTGTACCAGACCAGATTTAAGCTTTGTTGTAAGCAGGTTGTCACAGTATTTTGCAGAGCCGACAGAGGAGCAGTGGGTTACTGTGAAACATGTGTTAAGATACCTAAAAGGCACCTCCGACAAAGGTTTGAATTTCAAAAGAGATGAGAATGAGGAGTTAGGCATTAAGGCATACAGTGATGCAGACTGGGCATCTGACTCCAATGACAGGCGCAGTACCACAGGATATTGTGTTAGTCTCAGTAAAAACAGCTCTTTATTTTCCTGGAAAACTAAGAAGCAGCCTACAGTTGCGCTTTCCACCTGCGAAGCGGAATATATGGCTCTAGCTTCAACAATACAAGAGTGCTTGTATCTAGAACAGTTGCTAGAGGCTATTGACAATTACCAATACACAAAAACAACGGTGTACGAGGACAACCAGGGGACAATTGCCCTTGCTAAAAATCCTGTTCAGAGACAGAGGTGTAAGCATGTGGACATAAAGTACCACTTTATCAGGTCCACAGTTAATGAGGTTAAAATAAATTTGGTATACTGTCCTACTGAAGCTATGGTTGCTGATATTATGACTAAGCCAGCCACCAAGTCAAAGCTGATTGCGTTTGCACCTATTGTTTTTGGGATTTGAAATGTGTGAGACAGGGTCCACATTGTTTTCTACTTTGGTGCATTTAATTTTGTTTACATTACAGCAAACTGAGTATAAGTGGGGGTGTTAAGAAACAATATCTTGTATCCTCATTTCTGTAATGATGTGTTCTTTATTTTGAACGGATCTGGCAACCCAAGACACTACGCCATATCCGGTCTGTACTCGGCGCGAAATATTTTTTTTCTTCCTGTTCGGTGGCGATGAGAAGCGGCTGCTCTCTGTGCAGACGGCAAATAAAACATGCCACGTGTTTGAGTCTAACAAGTAAATTCATCTCTCGTCGTTATTCTCCCAAATACATCCCGACGAAGCGCACACCTCAACAGTGCAGGAGGGGTTTTTTTTCGCCTAATTCAAATTATCCTCAAAATGAGGGTAGTTCGAGCGTGTTTTTTTTCTCCCCCTCTCCCTCCCTTGTGATTTCTTTCTGACTTCTGGGTTGAGTGAACGCTGGCGCGTTTTGGCTGCCGCTGCTCAACCCGTATTGTTTTGTGTTTTTTGTTATTGTAAAGTGTCCTTGGGTGTCCAGAAAGGCGCTTATAAATAAAATGTATTATTATTATTATTAACACGAACCGTGGCCATGAGCATAGCGTCTGCTAATTGAAAGCGGAGGTTTTGTTCATATGTACATCCGGCATGCTTCTCCACAACAAAAGCAGTGAGCAAGAGCGCTACACATAACATGAATCTCCAACACCCCCAACGCTGTTAGCTCACTGGGTAAAACAACAAAATTGCATAACACAACACATTCACATTTCAACACCCTCCACAGATCCGCATCGCAAATTCCCTCAACCCTTGTTTTGTCGCTGGTTTTGTTGTTCTTTTAAATATCTGAATACATGTTTTACTGTATTCCAATGCTCCACAGTTGGTTCACTGAAATGCTGAGATAGTTTGCTGACAACATACAGTAATTGATTTCAGGTCTTGTACATGTAGATAAGTATATGATACTTCCCACTGCTTCCCTGTACTGTCTCGGCTGTTTTAGCTTTTCTCCATTTTCAGTGTATTCTAGTTTTGGTTCACAAGGGGTCTGTCTTGGTTGGCAGTTTTGCATTTCAAACCTTTCTAGAATCTTTTTCACATATCTTTCCTGTGACATTTTAATTTGTCCATCTATTTGTTCAAAATCGATTCCTAGGAAATGTTTCAATGTCCCTAAGTCCTTCATTTTGAATCTCTGAGTGAGTATTTGTTTTACATCATCCATTACTTTTTCCCATTTTGCTGTCAGCATACAGGGAATAAACTGCTGTCACCACAACCTTGGTTAGCTCCTGTGATTTTGTTTCTGTGAAGATATTGTCACCTTTGCGTGTGAGCCGAAGCAGGTTTTGGATCCCAATAATCGCAGACGTCAACAAGATATGCGTGAAAAACAAAATAGTTTAATATTTACAATAAGAATGGCTAACAAAAAAACGCTTGGATCCAAAAGGCAAGGGAACAGAAATAGAACCGAGTATGCGAAAGAAAAACAACGTATCGGAAAACACGCGAGAAAAATCCAATGTGTAAAATAAAGGTCTGCCGAGCAGAAAAAATAGTACAGAGAAACTGGAACGAGAAACACAACGAGAACGATAGCAAACAACAGGTCAACGAGCGTGAAAGTGGCAATTAGTGATGGGTCCAGCGACACCGATGCGTTGACGCAAGGTGGTGGGCAGGGTGCGGGGGATCCAGGAGGATTTTCCGTGCCCTTGTCTTGATTCTTGCAGTGTGCAAGTCCTCAAGAGTGGTGTATCTACCCCGGTCAAGGATGACGCCTCATACTGATGTCCAGAAACGTTTAATCGTGGAACACCGTGAAAACTAAAACACATTTCAAACAACATCAAAATTACAATATCTTTAACAAGACATTAAAATAAATCAACACAAAATGACATACCGTGTGCACTTTGGTAAACCGAAAGTAGATCAAATTAAATCATGTAGACCACACGGTATCGTCGCTCTGTCTCTGTCTCAAGTTGTCTTCTCGATCTTTCTCTCATTTCTCGCTAGCCACGGCACGTGACCCGGAAGTGAGTCTTAACAAAACATTCCAAATAACATATTCAGAGGATTTAAAGAAAAAACAAATATGAAAGTTCACATAGAAATATAAAATACTTTTGCAAAACAACAAGCCTAAAATAAATTGTATTTTCGTTGTCATGGCAGTTACACCGGTATTTTTCCATCAAAAATGAAAACAGCTAAAGCCATTCCAACTTTTAAAAGTGGAGAAAGACAATTATTTACAAATTATAGACCAATATCACTGCTACCACAATTCTCAAAAATATTAGAAAAATTATTTTCTCGCAGACTTGATAACTTCATACATAAACACGTGCTATGAAGTGAAAATCCGTATGGTTTCAGAGAAAAACGGACCGCCTCAATGGCAGTAATGGAGTTTGTGGAAGCAATAGCCACTAATATAGACAACAAAGAATTCACTGTTGGGATTTTTCTAGATCTAAAAAAGCTTTTGATACAATAGATCATAGTATATTATTGAATAAATTAGTATTAGAGGCATAGCATATCAATGGATTGAAAGTTATTTAGAAAACAGATAACAGTATGTGCAGTTCAATAACAAAAAATCGAACTTACTGAAGATTACTCATGGAGTTCCTCAGGGATCAGTGCTTGGACCAAAACTATTCATCTTATATATATAAATTATATCTGTTGTGTCTCAAAACAATTCAAATGTGTCCCATTCGCGATGATACAACCTTCTACTGCTCTGGAGAAAATATGAAACAACTCCTGAAAACTGTGGAAAATGAATTAAACAAATTAAAAAACTGGTTCGACAGAAATAAACTATCACTAAATTTGACAAAATCTAAGTTTGTTGTTTTTGGCACGAGACCAATTAAACACCAAATTAAAATAAAGATAAACTCAATTGAAATAGAACGAATTGATGAAAATAAGTTTCTTGGACAAGTAATAGACACTAAACTATCCTGGAAGCCACACATAGATAACGTTAAAAGAAAACTATCCAAAACTATAGGGATCCTCCACAAAACTAAGGATGTGTTGAATAAGAGTTCTTTGTACACATTATAATTACTCATTATTACTCCCATATATGACCTACTGTGTGGAAATGTGGAGGAACACCTGTAAAACAAACACACTCCCTGTCTTAAAACTACAAAAAAAAGCAATCAGAATAATCAACAGGTCGAAATATATAGAACCCACAAATCCACTATTCATCAATTCAAACACAATGAAATTCTATCACCTGGTTGACTTCAAAATCACCCAATTAATGTATAAAGCACATAATAATCTCCTTTGCCAAAATATCCAGAAGCTTTTTGAAATTAGAGATACTTGTTATAATTTAAGGGGTACCAACCAATACAAAAAAATCCTAAACAAGAACAAACATCAAGCAAAGGTGTGTATCAGTAATCGGTGTCAATCTGTGGAATAATTTGGAAACGGACCTGAAAATGAGTAAATGGCTGGTTGGGTTCAAAAACAAATTCAAAAGATGAAGACAAAAAAACTACACAAATCAGAGTTAAAAAGATACATTTGACATACTTTAAAATAAAGTAACAGAATTACACTGATCAATTTATGACATGTATTAAAGAAATGCAGTATTTATAATGAATATGAGAAAATTGATATATAAAGGAGAAAGAATGAGTATATACAGTATATACAAACCGAAAGGTGTATAAATAGATAAGTACAGTAAAAGTATTTGATGATATGTCGATTTTTTCTTTTCTTCTTTGTCTTGAAAAAAGATGAATTCATATACTGCTACATAACAAGGGGTAGGACTCGAAAAGTTATTTACTTCTTCCTACTCCTTTGAACATAAAAACTGTGATGATGTCTGTCTTTATTTTTCTTTTTATAATTTTTACTTGCCTTCACTTTTGTCAATCTGTTATTGTATTGTATGTTCTATATGTTCAATAAACAATAAACAAACAAACAAAACCCCTTTAATGCCTGACCCATCAATAGACAGAAAAATCGGATATTTGGGAACTGAGATGTTCATTAGTTTTCATTTGGTTTTGAGTTGTGGTTTTTCAATGTAGTTTGTTGTATGTCGTTTTCAGAGGAGGTTTGGTCATTTGTGTTACCGGTAGTTTTTTTTCCTGCTCAAAATTGAACAGTCCTTGAATGTATAAAATGTATTGTGTCTTCAATTTTGCTACATGTGCTCATTTCTCCCCACCCACTTGCTGTCAATCACCTTTGGAGGTACTCAGAGTTGAAAGGGCAGTTGGGAAGTGGAGGTTAATTTAATGAATGACGAAACAATATTAATGTAATCTATGCCCAAAATGGTCATTTGTGTGCATTTGACATAAATTTCTGGGTTCAGTTTGTCTTTTGTCCACACTGCTTACTGGAAAACCCCTGGACTTGTTCTGATCCAGTCTGTGCCACAGTCCACAGGAATGAAAATGCCTTTGAGCTCAAGGTTCGGAAGCTCTTCTTTCAGAGGCCTCATCATGGCGCCTGGATCACGTCGCTTTGGTCATTGCCAGTCGTTTCACACTTTCACCCACTTGCATTTTGTATTCTCCAGCCAGACAACCATCTCCTGTGAACAAATCTGCAAAGTCTGTTTTTATCTGTTCCATTGTCCTTCAGTGTTGCTCTCAGCCATTTTGGTGCCCTAAGCATAAATGCTTTGTCGCGCCCCCCTGCCCCCACACTCTCTGCACTACCTGTGACAGAAATGAATCATATCTTTTGTCAGTTTTGCTTTATTTTACAACATATTTAGCAAAAATATTTTACAAAATAGGGTAGCCCGGTGGTGCAGTGGTTAGCACATCAAACTCACAGTGCAGAGGTTGTGCGTTAGATCCCGCCCCCGGTCTCCCTGTGTGGAGTTTGCATGTACTGTACTCCCTAGGCCTGTGTGGGTTTCCTCCACTTTCCTCCCACTTTCCAAAAAATATGCATGGCAGGCTGATTGAACACTCAAAATTTGTCCCTAGGTATGAGTGTGAGCGTCGATGGTTGTTTGATCCAGAAAAAAAAAGTTATATTGTATATCTGATTAATTTGCATTGCGTTCACTGTGCTGGATAGGTTTTCTTGTGCGCTGAGAGTGTGCGACCAGTGCGTAGTTGCGCAGCTTAGAGGGAACATTGGTGCCGTTGCATCTCTGGTAAAAGTAAATCTAAATGAAAGATACTGTTCGTTGTATTGCCTCGCGCTGGAAACTTCGCTTGTCTCGAAGCATGAGGCAATTAGCTAGCCTCTGTTGCTATCAACCGGTATGGAAAAGTACTACACGATTACTCTATCAGGCGATAAACTGCACAGGCATACATATTGGATCATTTCCCATGGCACACCTGACAATATCTCAGGCACATTGGTGTGCCGCGGCGCAGCGTTTGAAAAACTCTGCAAGATAGGACCCGTTCTGGCGCCCAAGCAAGCATTCCCAAGCATTTTCGTTTCAGCACGCATTCTTCAATCATCATGCAGCCAATCAGACACGAGGCACAAAAGGTAGGCAACGTCAACATCATCTCACCATTTTCAAACCACAAAATGTCAAAAAAAAATCAAACATCTGTGGTAATCCAAAACACAACAACCCCAAAACAACATCAAGAATAAAATGATACAAGTTTTTTCATACGTTCATGCCAATAAAGTGGAGACAGAGAAATTCAGGTTTACATGACAACTCCATACCTATTAATAGCTCATTCACATTGACAATAATGTTTGGATCTCAGCTCACCAGCCCATCAGCTTCCCGAGTTCGAGACGACCGTCCCTCATTGTCAGAAATAGAATTGGACGAAAGGTGCTTCTCTCTCAAATGCTCGTGCATTGCCGTCGTGCTGCCATGAAAGGCAAAGTCACATTCTTTGCTCTGACGTCTTTGTTGAAATGTTCCCAAACCTTTAATGTCCAGTGACGGTTAGCCATGATAGCATAAGCATACGACTGTTATAATATCCCAGGGGTGGTCAACTCGCGGCTCGTGGGCCGTATGCGACTCTTTGGCTGGTTCAATGCGGCTCCGGGCTTTTACATGACAAGCATCGAAAAGGCCTCTGCGGCGGCGCTGCCATTCAAACAATGGTGCTCAGTACAGCAAAACCTACGATTTTAGCCTATGATCAATCCAGTTACTTGATTGACATACAGGACAAGCAGTCAGATGACAACTGAATTTTGACCTTTACGTCACCGTTCATCCGCGAACAACATGGCTTCAGCTTTTACTTTTTGAGAAATAACATTAAGCTGTTTTAAAAATGGTTAATTATTTTCATTTTATATTTGATCATTATATTCTTTTTTTACAGTTACCTAAATTATATTCTGTTTAATACTTGCTGAAATATTCTTATGTTGCTTGCATCTGATTGGCGAAGAATAGCAGGAAGTGTTTTCGTTACCGGAAGGAGGGGTGTTTGTTCGAGAGTTACGGACCAGACGTTGGAAAATAAAAAGCTGCGTTCAAAGGAAGTCCATCTCTCCTTTTTGCCCATTCCGAACGTAGGGCCATCCATCCAAAACCTACGAACCCCTCAACTTACTTGGTGGCAGTGGTGTTGGTATGTTTTGTGTGTCTTTTTGACTATTTTTATGCAACGATTTCCTTGCTAATTGTCATCTTGCTAGCCACGTGGATTTTTGCGCTCTACTGAATGGCTGCTGCTTGTCGCTAATTTGGATGAGATTTGAGGTTTCCTGCAGTTTGAACCTCTAACTGGCAACAAGGAAAGCAGCTATGGCCAAATACCTCCAGTGGGTGAGGCAAGTCCTAAGAAGCCAGCTCAATGGCAAGAATAAGACCCGGGCAATAAACAGCTATGCCCTGCTAGAGCTCAGATACCCTACAAGAATAATAAGGTGGCCAAAGGAAGAGATTCAGACCACGGATATTCAGACCCGAAACATCCTAACCATGCATGGAGGGTTCCATCCCAAATCCAGCACCCTGAGACTGTACGCAAGCCGAAAGGAAGGAGGCCGGGGACTAGTGAGTGTGAGAGCCACTGTCCAGGATGAAACATGCAAGCTCAATGAATACATCAAGGAGAAGGCTCCAACGGATGACGTACTCAGAGAATGTCTCAGACAATGGGGAACAGAGGATGAGGCGCTGGAAGAGGGATCATCATGGGAGGACAAGCCCCTACACGGGATGTACCACCGGACCATAACTGAAGTGGCTGATCTCAAGAAGTCCTATCAGTGGCCAGAGAGGGCTGGCCTGAAGGACAGCACAGAGGCACTCATCCTGGCTGCTCAGGAGCAGGCACTGAGCACCAGAGCCATTGAGGCCCAGATATACCAGACCAGACAAGGCCCAAGGTGTAGGTTGTGCAAAGAGGCACCTCAGACGATCCAACACATAACTGCAGGGTGTAAGATGCTGGCAGGGAAAGCCTACATGGAACACCATAACCAGGTGGCTGGCATAGTCTACCGAAACATCTGTGCGGCGTATGGACTGGAAACCCCAAGGTCAAAATGGGAAACACCTCCGAAGGTGGTGGAGAATGACAGAGCGAAGATCCTGTGGGACTTCCAGATACAGACTGACAAGATGGTAATGGCTAACCAACCAGATATCGTGATCATAGATAAAGGGCAGAGGAAAGCCGTTGTAGTGGATGTAGCGGTCCCAAGTGATGGAAACATCAGAAAGAAGGAACACAAGAAACTCGATAAATACCAAGGGCTCAGAGAGGAGCTGGAGAGAGCCTGGAAGGTAAAGGTGACCTGTGGTGATCGGAGCACTCAGGGCAGTGACCCCCAAACTAGATGAGTGGTTGCAACAGATCCCGGGAACAACATCGGACATCTCAGTCCAGAAATGTGCAGTGCTGGGAACAGCAAGGATACTGCGCAGAACCCTCAAGCTTCCTGGCCTCTGGTAGAGGACCCGAGCTGAATGAGGGACGGACACCACCCCAGGGGTGAGACGAGGATTTTTTATAATAATAATAATAATACATTACATTTGCAAGCGCCTTTCACAACACTCAAGGACACTATACAACCAAGAGCAATAATAAAACCACAGATAAAATAATAAACAAAGAATGAAAGATTTAAGGTGGATAAGCAAGTCTGAATAGGTGGGTTTTGAGCTGGGTTTTGAATATGGAAAGAGAGTCAATATTACGAATGTTGGGAGGAAGTGAGTTCCAGAGTTTGGGGGCAGAGCGGCTGAAGGCTCTGCACCCCATTGTACTGAGACGGGCAGAGGGTAGAAAAAGGTGGAGGGAGGATGAGGACCTGAGTGAGCGAGAGGGAATGGATATTTGAAGATCTGACAGATAGGGGGGGCGCAAGGTTATGGATGGCTTTGAATGTATAGAGAAGTAATTTGAAGTTGATTCTAAATTTGACAGGAAGCCAGTGGAGCTGTCGGAGGATGGGGGTGATATGATGGAAGGAGGGGGTTCTTGTGATGATCCGGGCTGCTGAATTCTGAACAAGTTGAAGTTTATGGAGGATTTTTTGATGGACACCGAAGAGAAGTGAGTTACAGTAGTCGATACGGGAAATGACGAGTCTGTGAACAAGGATAGCAGTTTTATATGTATATTGCCCAAAAACTGTTTATAACACAAAAACTGCAGCATACACTACAGGTATATAAAAAAAATACAAAACAAGAAACATACAAAATATAACAAAGTTAGGACTATTTGCTACAAAATGAGACGAATAAAAGACCTGGTGGCTTTTTTTCCACTCACTCACTGTCTCGAACTTGACCTCCCCCGATTACCACACATGACAGCATTGCTCAGCTGATGTCGTGCAACGAACCTTTGAAGCCAGCCACGGGACGCTTCGAAGCCTTTGATGCTCATTGTTAGTGCTTTGGAACTCGCCTCATCTCTTTTTAGCAGTTCAGTTTGCGGAAAGTTTTTAACACGACAACAGTCAAACCATTCCAGGAAATGGTCATTGACTCGACCGTCTGTCGAGCAGCAAGCGATTCACTCCAAGCAGGGAAATTGCCAGAATCTGACTGAGCAAGAATCGCTTCCTTGTTTTTCAAAGTCTCGTCGATTTGAGTCTTTCCGACTCCAGGCATCTCCTGAATGTTTTGTACTTTGTAACTCGCTTCGTTTCATCACATGCATCTCACTTTCTCTTCTGTGATCATTACTGTTCCTCTTCGTTTGGATGCCATGATCTACAGGGCGTAAATGTAAATGAATGAAATTAAAATCTTTCGCAATTCCAGTAAAACTTACTGCAATCGAGAGTCACTTGCACATCATCAAGTTGGATCCAATGATAGAAAATAGCGGCAGAGCTCCACACTTACTCCGCGTCGTATCGAGTGGGAGTTGCTGGAGTTGGCACGACTGCGGGCTTCCGTATGACTTCCGGAACTTGTGTTGTTCTGAATCAATTGTTCATGGAATATAGTAGTAGAAAGTTTCATGCATACGTTTTTTTTTTTTTTTTTGGGACGCTGTTTATTGAAGAATTGAACAAAAAGAAGTCTGCAGGTAGTAGAAAGGATTTCTCCCTCTGTCTCTCTCCCCCTCCCTCCCTGTGCTCTGGAACTTCAAGTAACTGCCCCACCTGGCGTTGAAATACCTGTCATTACATCTCCAAATGAAATGAATGCAATCATTCACATCAAACCATAATTGTGTACCAACCTTCGGCGGGCCGGATTAGAAAGACCAACGGATCCGGCCCGCGGGCCGTAGTTTGCCGACCTCTAATCAAGACAATAAGAAGTATATTCACTCAGAAACGGTGTCCCCCAACATCCTTTCCATTGTGGAAAGCATAGAAGTATCCGCTCTCCTCGACACTGGGTCCACCATTTCTACCATCAGTGAGGATTTCAGAGTATCACATCCAGCAGTGAAGAAGCACCCTATGAAGACATCCTTCACTTTGGCTCGCTCTGTCAATGGTCAATGCTTGGACACACTGGGGACTTTGTCATTAGGCATCCGCTTAGGAAGAGAACTGTTGCAGCACGACTTCCAGGTCATCAGAGGAGCTCATCATTCTGTGATCTTAGGATGCGACTTTCTGCACCAGCATCATGCCCTGCTAGATGTCAGCAAAGGCCAGCTGATACTCTGGGACATGAATCTCCCTCTACTCCCAAAGAACCACGAAGTAGCTGCCTGCTGCAACGTCTCGATGATGACACCTGCCTGCATTCCTGCTCGGAGTGAAACCATCATCACCGCATGTGTTGCGGGTGCGACGGCCGCATCTCCAGTACCAACCGACTATGTTGGAGTCCTGATGCCCAACCCTTCATCTGAAGTTGTCGTGGCCTGTACTCTCAGCGGAGTACAGAATGGAATGACTGTTGTGCGTGTTCTGAACACAACCGAAGAAGACATCGAGCTGCATGTCGGTCAACACCTTGGTGAGTTTCATTCCACCTCATCTATTGACACTGTAGCTGTAGAAGAGTCACGCTGGGCTGCTTCGCATGTTTCTGATATGACTGCTCCTCCTGTTGAGATAGATGAAACCTGTCTGACTCCAACACAAACCCAGTCACTGAAAGCCTTACTGTCCAAGTATTCTGTCGTGTTCAGCAAACACCAAGACGACCAAGGTAGAACAGGTCTCATCAAGCATCGCATTCGCACAGGTGATGCATCACCAATCAAGCAGAGAGCGTACCGGGTGACACCAGACCAGCGACAGGAAATCCAGCGCCAAGTTTTTGAAAGCAGACGTCATCGAAGAGAGCTACAGTCCTTGGGCCGCGCCTGTCGTTCTGGTACGCAAGAAGAATAATATATCCTTTATTTGTCCCACACTGGGGAAATTTACAGCCTACAGCAGCAAGAATGTGGGTAGAAAGAAGAAAGAAGAAAAAAAAAACACTGTTCAATTAAGTGCAATATAAATACAAAATGGATAAAGCGTAGTGCTATTTACAATTGTTTTTCACATCATTTAATTATTATTATTATTATTATTGTTATTTTTATTCAGCAGCCTGACAGCAGTCGGTAGGAACGAGCGTCGGTGTCTCTCCTTCTTGCAGCGCGGGTGTAACAGTCTCTGGCTGGAGGAGCTACCGAGTGCTGTCAGGGCGGGCTGGAGGGGGTGGGAGAAGAAGAATGGATCTTGGCGTTTCTGTTTAGATTATAGAAAACTATTTATATTTTTTATTATTTTTAGTAATCATACATTCGCATATTATTCGATTGATTCTCGCAAAGACAATTTATGCGAATGTGTGATTACTAAAAATAATAAATCCAACAAAAACTTAACGCCAACCTGGCCTTTTATCACCTTGTCTGGCCCCACTGGAAAGGCCTCAGCCAACTGATGCAGACTTACCTGTTCCCTCATCTGTGGACCACAGGCCTACCGTTCTACCTGCAGCACTGGGCTCAAACGCCGGTTCCTCTTCACGCCCAGGCCGCCACCAAGTTAAACTTCCTTCTCGTTTCAAAGATTTTGTTCTGATGTGATTGTATGTTTCTGATGCCTTTTTACCCTCCGTGCAATGTTGTTAATTTGTTATGACTTGGATTTGATAGTTAAGTGATCACAGAAGAAACTATTTCTTCTGTGGGAAGGGGAAGAATGTAAGCTTTTGTTAAATTGTTAATTCTGATCATTTTATGTTTGAGCATTGTTCTTTTATGTTACACGTACCTAAATTATATTCTGTTTAATAATTGCTGAAATATTCTTATGTTGCTTGCATCTGATTGGCAAAGAAAAGCAGGACGTGTTTTCGTTACCGAAAGAAGGGGTGTTCGTCGAGTTACGGAGCAGACGTTGGAAAATACTGCGATTGGCTGGCAACTGATTCAGGGTGTCCCCCGCCTACTGCCCGGAGACGGCTGGGATAGGCTCCAGCACCCCCCGCGACCCTAGTGGGGATCAAGCGGTTCGGAAAGTGGATGGATGGACGTTGGAAAATAAAAAGCTGCGTTCAAACGAAATCCATCTCTCCTTTTTGCCCATTCCGAACGTAGAGCCATCCATCCAAAACCTACGAATCCCTCAACTTACATAACTTTGGCTATTTTTTATTTAAATTTGTGTGTAGTCCACCGCTTGCCCAAAGGCAGCTGCGACACGATCAGCGTTTCGGTGAGTTCAAGTCGCACGACACTGGATGTTGTAACATAACGTACGACAATAACGTAATCAGGGTCTCACCCAAAAACAAAAAACAAACAAACAAAATAAAAGAAAGTAAAAACTAGAAGTGATCAAACCTGCTCTGCGTGAGTGAACTCGAGACTTCCTAAAAACAGCGTCGTTGCCCTCTTTTGTTCCACAAAGCTCCTTCTCCATTTCAGAAATGGCATTTCTGATGTAATTTTGGCACACATTTTCACACCATCAATCCGAAAACATTTCCGCTCACGCTTGATCTCTGCCTCGCAACGAAACGCGTCTGCTTGTTGGCGGCGAACAAACTCGGCTAAATGAAGCCAGCCCCGGCAGCACGAATGAGTGATGTCATCGTCCAAACAATATATCGATGGACGTTCTGCGTGACAGACCGGAGTTGACGTACCTTCAGTTGTAAAGAAGGGTTTGTTTTTATTTTGAGGATTTTTTTTGTACGGCAACTTTTTATGGACAAATTTCGAGACAAGACGTGACTCGACTCTAATGTAAAAACCTATGGTGACAAAATTTCACCGAGTTTGTATTAAATTTATATTGTAAATAAATACGTTATTCATAATATATTATCTCCAGGAAATTACAGAACTCATTTTTTCTCTTTCCTTTCCTTTATTTCGCTTCGCACGTGACACAAAGTTTGACCCAATGGACTTGCCGTAGTGTACATTCGTCGCTCAAGCGCTTTTAATCGACCGAAGCGCGCACTTCCACAGGCCACATTGTATTTTCCTGTATTTGTCTCAAATGTTACTTTCACCTTCACGTGAAACCGTACACAGCAATATTGCGGACACATTTCGTCTGTTCTTCTATCGTTTTAAAATATACACGGGGACAGAATTGTCTTACCCCTCATGAATGAAAGAAAATACCACAGTGGTCACAGAAATACAGTAACTGAAATCTTACCAAAGTCATACGAAACAAAAAAAATAAAAGGAATGATGAAAATTAACTTTTCAAAATCAGACAATATTTTCGAATGCTATTCAATAATGATATTTTACAAAATCATGAAACCGGCCTGGAAAAAAATGACGGTACCCTGAACTTAATATTTGTTTGCAGAGGCAATCACATCAATCAACGGATTGTTTTCAACTTCCGGTGAGACTTCTGCACCTCTCAGCAGCTATTTTGGCTAACACTGTGGGCTTTGCTTTCATTAACAGGGAGATACCAACAATTTTGTCCCGGTGTAAATCACACAGTGTTGTTGTGTTGTGGCATGTAAAGATCATTCAGTAATTTTTGAACTAAATGATATTATGGCATTCCCATTCTGGAAAGCAATTGTACTACGATTCTGCATCATCTCCACAGGAAGAAAAAAAAAAGATTATCAAAACGTGGAGTGGGAAATGATTCACCTTGAGAAGGCGTAATGCAATTACTTTTTTGTTACCGTTCATTCGAGATGTGTTTCTCGAGTCGGTCCTTGGTCTCGAGGACCAGTCCTTGGTCCTCGGCCTCAGAGTCAAGTCCTTGGAGTCAGGTCCTTGGTCCTTGGAGTCAAGTCCTTGGCCTTGTATTGCTGGTCCTCGGACACATTGAGTGATTAGAGCCTCGAATCCCTTGTATAAGGACCGCAACAATCACGAAGAAATCTAATAAATCCCATCCAAGGAAATTCATATTGATGGATTAACTCTGCCGCTTTCAGAGGGGCGGGTCTGCCCCTCTGATATCGGACAGCGCAACGTATAAAGAGCGGCATCACCGTTAGTTTCAATCACGGTTTGTTGCGTTCGCGATCGGCAGTTTAAATAGCGTGTAAAGCCTTTCTGTAACAGTGGTGTCTTTTATTAATTTATTTTTGCACAGTCGTCACGTTTGTGCGGTCGCACTAGAATGTTTGTTTGAACCAAGTAATTTGCGTTCCAGCTGGAGTCAATAATGTCGGCACTTCACTTCCGGGTTTGGCTGTTGGGATTTGGAGTCCTTTTGCTCGATTCCAGTTATGTTTGCTGAATGCTTTCTCATGTTTGGAATAATGAATATTGATAATACATAGTTTAAAATCATGGTTGATTTAATTATTTATTATTATTATTGTGAAATTGAAGGTATTAATTAATGTAGTATTAGTGGTAGTGGTAATAATAGTCGTACTCAGAGAATGTTTAGAGATTCAGCCATCTCGTTACCTCTGCGTCCCGCGTCCTAGACGCATAATTTTCCCACGGGACGCACAGTTCCAAATAATGTGCGTTTTTGGGACGCAAGGAAATTTCTCAGTCAAAACAAACAAACAAACAAAAAAAAAAACTACGGCAAGCCTGGGGATTTCACGGTAACAATCGTTACCAGTGGCGTGTCGTTTCCGTGGCCTAATTTTAACGGTACCGAAAAATAGTTGAACTATAAATGTCACCGCACACGAGTTGACTGTGTGATCCACGCGATTCACTGCGCCTGTATGTGTGTTTGTGATGTGGTGTGGTGTGTGAGTGTGTTTCTTCTAATTTACTTTCGTTTTGTTTTGTTTTCGGGGCTGGGGGGGACACAACAGATGACGTTATGTGCGCTTGCGGGTTGTTATTTTAGTCCGAAAACTGAGGAATCGCGCGGATGAAAGTTTGAGATGGCGGCGAAAAAAACTCACCAAGGTCTACTAATTACGATATTTAAGAAATGGGAATGCTTGTCTGATTTTTCGTATGAATCGTCCAAAGGGCGTATCACTAAACTCACCTGTGACGTATGCACAGAACGCGAGAGCGAAATACGACGCGAGGCACGATTACGAGGCAAGTTGGTCATTAGATTTGTAGGCTAATCGTTATAAGATAAGAAAATAAGATAAGAAAACCTTTATTAGTCTCGCAATGGAGAAATTCCCAATTCACAGCAGCAAAGTTATGAAAGGAAGAAGTAGAACAACAAAATATAGGAGCTGCTGGAAAGGCAGCCACTCTCGCGGCGCCATTTTGAAGTCAAAATAACAAAAATAACACAACACAACACGTAGGACACAGACAGTCGTGCAATCTTCACCACTTTTCTGCATACACTTTGTTGTCTGAAGCAGTTAGAGATGAAAGAGGAGAGGATCAAAGTGTCCTTTCACCAGTGCATCAGAGACGTCATGCTGAAAATGTGCACACGTCTGCTACAAGCTAAGTTTTGAAAGCAAACACGAAGCTGTAGCGTCCATTGACGAAAAGAGATGAGTTCACTTCTCCTGTCCCACGTAATCCGCTTCAAACTCCAAGCCGGGACTCCCAGTTCCAAATCCGCATCGGCGCTCCGCGCTAACGCTCCTTTCTTCTCATCGTCGGCTCCTCAAGACTAACATCCATCCAGCCGCAGACCGTTCAACAGCACCGATCTCTCCGCTGAACAAAGCGGGGCTGTGAAAAATGCTGCCCATTCCAGGCGCAAGACACAAGCGCCCCGGGACTGTCAAGCAACGACCGTCAAATGGCGCCGACATTCCTCCCAGTCAAAAACAGTGCTGGTATACCCCTGCTGCCGAGAAGGCGCAACCACCAAGCACAGAGTCTCCTCCTTGATGAATGTCGTGGCCAAAAAATGCTGAAAAAAGTCCACATCAGGTCCACACGACGTAACAACAAACAAAAAGTGACAAAACAAACACAAAAAAAAAAAAAAAAAGCAAGTCTCATGAGAGCACTTGCTGACGGCCTAAAATATTATGAAACAGTATTGGTTATTCTATAATTTACTGGTTGTAGCATGGTAACTTCATGAATAATACATTCGTCACAAGGTGTAGTAATGCTAATGTTAACTGTTGGTAGAACGAATGATGACGTGTGTTAAATTCTTTCGTCAAATTGATCGTAGATTACACATGCATCGTCTTGGGAAGAGGATGTCAAGCCACATCAATACTTACCTCTATTAGTGATTACCAGTCAATTAATCTTTGCAGTGTGAGATTGGAAAAAATACTCTGATGACGCCACATGAGTACACCAGTTTTTGATCCATTTATTTTTTGGAATAAACCTGGAGTACACAGCTGCTGATGTAATGTTCTTTGCTAATGCATAGTTTTCAAACATTGACCCTTGAAACATTATACTTTTGAGTTTGGGAATTCTTGATTATCAATATCAGTCAAAATAGAAAAATGGGTTCCCATGATGAACGTTTACGGAACCCAACATTTGTTATCGTGGTTTCCCATTCAGTAATCCGACGGAACCGAAAAACGGTTACCATGAATTTCCAAAATCCTCTGCTACTGAATTATTAAAATTTTTGCAACATTTGTTTATCATTGTATGTACAGTATATGTTGTTGTTTGTGTTATTATCATATGCAATTGAATAAGTAGACCCTTTCAGAATTCGAAATTTGGGACTCTCTCAATCCATAATGGCACTCATACTTTTCTGATCAGCGAGTCCCTGCGACTCGTTGCCGGTAAACTGTAAAATTATCACTGAGAGATGACCGCTTTTTCTGCAGTCAGTGATTGACTTCTATGCAAAGTCATTTCTCAACTTGTGTTCCGAGCCATGTCATGCCTGTTGAGTGTTGATTTACTTCATATTAAGAAACTACTGCACTAAAACATCCATCCATTCATTCATTTTCCGAACCGCTTGATCCTCACTAGGGTCGCGGGGGGTGCTGGAGCCTATCCCAGCCGTCTCCGGGCAGTAGGCGGGGGACACCCTGAATCAGTTGCCAGCCAATCGCAGGGCACACAGAGACGAACAACCATCCACGCCCACACTCACACCTAGGGACAATTTAGAGCGTCCAATCAGCCTGCCATGCATCTTTTTGGAATGTGGGAGGAAACCGGAGTACCCGGAGAAAACCCACGCAGGCCCGGGGAGAACATGCAAACTCCACACAGGGAGGCCGGAGCTGGAATCGAACCCAGTACCTCTGCACTGTGAAGCCGACGTGCTAACCACTGGACTACCGGGCCGCCCTGCACTAAAACATTAATTCATAAATGTATACCATGTGATTTTATTTTTTTTCTCAGTATAAATAACACGTACCCTGACTGTTCTACTCTTTGAATAAAAACACTTCATTCAAGCGTTCGGGAGTGCAAAGGGTTATGATGGAGGGGTGTTGCAAATCATGAAGACCTGCCAAGTGGTATGATAGCATTGTTTTATACATGTCCTCGGCTAGGCTTAGTTTCAAAATCAGTCCTTGGTCCTTGGCCTTGGCCTCGGAGGCAAGTCCTTGGTCCTTGGCCTTGGCCTCGGAAAATTTCTCAAGTCCTTGGCCTTGGCCTTGGCCTCGGAGTCAAGTCCTTGGCCTTGGCCTTGGCCTTGGCCTCGGGTTGCCGGTCCTTGGACACAACACTGGAAAAGTGGTGATGGAGATCATAAGGCTTGCGTATATTTGAGACAACTTCGAGGGGAAATGCAATGCCGCGCGCAGAGGTGTTGTGTGTCGAGTAAGTTTCAGCGGAAGATCTACTCAACTCAACTCAACTGAGTTTATCAAGCACTTGCAAACAACCATCACTGTATACAAAATGCTCGGCATGGAGCAAACATCATCCATAGAACTATAAACAGTAAAACAAAAAATTGATAGAAAAAACTGTAAAAAAAAATCTACGGCAAAGCAATATTAACTGATTTTATGTCAAGCGCGAACACCAATATTAAGCAGCGCGCGCACACACACACATACACACACACAAAATGAAGCAAAAAATTACGAAAAAATACAATTTACAGGCAGGTGTATTGGTGTCTTTGACTGGTTTGTCTTGCGATGAAGTTTGTTCGAAAGGAATTGCCGTATGTCGTTGCAGCGGCCTGTATATCTGCAGAATAAACTACCTACACGCACTTCATTATAAAAATGCACCCGTGAAAATCTCATTCCCTCTTCGTCATTACAACTGAACGCACCGAAGCCTCGATGCGGTACGTCCATCATTTCTTACTGGGCTATAAAATAATTCGCTCAAACTTTATTTTTTGAACGTTGAGCTTCCTTTGCCTAGCTTCCTAACCGCTTGACAAAGAGACTCGTTTCGTCACCCGGCAGAGTTACAAAAGTTGTGAGAGTGTATGGTGTTGTAATGAATCGTGTGAAAATGTTGTGCAGGAGGACGGCAGACGACGAGGATGATTTCTTCGGAGCAAAAGAGGACAACGACTCTGTTTTCGAGAAGATCGGAGTTGGCTCGACCAGAGCAGGTTCGGGCGCTTCTCGTTCTTTCGCCTCCAACCTTTTTTGAAAGTGAGCTCTTTCCTGGTCGCTGATTATGCGATGGGCAACCACTTTCATACACAATTCTGAATTCACCCTTTTGCTCAGATTACTTTTTAAGAATCTGATCATGATATCTCTATATACCAAAAATGTATCCAAAATGGCTGCTGGTTAGACACTGTGTTGCCAGCTCTACTATTCCGACAAGTATCATGAAGAGGATTCGTCCTCCAATCTCTTTGTGATTTGTTTAATTTAAGCATAAAGCGTCAATTTGCAGGATGCAATATTTTGAAAAATAAAAGATTTAGGCACTTTTTATCAGCATAATCAGCAAAACGGGACAACCTGAAATCTCAGCAAGATGCCACCCCTCCACGGTTTCCCGAGGGATTTTTTTATTCTTGTTTTTATTTCTTTTTTCCGCAAGTTGAATAGTTGTTTCAGAAAGAAATGTAGTGTCGGATTACATTGCAGTGGTTTGACAACTGTTGTTGACAGTTTGATGGAACATGCCTATTATAAATTATGTTTAAAAGAGAAAAAAAAGGTGTTTTTGAACACCCAGGGTAAAATGATTTCTGAATTAAATCCAAAATACCATGGCATGGTGATTTTTGTTTGGGGCGCTATAAACATTGATTTGTTGAAATTCAATAATCACATGAAGACCGCTGAATTAATGATGCTCAGTTTGTGTTTCAACCCCTAATCTTAAAACTGAGCTGATTAACTAAGGAGAGTGCAACATTGATTGATAATATTTATGGGAATAAATGAGGTTAAAAAGTGGATTATTAGTTTGTGGTGTAAGTGACCATTTACCAGTTTTTGCATCATTAGTGTTAAGGAATCTATTCCTTAATGTGATTTTTTTTTCTTGCCCCTCTCTGTTGTTGGTTCTGTTCAAACAAAGAATGTTGAATGCCATTGAAGGTATTTCCTGCTCACTGTGATTACAATCACCTTTAGTGCTCCCTCAACCCCACCACTTTTAGGACCCCCCTCCAGAGGACATGTTTAACATCAAAAGAGGAACTGTTATCTCAAGCATCTGTGTTGCTGCCATCACATCAAAGCTTAGACCGAAGACAATCGGGGGTAGTGGTGGTCTGGTCTCACCTCACCACTCCCAACTTTTTCCAGCCACACCGGGTCAGATGACATGCTAATTTCTTTGTATCCAGGATTTGCATGGAGCCGTAACTGCCCGCCTCTCATTATCATATTGTCTGTATATATTCTCGTGACTGAATTTTTTCTACACTTCCTGACGAAATCGGAAACGCCCAAATCGATTCGTAAACTGCAGAAAAGAAAAATAAAACCTTCAAAGTTACTGTTCATAGTCTCCAGCCTGCATTTGGATAACCAACATCCTCATCATCCAAAATTAATAAACACGCGGAGGAAGAAAAAGGTCGACTCCCCCCCAACATTTGAAATGGATGATAAGATAATGTCAAAAATGGAACGACAGACGCCGAAGTGAAACAGGGTAACATCAACAGAAGCAGTGGAGCTTTTGAATCATGATTGGCAAGAAGTTAAGATCCCCCCCCCTCCCAAAAAAAGGATACATGGAGTGTTTAGAGAGGGCTTATAATGAAATAAAAAAAATTGCCATCATCGAGACATTCCAACAAATATTGTTGAGCAAGACAATTCGATTATTAGTGAGAAAAAGAAGCTTGTTAAAGAATGTGATGATTTCTTTGTCAATGTAGGTCAAGAATTTGGCAAGAGCCATTGACCTGCCTACTCTTTGAGTGATGTGCTCCAAGTTTTTAGATTTAAGAACCTGTTGTAAACTCCAGCTTCTTTCATCTGAGGCAGCACGGCTTCGTCACATCTCGTCCGGATGACTGTCATGCACTTTACTTCGGAGTCACCCAATCCTCCAGCTGGTCCAGAATGCTGCCGCTCGCCTCTTGACTGGTACTCGTCAGAGGGAACACTTAACTCCTCCGCTGGCATCCCGACTGGACCCTATCTATTTTTTAGTTCTTTTGAAGATTCTATTACTTGTTGTCAAGTGGCTGTGTTTTTGAGACTACATGGAAAGAGGAATAAAAAAATAATATTTAGCACTTTCATCGTGGCCCAGCATTGCAGCTGCAGTGAAAATACGCTGCCACAGAAGGACCGCCGTCACTCAATCAGTACGGCTCGAGCTCTACGCGATGTTAAGTGATCTCAATCGGCCTGGCTGGGGGTGGCCGCCATGCAATTTTGAACGCAGGAAAAACATTGAACATCTTTTTACCCATAGATTGGAATAGCTTTAAGCACCGATCAACCTCAAGCAGGAGTACAAACAGCCATGTGCAAATTCCAATTTCCAACATGAGAATTGACTTGACCAAATGTTTTGTTGAACTTCATGTGTTTTGTCCTGGACAGCAGGAGCCAGAGTCCTCCCACATTAAGGAGGAAGTGGAGGATGAAGACCGCCCCTGCATTCAAGAAAAGGAGGAGCCAGAGCCCCTATCATTAAAAAGGAGGACGGAGGGCACACTCATATCAAAGAGGAAGAGGAAGAGCACGTCCACACCAAGGAGGATGAAGGGTATATCTGCAAGTTGTCATCAACTGGTGTCCCTTTAAAAAGTGAAGACGAAGGCCAAAGTGAAGCGGGGCGAGGAGCGGGGCCTCCACGCAGCAGCTCATATCAACACATGATATCAGAGGGTGATGGAGACCACTGTGGAGTGTCACAAGTGGACAGCCTCCTATGTATCCTAACACCACGCCCCACAGCACCACTCGGGAGGATGGTGAAATTGGCTTCACCACAACTGAGTCCTAAATTATTGATGCCTATACATGATGTAATCATCACCACATTGTTCAAATAGAGCCGCCCAAAGTCAAAAACCTAAAAAACACACAAACGTCAATTTCAAGTCTGATAGTCGGCCAAATATTCACGAAACACATTTGTATTTTGATCACGTTTTGTGGAGTTACGGTGGGCGACTGGTTAACACGTCCGCCTCACAATACAGAGGTGCAGGGTTCGATTCCCGCGCCAGCCTTGTGTGTAGATTACATGTTGTCCCCCGTGCCTGCGTGGGTATTCCGGTTTCCTCCCACATTACGGATGGTTGTTCGTCTATGTGTGCCCTGCGATTGGCTGACACCAGTTCAGGGCTACAGCCCGAAGTCAGCTGGGATACACTCCAACACTGCCGCAAACCCTGCGAGGCCAGGCGGATTACAATATGAATGGATGGATGGCTAATGTTTTGTCCATGGTGTTTCATTAACATTTGTTTTTGCCTAAATGTGGCCAGATTTAGTCACACCAGCTGACTAATAAATGTTACGAGCCTTATTACCTTTTTATTGTAATAGCCTTAAATTACAATCGACCACAAGGCATTCTTGCTTGGCTCTCGATGAAGGCGGACACTTTTGCTTTCTGCTCCTGTTCCCCCACCCCGCCCCTTTCCTGCTTGCCACTCAGTCCATGTGCTGACTTTGTCTGACTTTTCCTAGCCTCCTGTCATATTTTCATCCTAAAAACAAATATGGAATTGGTTGGCTGGTCTCTCGATGCCATCGACAAAATTTTCTCGATGAGAAGAGCAGGCTACTTGCCCCTCGGGGACTTTTGCTGCTGGGTACACCCGAGATCCTTGGAGGAAGCGGAGAATGGTGTGCCTGTCAACACTGTCCGTTGAGGATGTGGATGACATTATTACATTATTGGCCTTCCGATAATGGGTATGCTGTTGTTTGGTGTGAGCAGTTTCCTGGTCTATCGCAAAATTCAACCGACGGGAGCGGCTCTATTGGAAGTGAAGAGGCTGCCGGTCTAAGGATGGCATAGTGCGGATGTCCAACACTCAGACTCAGACTGTGCTCAACCACAAACTGTTGCGGTTTTGGAGAAACTGGAACCCGTGCTCAAATATTGACTGAAATCACGGATTTGGCTGATCGACGCCACTAAAGAGACATAAGCCACGGACTCAAGGCTGTCTTAAATTCTTGGGCAGCCTGCTACCAAAACAACATCTGCTATCTCGACCTTCCCCTGATGAAAGTATGCACGGAAGCTAGTCCCCCACCATCACCCCCTCCTTCATACATTCCCTTGCTTCACCGTCTTCATTGTTTATGTCTTGTGACCTGTTGTAACTGTCATATGCTTGTGCAGGCGTTTTTTGCCTCACTCAAATTATCCTCAAAATGAGGGGAGTTCGACCGTGGTTTTTTTTCTCCCCCTCTCCCTCCTTGTGGTTTCTTTCTGACTTCCGGGTTGAGTGAACGCTGGTGCGTTTTGGCTGCCACTGCTCAACCCGTATTGTGTTTTTTGTTCTTGTAAAGTGTCCTTGGGTGTCTTGAAAGGTGCTTATAAATAAAATGTATTATTATTATTATTTTTTTTTAATAAGTATAAATCTAAACAATGTCTGCCATCTACAGTTACACTATGAGAATTGACTTTGCCAAACCTTTTTTCTTTATCTTCTTGTGTCTTCAAGATGACAGTGAAGATGTTTGTCCTGGGCTGCGGGAGTCAGAGTCCCCCCACATTAAAGAGGAATTGGAGGATGAGGTGGACCCCTGCATTCAAGAAAAGGAGAAGCCCGAGCCTCTTATTAATCAAAAAGAAGTTATCAAACCACACAAAAACCCATACTGGGGATAAACGTATTTTCTGCTCAGTCTGTGGTCAAAGCTTCTCACGTAAGGAAAGCTTAAGAATTCACACAAGAACCCACACTGGTGAGAAGCCTTTTGCTTGCTCAGTCTGTGATAAAAGATTCTCTCAGACGGGAACCATAACAAAGCACATCAGAACACACACTGGTGAGAAACCCTTTGCCTGCTCAGTTTGTGCCCAGAGATTCTGTCAGAAGGGACAGTTATCAAGACACACCAGAACCCACACTGGTGAGAAGCCTTTTGCTTGCTCAGTTTGTGGTCAAAGATTCTCACATAAGGAAAACTTAATAATTCACACAAAAACACACACTGGTGAGAAACCTTTTGCCTGCTCAGTCTGTGGTAAAAGATTCTCTCATCAGGGGAGCTTAAAAAGACACACAAGTACCCACATGAGCGAGAAACCTTTTGCTTGCTCAGTCTGTGGTAAAAGATTCTCTCAGAGGGGAATCTTATTAAATCACATCAGAACACACACTGGTGAGAAACCCTTTGCCTGCTCAAATTGTTGCCAAAGCTTTTCATGGAAATATCAGGCGAAGAACCATGAGTGTTGCAATGCACCAACACACTCTTCAATGAAGCTTTGGTTTCTCATCTGATTAGGCTTAATCACTTCATGCTCCAAGGATGACTGAATTCTATGCAGCATCTTGCAAGGTTCCTCAATGAAAGAAATGTTTGTGTTTGTTGTGTTGAAAATATTGTGAGTTGTCAGTTTGTTGAGATTTTTTTTTTTCATTTTGAGTTTTGGCTATGAAATTTAGTTTTAGTTTAGTTAGTGTGTTTGATCATATTTAGACCCTTTTTTTTAAGAAAATGCATTTTAGTACATTTATTCATTTATTTTATTTGATGTCATCGTGTTGTGGATGAATTGATAGTGAAGGGATTTTCATGAATACGCTTTCATATTACTTTTTCACAGTTTTTCATGTATTCACAACACACTTGTTTTGTGTCACGGCTGCCTCATATCATCATAGTTAAGGTAATACAGTAGTTGAAAATGTATGACTGCAAATAATACTGTGTTTCTGAGTCTCAGCGAGTATCTGTTTGTGGTGAGTGTACATGAGAAAGTAAGAGAGAAAAGACAGATCCAAGTTCTTCTGTAGTTCTCTATTGAAGCCCAGGCTGGCAGGTGTACCCCAATGGTTTGAAGAAAATCTGACATTTGTTTTGACACGAGTCGAGGGCCAGTATTGGAAACAATTTGGACAGGTGCACCAAATCTACTCAAGATTTCACCGCAAAATTAATATGAATACACCAAGGCTCCTGAGGAAAATCCCATAGTTTAAGTGGTGCGGCTGCAGGATTGTTGCAAGTTTTAGGACATGATGAACAACTCATTTCCATATGTTCGACCTCTTTGTTTCGCTGTAGCCACCCAAAGGAACTTCTTACTATCTCTTTATTTTCACGATTCCACTGTGTCCCGCATGAAGGGGCTCTAGCATTTTAGTGTGCCCTTACAGTGGAATGATTACGGTATCCTCCTTCCACACGGCAGACACCCGGACTGGACGGTAAGCTTCCACCTTCTATCGTGGTAAAGTTTTAGGTTAGAGTTATCATCTACTGACCACCCATTCGTGACCATATCTATCACTGCCGATAAATCATGTTCAGCACGTGGAGCCTTTTTCACTGTGGCTCCAGTTATTGGCGCTCTTTCAATGTCCCTGGAATGAAAGATTTCTACTGTGTTCGATTCAGCTTTTCAGAGAACACAGTAGGAACCTTGAAAGTCCATCTGCGCATCAATGAGCATTTGATTTGCGATGCTTGATGTCGTAGGAGTGAGCCGACAACAGTAAAGGCCACCGCTGAAAGACGGGGAGCTGCAAGAGATGGTAGTCCAAAACTGCTTCACCTTTATGTCACTCCCTTCTCCTCTGCGCTCACCGACTTTGACTTGAATTGATTTGCACTGACAGAAATGCTCGCTTTGTGTTCACATACAAGGGTCGTGGTTCGCGCTGGAGCCGATCCCGGCTGTCTGTGGGCAGTAGGCGGGGCACACCCTCAACTGGTTGACAACCAATCGCAGGCAATTCACAGCTGAACAATCACACTGAGGGACAATTGAGACGCAGGGGTGTCAAACTCATTTTTGTCGCGGGCTATTTTGGAGTTACGTCTTCCTCTGGAAGGCCGTTACACAGCTAAGCTATTCAGCTAAATGATAATTTTTTAAAAATTACTTGTACACAGCAAATTGATGGATCACTTGTTTTGAAATCAGTCAAATATTTTTTTGCTGAATTTTTGTACAAGTGAGTGTAAATAGAGTAACAACATTATTGCAGAAGCTCAACGTTATTTATTACACATGACAACTTGTGTGTTCCAATTACCTGCCATGCATGTTTTTGGAATGCGGGAGGAAAACGTACCCACGAGGGTGAGAACAAACCAACTTCACACAGTAAGGCCAAAACCAGACTTCTGGACCTCTGCACTGAGGAAGACAGCCTAACCAGCGGACCGCCGTGGCACCCCCAATATATTTTTAGATCAGAACAGGACTGACTGAAATAGACTGCGGAGAAAAAATGCTGAAAACCGCATTTATGACCCGGAATAAAATGGAGGTTTTTCAGTTTCGAATGAAATGTGTTATGGAACTATGCATTTACTTTTAGCTTCATATTTTTGAATTTTCCTCTGCTTGCACACTAGCAGATCGCCACTGCAAAAGAAAATATCTGAATGGCTTTCCTGCAAAAATAAGAGCCACTTGAACACTGCACACCTTTTTAAATTGTGAAAGTAATTTTTAGATCAAGGAAAGCACGCCAAAGGTGTGGACAATGCCGATGACCATATTAGTAGTCAGGAAGTCGTACAACGAGGTGATGGCGTCCCTGCAGTTTCAGCGTCACCAGTGTTGAATAGGACACTTGCCATGCTTTTCGGGAGATGGTAGCTCCAAAATCTACTCCTTGTATAACTTCATGGCGAGGATGGCTTGACGACAGTGAGGAGCTCCAACGTGCACCTTAAGGAAAAGAAGGTATAACGGAAGGTGTTTTAGTGTAGAAAAATAGTGAGTGACATTTGAGTACATTTCAAAAACATTCTGGAAAATGCTGTGCAGCGGGTGTAAGCAGGCGAGTCGAGAGAACGTCAGCGGAGAATCTATGGCAATGCCACTTGGACAAACCTTATGTCGAACGCGAATAGCCATGCACAGAGGCGATATCGTTGAGGGTGATTATTCCATCATCGTGACACATAATATCCGAATAACGAATCCACTGTTTACAGGCACAAGTTAAGCGCACGCATAGTCGCATACATGCGTATTAAATGCGTATTAAAATACTAAACGTGTTTGTGTTGCGACTAAGTTTGTCCTAAACGATTTGCCGTAAACGATGCTGCAGCCCGTGAATTAGCAGAATAAGCTACTGATACGCACGATACAAAAAGAAAAAAAAAAGGTTGAACCCTTGGAAATCCCATTCTCTCTTCTTAATTACAACCGAACTCACCGCAGCCTCGATGCAGTAGGTCCATCATTTCTTACTGGACGATAAATTCGCTCAAGCTTTTTTTTGACTAACTTACTTAGCCTCGCTTGCTAACCGCTAAACAAAGAGACGCGTTTCGTCGTCCAGCACAGTTCAAGATTGAATGAGAATGGTTGCAATCAATCGTGTGAAAATGTTGTACAGGAGGACGGCAGATTACGAGGATGATTTCTTCGGAGCAAAGGAGGACAACGACGCTGTTTTGGAGAAGTCCCAAGTTGGCTGGACCAGAGCAGGTTAGGCCTAGTCTCGTTCTTTCGCTTTATTGCAGGGGTCACCAACGATTTTGAAAGAGAGAGCTAATTTTTGGTCGCCGATCGACGCGATGGGCTACCACTTTTATACACAATTCTGAAATAACACATTTGCTCGGATTACGGTTTAGTAATGTTTCATTGATGTCTCGTCATACCTAAAATGTAACCAATATGGCTGCTGGTTCGACACTCCGCTGCGAGCTCTTCCAATCCGACAAATATCATGAAAAGAATTTGTCATTCAAGGTCCTTGAGGGTTTGTTTAACTTAACGAGGAAATAGAGCATCACTTTGCAGGTTAACTTCATGCTATTTTTGGAAATTTAAGCACTTTTCATGACAACCAGCAACTCTGGATTGACTGAAATCACGGCAAAACAGCGCTTTTATTCCCTCTGTTTGGAGAGGGATTTTCTGTTTATATGTGTGTGTGAGTGTGGTGTGTTTTGCAAGTGTAAAGATTGTTCAGCAGTTTCGGCAAAAAAATTACATTTGGATGACATTACGGTGGCTTGACATCTGTTTTTGACAGTATGATGGAATTTGTTTCTTTTGAAATTATGGTGAAAAGAGCAAAAAAAAATGTTGGTCAATTGCATGTATAGAACATCCTTGTAAAACCATTTCTGAGTTATATCCAAATCACGATGACGTGGTGATTTTTGCTGTAAATACTGATTTGTTGAAATCTAATCATAAACGGAGCACTCTTTATTTGATTTATACTATATTCAGATTGTTTCAATCCTTTAATTTTAAACCCAAGCAGAATAATTAAGGAGAGTCAATATTTTTGTTCATGTAACTAACCCATAATTTGACAGATTTTTAACGATGATTGTGTAATAAATAAATAACAATATTACTGTCAATATCACGTTATTTCTAGACCACTTCCTGTTACGCAAAAAAGAAGCAAAGTGTGGCAAATTTTATCCTGTCTGGAGGAAATCAAGACCCGGATGTCACAGAATTTCTTGAATTTCAATGAAGAGAAAACAGAAGTGATGTTGTTTGGGCCCAGTGACCCTTGTACATCCCATCTTGGGGATTTGGGCCCCCCTGGCTTCTTATCTGAAGCCATCTCAAACTTGATTCTTCAACTGGACATTGATTTTAAATTCGACTGGCAAATTGGTGCCGTTGTGGTCTTTGGCAGCTGGGGAAAGTAAAGCCTCTCTTTTCTCAAGAGCACTTTAAACTGTAGTTCATGTTTTCGTCACGTCTCGGCTGGATTATTGTCATGCGCTTTACTTTGGAGTCAACCAATGCCCCATTGAACATTTTCAGTTGGTCCAGAATGCTGCCGCTCCCCTCTTGACAATTTTCCTTCTCTGGCATCCCTTCACTGGCTCCCCATCCATTTTCTTGTTCTTTTTAAGATGATTTATTTTCAACTGGTTTATGGGTTTTTGAGAGGAAGAACAAAATAATGTTTCAATCATGTACACATTTGCTTTGCGTTGTGATGCTCCTAATTGGAAAGGGTATTTATGTAGCCTCGCCGACTCGTCACCGGGTTTTCAAACCAAATTTCCACATGTTGTCACCGCCATGAATTATGACATTGTAACCACCAGTTGCGGTAATTTTTCTGCTCTGTTAACGCCTTTTTCAAAAAAGTGTCTGATCTTCCCTGCCGTATCTGCAACATTAAAAATCATAAATGTCACTTTGTCACGGAGAAACCTTTATTTTAGTAATCACACATTCTTAAATACAAAAAAAACCCCTTGGCAATGTTTACCTGTTTCTAGCGTCCGGCAGGGAAAAAAAGGACACCGCATAGCACTGACCCGTGGGGGGAAAAAATGCAATACAATACAGTATATCTTTATTTATACAATGATCCCTTGCTCGAACGCGGTTCACTTTCCGCGGCTTCACTGTTTCACAGATTTTTTTAGTGCATTTTTTTAATGCCTTTAAAGAATGAATTGCATTCTGCATCCTGATTGTCTAAGGCACTGACCGACGTGAACAGTCTCCCCACCTCGTCTCTGTACAGCTTGCCAAAATGACCTTTGCAAATTTTTCGTCTTTGGTTTCATTGTATCAGTGGCGGATGCTGCTCTGTCAAGGAGGGGAAGCTCAATTTCGGCCTACACCATAAAATGTGTCCGTTTATTTATACGTGAATTCTACTCTCCGTTCCTATTCAAAAAAAATGACGGGTTGCCATCACCATAAGATCGGAGATTGGCTCATTTCATTCTCTCGACGCCCAGCGTCCGCGCGGTCGACGCTCAGCATCCACACAGTTTAAAGCACAGTGAAGCTGTGGGAATGAATGAGAAGAGAGTCGCGTCATATAGCCAGTAGTAAGCAGCTGATTCGGAACAAAAGTTGAGCGCGTTGTAGCACATATTTAGTCAATGACATGTCCACACAATTGTACGTACACACGTACAGTATATTTGATCACTTACTTTTTGACATTTTAGGGGAAGTTGAGCTTCCCTTGTGGTCTTAGAGCAATTGCCTCCGCATTGCATACATAGTTCAGTATTGTATAATAACTGTATAAAATAAAGCTGACTATCAAGTACCAAGAACAACTTTATTGTCAAATGTGCTGCATGTGAAACATACAGCACATTTGAAGTTTGGTCCGTCACATTTTTTTGCTTTTTTTTTTCATAAATCCTATTTCTAGGATTTCTCTTATCACTGGTTCTTTTTGGAACGTAACCCCCGCGATAAACGAGGGATTACTGTACAGCGCTTTCACAACAGCTGCAGCTGTAACAAAGTGCTTTACAAAACAGTTAACATGAAGTAAAATAAAGCACAACACATAATATAAAAACACGGACAGTCGTGCAATCTGAACCACTTTTCCGTCATATGCTTTTTTGGTTGAAGCAGTTCTAGATGAAAGAGGAGAGAATCAAAGTGTCCTTTGACGAGTGCACACGTGTCAATTTCAAGGCCCTGGGTCCAGGTCTGGCCCGCCACCTATGTTTCTGTGGCCCGCAAAAGCAAATCAAATGTGAACTAAAATCTGTCTCAAAAATGTCAAATTCTCATCTGCAATAAATAAGAAGGATATTGTAAGCCAGTGGTCCTCAACTAGAAATGCTGTAGGTCCACTTTTTTTTCTTTTTTAATAAGACCAAGGTCCAATCCCATGCACGGCGGTCATGGGGAGCAGGGCTATATGCCCATTTAGTATGGTCAAGCCAAGCTTATACAAATCGACATTCCTCACAACCAACCAATAATGGGGTGCATGAAAATAACAATTATTCTTTGCCAGTACACAGCAAATAATGAGAGGTATTGTGTTGAGGCACAGGAACTCTTGTTGAAATTTTGTTAAGTTGTGCCTGCTTAATAATAGAAATAGCCCTTTTAGGGAAATAAGACATTTTTACTTTAACTTTGTTAAACAGTAGTTGTCTTTTTTTCCCTTAATTTAACAAAAGCAAAACAAAATACTCATTTTACCAAAATAAATACTAAACGTGAAAACAAAAATATCCTTTTCATTTGTACAATTCCCCTTTTCACATCCCCTCTGAAATCACTGAAAAATATATCAGAAGAGGAGTTCAGAACCATTTTAAATACTGACACAAGGGAGCACAGGAATGTGCAGTGCGGTTCTTCCACTGAAGGTGAATGCAATGTCTGAGGCATGCAAATATTATTTGAGGACGCCATTGTGATGTTCATTTACCATGTTGCGGTGTTCTGCTGTTAAACAGCTGCAAAGATCCCCGGGTAGACGGGAGCAGAACTGCACACAATCGAAACCTCCCGCGATTCGTCTTGTCTAATTGTCTGTGTGCGGCTCTCTTGGGCTGAAGCTGTGAGCACACTGTGGCGTCGCGCATGCGTCTGTTTCCTGACACAATCATCCATTTTGAATGCGTGTGTTGGAATAGACGGGTGCTGACGCTTATGTATGGGCACACCTTAAGTTCAGAGGAGCCAATCAGCGCATCGTATATGCTGACGCTTATGTATGGGCACACCTTAAGTTCAGAGGACCCAATCAGCGCATCGTTATCGCCGACATGCCCTGCTCAACCAGGGTCTCCAGTTAGTCAAACATTATACACACACACAGTCGCGCTGCTGCGGTCCTCTGCATTACATCTGTTAGTGCACGCAAAGAATGCAACGGATAATTTTAACAAGCAATCGCGGTAATGCGCAGATTATAGTCCAAAAATATAAAATGTATAACGTAAAAATCACTTTATAATTTATTATTTTATACAATTTGCCGAGGGTCCGGACAGAAGAGGTCGGCGGTCCGGTCGTGGATCGCCGTCCGCCAGTTGAGGAATTCTGTTGTAAGCATTTTCTTGTAACCAAACCCGCCATGACAGTAACTTAAACAAAAGTGGAGTAAACCGTTATTCTTGACTTCATTATATGGTTTCAGTCATAATGATCCTCCGAGAGAAACAGTAACTAAAATATGACCCACAAAAAAATGAATTTAACACCCCTGTACTCCTGGCTCAGAGACGTCATGCTCAAAATGTGCACACGTCTGCTCCAAGCTAAGTTTGAAAGTAAACAAGAAGCTGTCGCGTCCATTGACAAAAAAAAAAAAAAGATTGGCTTACTTCTCATGTTCCATGTAAATCCGTTTCAATTCGAAGTGGTGACTCTCAGTTCCAAATATGCATCCACGCTCGGCACCGATGTACCTCTCTCCTCATCCTTGGCACCACAAGCCATTCATCCAACCACACCAGCGCAGACTGTCCAACAGTGCTAACATCTCCACTAAACAAAATGGCTGTGAAAAGTGCTGCCCATTACAGGTGCAAAAAACACAAGCAGTCAAATAGTCACGTAATGCTCCTCTCTCATGTGGTGTTCCATAGGGCTCAATTCTGGGGCCTCTGCTGTTCTCACTGTACCTGCTCCCATTGGGTTCCATCTTAAGGAAACGTGGTATTTCCTTCCACAGCTATGCAGATGACTGTCAGGTCTATGTCCCACGAAGCAAAAAAGACGCTTTCTCAGTGAGGCCACTTTTATCCTGCCTGGAAGAAATCAAAACCTGGATGACACAACATTTCTTGAATTTCAATGAAAAGAAGACAGATGTGATACAGTTTGGTCCCAGCGGCCCTTGTACATCCCATCCTGTAGACTTGGGCCCCCTGTCACCTTATCTTAAGTCAACTGGTTCAAACTTGGGTCTTAAACTGGACAGTGATTTTAAACTTGACTGGCAAATTGGTGCCATTGTTAAATCCAGCTTCTTTCATCGTAGACAGCTGGCTAAAGTAAAACCTCTCCTTTCTCATGAGCACCTTGAGACAGTAATTCATGGCTTCGTCACATTCCGGCTCGATTACTGCAATGCACTTTATTTTGGAGTCAGCCAATCCTCCATCAAGCGTCTCCAGCTGGTTCAGAATGCTGCTGCTCGCCTCTTGACTAGTACTCGTAAGAGGGAGCACATCACTCCCACTCTGGCATCCCTTCACTGGCTCCCTATACATTTTAGAGTTCTTTTCAAGATCCTGTTATTTGTTTTCAAATCTCTAAATGACCTTTTGCCACCTTACCTCTCTGAGCTCATCTGCCGCTACACACCTGCCTCAGGTCTGCGGACCAGACATTATTAGAAGTTCCAAGAACTAAACTGAGGCTCAGAGGGGATCGAGCCTTTTCCGTTGCTGGTCCCTCTCTCTGGAATAACCTTCCACTGAACTTTCGGCAAGCCCCCTTGCTACCCATCTTTAAAACCCGCCTCAAAACTCACTTGTATTCTTTGGCAATTGACTCGGCATGACTCAGATTTGATCTTGGTTTTGCTGTTTAGTGCTTTCTACCATCTTTGTTACTGATTTGCTGCTTTCCTATTGTACATGTTAGTTGCTCCATGTACAGCACTTTGTATGCGGCGATGGCTGTTTGAAAGTGCTCTATAAATACAGTTGAGTTGAGTTGAGAGACATTCCTTCCAATCAAAATCAGCACTGGCACACGCGTGCTGACGAGAAGGCGGTACCACCTCTCCTTTGACGAATGACGTGGCCAAAAATACTGAAAACAGTCCACATCGGGTCCACACGAAGTAACAACAAACACCATGTGACAAAAAAAAAGACAAAAACAGCAAAAAAAGTAAAGCTCTTGAAGCACATTTGCCGGTGACTGCCAACTAGGACCCCATCTTGGTCTTTTCCGTCCACTTCTGTTGATATCGCGCTTCCATAGTCGCACTGTTCTGCAAATGCATTTAAAATACAAAGCTGCAGCACAGCTGGAGCTCCACGCTGTGTTGAGTGATCTCAATCAGTCTGGCTGGGGGTGGCCGCAGTCCAATTTTGAACGCAGGAACAACGCTGAACAACTTTTTACCCATTTATTGTAAGAGCTTCAAACACCAATCAACCATTGGTATAAATATAAAGAATCATGTGCAAATCCAAAGTTTAAACATGAAAATTGACATGACCAAACCTTTTGTTTATCTTCATGGGTCTTGAAGACGTCAGTGAAGACGCTGGTCCCAGGCAGCAGGAGCCAGAGTACCCCCACATTAAGGAAGAAGTGGAGGATGAACAGTGTCCCTGCATTCAAGAAAAGGAGGATGAAGGGCACACTCACATCAAAGAAGAGGAGGAAGAGCACCTCCGCACCAAGGAGGATGAAGGAAAGCCTCCCTACATCAAAGAGGAGGAGAAGGAGTACATTTGCAAGTTGCTATCGACTGGTATCCCTTTAAAAAGTGAAGATGAGGGGCAAAGTGAACCGAGCAGAGGGGCGCGGCCTCAAAGCAGCAGAATTTCAAGTCAACACACGACAACAAAAGGTGATGGAGGCCACTGTGAAGGGTCACAAGTGAACGGCGTCTTAGGTATGCTTCCACCACACCGCACAGCACCATTGGGGAGGATGGTGAAATTGGCTCCACCACAAATTATTTATGGCTATACATGATAAAATCAACACCACATTGTTAAAAATAGAGCCATCCAGAGGGAATAACCTCAAAAACACGCAAAACTCAATTGTAAGTCTGATCCTCATATTTTCAATGAACACATTTGTCATCTCGATAAAGTTTTGTGGCGACACGGTGGAAGACTGGTTAACATGTCTGCCTCACAATGCAGAGGTGCAGGCTTTGATTCCGGCTCCAGCCTTCCTTTGTGGAGTTTGCATGTTCTCTACTTCACTCAACTATATTTATAGAGGACTTTAAAACAACCCCTGCTGTATACAAAGGTCTGTACCTGGAACAAAAATAATTTAGACAACAGCAAAGACAGACAAGCAATGGCAAAAATGGCAGTGGATGCCCCTTTTGAACGCCAAGCTAAGGGAAATTCCGTCAAAATCTGAAGATGGACCCCTCGTCAAAGGTGGCGTGGACGGCAATAATGCCGTGGTGCTACGCAGGGAGCTAACGACTGGTATCGGGCATGGGTCGACAGGGTCCAGGGCCACGCCACGACTGAGTAATTCCTTGCATTCGGGAATGAGCAGAGCTGAAAGCGTGTTTCAGTTCCTATTTTAGCTTCACCAGCTGACCGCTGCGTATGCCGCCACGGTGCTTCCATGAAGGGCATGTGTGAATGTGGAAGAGGTCAGCCGGTGTGTATGCCAGAAATGGAGGCAACGTCCTCTCACCGCCGTCATGAACCTTCGATGTATTGTTGAAAAACTAACAAGAATTTTCTCCCACACCACGGACTGTATATGTGTGATCCACCATGTGTGCCCTGTGACTAGTTCAGGGTGTACCCGCAATCCATCCGAAGTCATCTGGGATAGGCTCCAGCATACCCACAGCACTTGTGAGGATGAGCAGATTAGAAAATGGATGGATGGAAAAGGTTTTGTCCCTGGTCTTTCAATAACATTTGTTTTTGTCTCAACGTGGCCAAATTAAATCACATCAGCTGGCTAATAAACGTTATGAGTCTAATTACCTTTTTCATTGCAATAACCTTAAATTACAATAAACCACAAGTACAAATATAAACAATAATCTGTCATGTAAAGCTACACCATGAGAATTCACTTTGCCAAACCTTTTTTCTCTATTTTCTTGTCTTGAAGATGTCAGTGAAAATGTTTGTACTGGGTGGCAGGAGCCAGAGTCCCCCCACATTAAGAAGGAAGTGGATTATGAAGAGCACTCCTGCATTCAAGAAAAGGAGGAGGTAGACCCACCTCTCATTAAAAAGGAGGACGAAGGGCACACTCACATCAAAGAGAAGGAAGAGCTCCTCCAAACCAAGGGAGATGAAGAAAAGCTTCTCGACATCAAAGCGGAGGTTGAGGAGCAGAATGTATGCAAGTTGTCTTTGACTGCTATCCCTTTAAAAAGTGAAGATGAGGGCCAAAGTGAAGCGAGCAGAGGGCTGGGGCCTCCAGGCAGCAGCTCATGTCATCACGTGACATCAGAAAGTGATGGAGGATCATTTGCAGATGGTCTCTTAGCTCAACCATCGGGTGGTGAAGACATGACTCCATGCTCTACTGAGACTGATCCTAAAGCGTATGAAGGTGATATGACATGTGAAACTGACAAACGCTGGAAATGTTCCCAGTGTGGGAAAACTTATGCTTGTGCCAGCAGTTTGAAGAGGCATATGATTTGCCATTGTATTGAGAAACCTTATCCATGCTCATTATGTGGCCGAAGATTCTCTCAGAAGGGAACCTTAAAAAAACACATAAGAACACACACTGGTGAGAAACCTTATGTCTGCTTGGTGTGTGAGCAAAGATTCTCCCGGAAGGAAAGCTTAAAATGTCACACAAGAACCCATACTGGTGAGAAACCTTTTGCCTGCTCATTGTGTGGCCAAAGCTTCTCAGAGAAGGGATACTTAAAAAGACACATTAGAAGACACGCTGGTGAGAAACCTTTTACCTGCTCAGTTTGTGGCCAACGTTTCTCTGAGAAGCGAACCTTAAAAATACATATGAAAACGCATACTAGTGAGAAACCTTTTGCCTGTTCAGTTTGTAACCAAATATTCTTTGATAAGGGGCAGTTAAAAATACACACAAGAACCCACACTGGTGAGAAACCTTTTGCCTGTTCTGTTTGTGGCCAAAGATTTTCTCATAAGGGACACTTAAAAACACACACAAGAATCCATACTGGGGAAAAACCCTTTCCTTGCTCAGTTTGTGGTCAAAGATTCTCCGAGAAGGGAAGCTTAAAATTACACACAAGAACACATACTGGTGAGAAACCTTTTACCTGCTCAGTTTGTGGACAAAGATTTTCTCAGAAGGGAAGCTTAAAATTGCACACCAGAACACACACTGGTGAGAAACCTTTTACCTGCTCAGTTTGTGGACAAAGATTCTCGCAGAAGGGAGGCTTAACAATACACACAAGAACACACACTGGTGAGAAACCCTTTGCCTGCTCAGTTTGTGGCCAAAGATTCTCTTGGAAACAACACTTAAAACGTCATACAAACACACACACTGATGAGAAACCTTTTCCGTGCTCAGTCTGTGATAAAAGATTCTCCCTGAAGGGATATTTGACAGCACACATCAGAACGCACACTGGTGAGAAACCTTTTGTCTGCTCAGTTTGTAACAAAAGGTACTTGACAAAGGAACAATTGACTGAACACACAAGAACACACCCTGATGAGAAGCCTTTTTCCTGCACAGTTTGTGGTCAAAGATTTTCTGAGAAGGGAAGCTTAAAAAGACACACAAGAACCCACACTGGTGAGAAACCTTTTGCCTGCACAGTTTGTGACAAAAGATTCTCTCTGAGGGGAAGCTTAAAAATACACACAAGAACCCACACTGGTGAGAAACCTTTTTCCTGCACAGTCTGTAGCCAAAGATTCTCTCACAAGATATCTTTAAAGCGGCACAAAAAAAGACACATCGGTGAGAAAACCTTTTCCTGCTCAATTTGTGGCCAAAGCTTCTCGTGGAAGTATCAGGTTAAGAATCACAAGTGTGTTGGTGAGATAAGCAGTCATCAATGAAGTTTTGGCTTCTCATCTGAGCAGACTTAATCAGTTCATGCTCCAAGAATGGCTGAATTCAATGCAGCGTCTTGCAAGGTTGCTCGAATTCTGTTTTTCTTTGTTGGAGTGAAATAACAAGTCAAAATGTTGTGAGTTGTCGTCTTGTTAATAATCTTTTTTTTTTTGTTTTGTTTTGGTTTTGAGATTTTGTTTTACTTAAGTTAATGTGTTGGCTAGGATTTATACATTTATAATATATGAAAAATGTCTTTCTTTTCACATTGTGGATGAGTAGATAGTTAATTCATTTTCATTTGTACGTTTTCAGTTTGCTTTATTGCAATTTTTTTATGTTTTCACAATATAATGGCTTTTGTGTCAGTGCTGCCTTATATAATCATGTCTCAGGTAACAGTTTAAAATGTATGACGGCAAATAATGATGTGTTTCTGAGTATCTGTTTTTGGTGAGTGTCCATGAGGAAGTGAGAGAGAAAAGGCCGACACGGCGCAGAGAGCAGAAGATCGCATCGACACATCATAAGCGCCCACAGTCAAGGTTTTGCATTTAGTGCGATGATGCACACATCAGATTGCTCAGAGGACAGATAAAAATAAAAACAACATAGACTAAGTGAAGTTCAAGAATCGCTGTGTTTAAACTAATTCACGGACCAGCAGTATCATAATGTCACGCATGATTAGCATCCTGTACGAATGTGCCCATTCGATCGAGAATTTTTGCCATAAAAGTGCAATAAAACAATACAGAGGTGTATATTGCAACTTTATGCTTTTCCCTGGTACACTTAACCATTCCTACCACCGTAGGTGTTGACAATTAGCCCTTGCCTTTAATCATTAGAGCAATACATTCCCTTTGTCCAATGTTTAGTCATCCATCTATTCTCCAATTGCCTGCGTGCACACCAAATCTGTTGCGAACTTTCCGCCTCGCTTGATTCATGATGGTGTCATGCGCAACGATGTGAATTCGTACAGACCAAAATACCGTCAGGTATGCCAACCCCCTCACTCATCAAAATCGACCAAATGAGTGGTGGATGGAGCATGCACACTTCCCGACGCTCCAAACGTGTCATCCACCATGCATCCGCATCCCACCGCATCAACTGCATTGACTTTAATTTTAATCGCACCACCAGAAATGCTTGTAACTGATTTGGTGTGCACATACAAAGGTCGTGGTTCGCACTGGAGCGGATCCCAGCCGTCTGTGGGCAGGAGGCTGGGCACACCCTCACACTGGCTGACAGCCAATCGTAGGGCACACAGACAAACAATGACACCGAGTGACAATTTAGACACAAGGGTCAAATGAGTTTGACACCCCTGAGGGGTGTCAAATTCATTTTTACCTGGGGTTTTTCTCGGACAAAGTTAAAGAAATGACTCGGCACACAGGGAGAATTGTCTTCAAGATCGGCGGGAGGGATCTTCAAAATGCATTTAAAGCAATAAAAACTCAATTTGAGTGTCACGCCTAAACCAAAGGACTCATGCACACATTTCAACATGTATTTAGTTCAGGATGACCTCCTGAAGCCTAAATGACCATTAATTTGATCACACAACTCATTTCTGTGAAGATACATTCAAACTCAGAAAACGTGCTCAGCTCGGCCTGAAAATGCATTTCACGGTGTCTGTTTGTTGTGTTTGGTCATAATATTACAAAGTTCAAGTATTCAATTTTGCGAGGGAGTGTGGAGTGGCCGTGGTTGGGACTTTTGTTTGATGCGTGCAAAGCTTGTTAACGCAAATGAAACGAGTGCTTCCACAAATCCCAATGGCACATATATCGTTACCATAAACAAACTCTGGCCACTGTCGGCTTTTATATGGTCTACTAAGTGCCACATAAAGACTTTAAAAGGTTTCAAACATTGATCCGCAACACCTGCGGCGGCGCAGTGCAGAGATGAGGACAAATGACAAGAGTATCTCTCCAGTCGACGTTTCCTCACATTGCCGTCTCATTTTCATTCGAATAATAATCGTTATCTTCGTGAGGAAAAGTTTTTGGGTGCCCAAATGAGAGGTGGGCGCGCTTCGCGATCAAACTGGGGGGAGTCTCCCTTCTCGGCCCATGGCGTCTCTGTTGTGCTGGTCTTGACTCTTCCTTCCGGAGGAGGAGTTGTCGTCCTGTCATTTGGTTCACAGCCATCTTTGGTCCCGTTTGGGAAGTAGCGTGTGATATTTATTGGAAATTTTCTCCAACTATTTTTCACTCATAACAAACATAGTAGGTATATGACACTGGCTCACAAGAATAATAAAAATAATAATAATTAAAAAGAAAACCAGCCAATGATCGGCATAATGGATGTCACTTCAGTCTAGAAACCCGCAGAGGGCTGAATCGAGTCGTGCTCATTCATTGATATTCATGCTTCTAAAATATTGCAAAGAAGAAGAAGCCAATGAGGAACTTGAAACTTGCCTCCTCATAATGATACAATTCAGAGGTAGTTCCCCCACGACCCTGTTTCAGATCAACGGTGTTGATCCACCAGACCCTCTCAACACAAGTCCAGTCATATGCTTATTTTTCCCATGTTCTCTTTCACTGTCGTCATGCTACTTGGCAAGCAAATTACTGCCCACTTGCAATTGTAGCTAAAAATGTGACAGTGGTGAAATGCTGGAAAGGAGGGACAGTGAGGTCAAGTACAACACAAAAAAAGACAAGGTCCACAGGTAAAGCACACTGACTGCTTGCTTGTGCTTTTAGCAAAAGCAGACAGTCATCTCGCTCTTGTGTTCTGGTAACGTTTCTGTTTCAGACAATATAACCAAGGCACCCACACCGGGCTCATCATCACAATGTAAGTACAGTATTACGCCCACCCCCACCATTTACTTTTGGTCTTCGATGTAGTCCAAGTAACAAGAGGTCAGTTTCGTATCATCTAAACGTGACATGGACTCTGAACACCAATAATATTTGACCTTTTTTTTTTTTCTTCTTCCAACTGACAGGAATCATCCGACTGGACCCTCTGCAGTCGCATACAGCGAACTACTCTGGGGGAACTGGGCCTCCTGAGGGGATATTAATTAGGTATGTTCACATTATACTTTTACAAAACTCAGATGAATTTAAATGCAGTACTCGTATTTAAAAATATAGAATGTAAAAACCCTGACAATGTTCTTCCACACTGGTGTTTGTCTTCTATCTGCCACGAGGGGGCGACAAAGTTCGCATTAACCCTTATAACAAAATCCACAAACATATTTTTGCCATATTATTTTTATTTAGATATTTTGTTATATACTGTATATATATATATATATATATATATATATATATAATCTCATATATATATATAATCTCATATATATATATATATAGCGGCTGGATAGCTCAGTTGGTAAGGCATCGGTTTGGCACCATCCAGTGTGGGTCCTTGGGCAAGATCCTTCACGCTCATGCCTACCTCATACAATGATGAGAGACAATAAAACGAATGATATGCCGGCTCAGACGTCGCCCGGCCAAACAAGGTCTGCGTCAGGTGCTTGGGAACCAGAGCACCTTGATGAAAAATGGGCTACTGGAACAAAGCGGAGATGGGCGAGATGCGACAACATGGCTCTGTTGGAATGCTACTACTCAAGCCAGCATAGTCAGAGGGGTTACATCCAGAGAATGTGGGCTAAATGGTTACTTCGAAACCCACAGTCACGGCTGACCACGAAACAACTAGTAGCTCAGTGTTCCAACATCCACAAACGGCAACTGCTGTCACAACTTGAGATTGATGAGGTACAATGGAATTGGTTGGCTGGTCTCTCGATGCCATCGACAAAATTTTCTCGATGAGAAGAGCAGGCAGTGGGGAGCCTACTTGCCCCTCAGGGACTTTTGCTGCTGGGTACACCCGAGATCCTTGGAGGAAGCGGAGAATGGTGTGCCTGTCAACACTGTCCGTTGAGGATGTGGATGACATTATTACATTATTGGCCTTCCGATAACGGGTATGCTGCTGTTTGGTGTGAGCAGTTTCCTGATCTATCGAAAATTCAACCGACGGGAGCGGCTCTATTGGACGAGGGTGCCGGTCTAAGGATGGCATAACGCGGATGTCCAACACTCAGACTGTGCTCAACCACAAACTGTTGTTGTTTTGGAGCGTCACTGCAGGATGGACAACAACTTGGAGAAAACTGGAATCCGTGCTCAAATACTGACTGAAATCATGGATTTGGCTGATTGACGCCACTAAAGAGACATAAGCCACGGACTCAAGGCTGTCTTAAATTATTGGGCAGCCTGCTACCAAAACAACATCTGCTATCTCGACCTTCCCCTGATGAAAATATGCACGGAAGCTAGTCCCCCACCATCACCCCCTCCCTCATACATTCCCTTGATTCACTGTCTTCGTTGTTTATGTCTTGTGACCTGTTGTAACTGTCATATGCTTGTGCAGGAGTTTTTTGCCTCACTCAAATTATCCTCAAAATGAGGGTAGTTCGGGCGTGGGTTTTTTCTCCCTCTTTCCCTCCCGTGGTTTCTTTCTGACCTTCGGGTTGAGTGAACGCTGGCGCGTTTTGGCTGCCGCTGCTCAACCTGTATTGTTTTGTGTTTTTTGTTATTGTAAAGTGTCCTTGGGTGTCTTGAAAGGCGCTTATAAATAAAATGTATTATTATTATTATTATTACAATGCAGGTTTCATGGTGAGGGGCCTCAGGCTGCCAGATCAGAGGAGGAGATCATACCAGATATTGGGAGCAAGCCCCAATGAATGCAGATAATGAGATTGGGAGGCCAGCCCCAATGAATGAAATGCTGAGCGAGGCAGCAACTGACCTGAAAGCTAAGATCATGGCGAGAATGAAAGCTGGGCAAGCTAGAAACCGATTACAACGTCTATGTGAAGTACCACCTGAAAGTCTCATGGAAAGTGTGAATGCAGCACTGAGGGTGATCCCTACCGTAACGATCACGGAAACCAATGAGCTGATATACGCTTCAGCATCAGTGATCAGAATCAGAATCATCTTTATTGGCCAAGTATGTAGAACACACAAGGAATTTGTCTCCGGTATAACACGCTGCATTAGTATCATCGTAAACAACAAAATCATTGAACCATTTTAGAGTAACCAGTAGCAGTATTTGTAGTACAAGAAGAGTGACTACGTCAGTGACTGTTTAAGGAGTTAATGGCTAGAGGGAAGAAGCTGTTTAAGTGTCTACTGGATTTGGTGCGCATGGATCTGGAGCGTCTGCCTGAGGGGAGTAGCTGGAAAAGGTGGTGGGCAGGGTGCGGGGGATCCAGGAGGATTTTCCGTGCCCTTGTCTTGATTCTTGCAGTGTGCAAGTCCTCAAGAGTGGGTAGGGCGGTGCCAATGATTTTTTCCGCCGTCCTAACTGTCCGTTGAAGTCGGATTTTGTCCTTTTTTGTGGCGGCCCCAAACCAAACCGTGATGGAAGAACACAGGATTGATTCGATGACTGCCGTGTAGAACTGTCGTAGCACCTCCTGTGGCAGGCCATGCTTCCTCAGCAGCCTCAGCAAGTACATCCTCTGCTGGGCCCTTTTCAGGATGGAGATGGTATTGACTTCCCACTTCATGTCCTGGGAGACTGTGATTCCCAGGAACTTGAAGGTCTCGGCGGTTGACACAGGGCAGTTGGATAGTGTGAGGGGTAACTGTGGAGAAGAATGTTTCCTGAAGTCCACGATCATCTCTACAGTCTTGAGCGTGTTCAGCCCGAGGTTGTGTCGGCTGCACCAGAGCTCCAGCTGCTCCACTTGTTGGCGGTACGCAGACTCATCGCCGTCTTTGATGAGAACGATGACCGTGGTGTCGTCTGCGAACTTTATGAGTTTGACAGATGGATTTGTTGAGGTGCAATCGTTTGTGTAGAGGGAGAAGAGCAGTGGAGAGAGGACACACCCCTGGGGGGCTCCAGTGCTGGTGGTGCGTGTTGATGATGTTGTTGCTCCCGGTCTCACCTGTTGTGTCCGTCCCGTCAGGAGGCTGAGCATCCACTGGCAGATCGTAGGGGACACACCGAGGTGGAGAAGTTTGGGGGTGAGGAGTTCCGGGATGATGGTGTTGAATGCAGAGCTGAAATCCACAAACAGAATCCTTGCATAGGTCCCTGTGCTGTCGAGGTGCTCGAGGATGTAGTGCAGACCTACGTTGACTGCGTCTTCCACAGACCTGTTTGCCCGGTAGGCAAACTGGAGAGGGTCCAGCAAGGGTCTGGTGACGTTCTTTAGGTGGTTCAGCACAAGGCGTTCTAAGGACTTCATGACCACAGACGTCAGGGCGACAGGCCTATAGTCGTTCAGTTCCGATGTTGCCGATTTCTTGGGAACTGGGATGATGGTAGACTGTTTGAAGCAGGATGGGACCTCACACAGCTCCAGGGATCTGTTGAAGATTTGTGTGAAGACCGGAGCCAGCTGGTCAGCGCAGACTTTCAGGCAGGAGGGGGACACTTTGTCGGGCCCCGCAGCTTTCTTGATCTTCTGCTGCTTGAAGAGCCGTCTCATGTCCTGTTCGTGGATCTGTAGTGGAGAAAAAAGGGTGGGGAGGGGGGAGATAGAGTAGTTTCTGGTCGAGGTGGGTGTGTTTGGGAAATGGGGTTGTCCTTTTCAAATCGGCAGAAAAACATGTTTAGTTCATTAGCAAGACCCTTATTGTTCACTGTTTGGGGGGATGGCATTCTATAGTTGGTGATTGCTTTCAGGCCATTCCACACAGATGCAGAGTCGTTAGCAGAGAACTGTTTTTTCAGCCTCTCTGCATAGCTTCTCTTAGCGATGTTAATTTCCTTTGTCAATTGGTTTCGGGCGTGTTTGTACAGTGCCCGATCTCCACTTCTAAATGCGGCCTCTTTCTCTTTCCTGAGTTGCCTGAGTTTGGGAGTAAACCATGGCTTGTTATTGTTGAAGGAGCGGAAGGACTTCGTTGGTACACACATGTCCTCACAGAAACTGATGTATGATGTTACAGTGTCTGTGTATTCATCCAGTGTGCCCGTTGAAGTTTCAAAGACGCCCCAATCAGTGCAGTCTAAGCATTCTTGTAGAGCTAGCTTTGCTTCATCTGTCCATTTTTTTCACAGTCTTAACAACCAGTTTAGCACATTTGAGTTTCTGTCATTATGTAGGTATTAAGTGGATTAAATTGTGGTCAGAAAGACCCAATGCTGCACGGGTGACCGATCGGTATGAATTTTTGATTGTTGTATAGCAGTGGTCTAGAATGTTGCCTTCTCTGGTGAAACAGTCGATGTGCTGCTTATATCTGGGAAGTTCACGGTTAAGATGTGCTCGATTAAAATCGCCCAAAATGATCAGGGGTGACTCTGGGTATTTTAGTTTGAGTTTGTTTACTTGTTCGGCTAGCGTTTGTATCGCCGTGTTAGCGTTATCTTGTGGCGCAATGTAAACACCGACTAGTAAAAAGGAGGTGAACTCACGTGGCGAGTAGAATGGCTTGCAGTTTAAAGACAGCGACTCCAGGTCCGGGCTGCAGTGTGCGTCGAGCTTCGTGACATCAGTGCACCATTCTTCGTTGATATAGAAGCAAATCCCACCACCTTTCGATTTCCCTGATAGCTCCGTGTCGCGGTCGGCTCGGAGAAGGCGGAAGCGGTAGATGTAGCGCGGAATCCGGGTGGCGGTCACTGAGCCAGGTTTCAGTGAAGCAGAGCGCAGCAGAACGTGCGAAGGTTTTGTTGGTCTTTGTAAGGAGAAGAAGTTCATCCATCTTGTTTGGCAGAGATCGTAGATTAGCAAGATGGATCGATGGAAGCGGGGTTCGAAATCCGTGCTGCCTGAGCTTGACGAGCACGCCGGCTCGCTTCCCCCTCCTCCGGCGGCGTTTCCATGCTCCGTACAGCGCAGCCGCTGCGCTCGCGATTAGCTCTGAAAAACCTTGTGGATTTTCGTGTGCTGGTGAAAAAAGACCGAGCGTAGACTCCCCAATGCGCAGCAACTTTTCCCTCGTGTAAGTAAGCCGCTCAGGGTCGAAAATGACAAAAACAGGGATAATATTAGGGAGCGTGTGACCGAGGCTGCCATACCTGTCAGCGCCTGATGACGTCGTCATTTCAAATCTGATGATAGAAAAAGGCGAAGTGAAAACGTGTCTTCTGTCGTGTCTTTCCGTCGCATCGGGTGGGCGTTGCGTGTATTTAAGCTGGCCGTGGCCTTCCGTCTCCATCCGGGTTATGGCTCATGGAGTAAGTTCCCCTTAACATGTAATATCGTAGTCAAAATGTTCATGCATAGCTTTTTATTCCGGGTGAAGGAAATTCCTTTTCATAGAATTCCAGGGATGGGAATGTTTACTGTACTTTTTGTCAAACACAAAATGTGTTTGTCTTGAAATGCTGGTGGCATTTTATTTATAAGACTCTTATTAACACGTTAAAGTGTGTGTGCATTGGCATCTGGTGATATGTATCTGTGTATGTTGTGGAGGGAGGAGAAGGGTCCTCCTTTTGTGTTTTAAATTTGATTTTTTTAATTGCACTTTTCAGTTGCACTTTTATGTTTGAAAAGTGCTATCCAAATTCACTTTGATTGATTGATCCGGCTCTTCGAATAGCCTTCGTTCTAAATCCAAACCATAATACTAAGATAAGATAACCTTTATTTGTCCCACACTGGGGAAATTTTCACTCTGCAGCAGCAAAATTAGTGGGGGGAACAAAATGTTTCAGAAAAGAACTGTACACAGTTCAATATAAGTGTTATATAAAATATAGCATAAGCAATATATTTGTAGAATAAATGTGATAAATTAGCAATAGCATAGAAAACACTGTGTAAGGTGGGTGTGCTATTTACAGTGGTTACAGGTTTCCATGTATGTTTATTCAGCAGCCTGACAGCAGTCGGTAGGCATCAGCGGCGGTATCTCTCCTTCTTGCAGCGCGGGTGTAACAGTCTCTGGCTGAAGGAGCTACGCAGTGCTGTCAGGGCGGGCTGGAGGGTGTGGGAGGGACTGTCCATCATAGCTTTTAGCTTAGCGAGCATCCTCCTGTTGCCCACCTCCTCCAGAGTGTCCAGGGAGCAGCCCAGGACAGAACTGGCCCTCCTGACCAGTTCAGTTTCCTGAGTAGGAAGAGTCGGCTCTGTCCCTTCCTAAAGGGCGTCCGTGTTGGTTGACCATTCCAGTTTATTGTTTAGAAGAACACCCAGGTACTTGTAGGAGGTCACCCTCTCTATGTCCGTACCCTCGATGTTCATCAGTGCAGGTGAGGACTGGTTTCTGCAGAAATCCACAACCAACTATTCCCGGGGTTGATCTAGAGGTGATTCTGCTGGCACCAGTCCACAAAGTCCGCACGTGTTTGTCTTTTTGTGTCTTTCAGACATCAGCGAAGATGTTTGTCCTGAGCGGCTGGGTGCTGAGCCTTCTCACATTAAAGAGGAAGAGGAGAAAAAAGAGGTATCCTACTTGAAAGAGGAAGAGGAGCAGCAGGCCCATTATATTAAAGAGGAGGAGCTCGAGCACCCTTGCACAAAAGCGGAGGTGGAGGAGCCTAGAGGTAAGATCTAAAGGCTGAGTCCGACTCGAATTTAGGGCCTAAAATGTCCGTCATTGCTTCAGGTCGGGCCGGGCTTCTCTCTCGCTGACTTTTTTAAAAATAAATATCACTGTGATGTTGCTTCCCAAACAACACAGTGCGCTGAGGCTGTGTTTTGCAAAAAAACAGAAGTCACCTCATCACAACACGGACTGTACTCTTACAATGGCAATTCAAAGAACTCCTTCCTGTCTCTGTCTATGATCCACCCATCATTCTTTTTTGTCTCTCTGCAGAAACAGAAATATAAAAGATGGAACTGTTTATACAGTCTTATTTAACTTTGATTTCGTTACAAAAGACAGGCTTTAATTTGTTCTCCCCCTCCGTGAGTCGTCACCTTACCGTGGTGGAGGGGTTTGTGTGTCCCAATGATCCTAGGAGCTAAGTTGTCTGGGGCTTTATGCCCCTGGCAGGGTCACCCATGGCAAACAGGTTCTAGGTGAGGGGCCAGACAAAGCACGGCTCAAAGACCCCTTATGATGACAAAAATATATGGACCAAGGTTTCCCTTGCCCGGACGCGGGTCACCGGGGCCCCCCTCTGGAGCCAGGCCTGGAGGTGGGGCTCGTTGGCAAGCGCCTGGTGGCCGGGCCTACACCCATGGGGCCCGGCCGGGCACAGCCCGAAGAGGCAACGTGGGTCCCCCTTCCCATGGGCTCACCACCCATGAGAGGGGCCAAAGGGGTCGGGTGCAATGTGAGCTGGGCGGCAGCCAAAGGCGGGGACCCTGGCGGTCCGATCCTCGGCTGCAGAAGCTAGCTCTTGGGACATGGAATGTCACCTCTCTGGCAGGGAAGGAGCCCGAGCTGGTGTGTGAGGCAGAGAATTTCCGACTGGATATATTTGGACTTGCCTCCACACACAGCCTGGGTTCTGGTACCAGTTCTCTCGAGAGGGGTTGGACTCTCTTCCACTCTGGAGTTGCTCAAGGTGAGAGGCGCAGAGCAGGTGTGGGCATACTCATTGCCCCCCGGCTCAGTGCCTGTACATTGGGGTTCACACCGGTAGACGAGAGGGTTGCCTCCCTCCGCCTTCGGGTGGGCGGACGGGTCCTGACTGTTGTTTGTGCATATGCACCAAACAGCAGCTCAGCATACCCACCCTTTTTGGAGTCCTTGGAGGGTGTGCTGGAGAGTACTCCTGCTGGGGACTCCCTTGTTCTGCTGGGGGACTTCAATGCTCACGTGGGCAATGACAGTGAGACCTGGAGGGGCGTGATTGGGAGGAACGGCCCCCCCGATCAGAACTCGAGTGGTGTTTTGTTATTGGACTTCTGTGCTCGCCACGGATTGTCCATAACGAACACCTTGTTCAAGCATAAGGGTGTCCATATGTGCACTTGGCACCAGGACACCCTAGGCCGCAGTTCGATGATCGACTTTGTAGTTGTATCATCGGATTTGCGGCCGCATGTTCTGGACACTCGGGTGAAGAGAGGGGCGGAGCTGTCAACTGATCACCACCTGGTGGTGAGTAGGCTCCGATGGTGGGGGAAGATGCCGGTCCGTCCTGGCAGACCCAAACGTATTGTGAGGGTTTGTTGGGAGCGTCTGGCGGAATCCCCTGTCAGAAGGAGTTTCAACTCCCACCTCCGACAGAGCTTTTCCCATGTTCCGGGGGAGGCGGGGGACATTGAGCCCGAGTGGACCATGTTCCGTGCCTCTATTGTTGAGGCGGCCAATCTGAGTTGTGGCCGTAAGGTGGTTGGTGCCTGTCGTGGCGGCAACCCCCGTACTCGCTGGTGGACACCAGCAGTAAGGGATGCCGTCAAGCTGAAGAAGGAGTCCTATCGAGCCTTTATGGCCTGTGGGACCCCAGAGGCAGCTGACGGGTATCGACTGGCCAAGCGGAAGGCAGCTTCGGTGGTCGCCGAGGCAAAAACCCGAGCGTGGGAAGAGTTCGGTGAGGCCATGGACGCCGACTTCCGGACGGCTTCGAGGAAATTCTGGTCCACCATCCGACGTCTCAGGAGGGGGAAGCAGTGCACCACTAACACTGTGTACAGTGGGGATGGGGCGCTGCTGACTTCGACTCGGGACGTTGTAAATCGGTGGGCAGAGTACTTCGAAGACCTCCTCAACTCCACCAACACGCCTTCCTTGGAGGAAGCAGAGCCTGGGGACTCTGAGATGGGCTCTCCTATCTCTGTGGTTGAAGTCACCGATGTGGTTAAAAAGCTCCTCGGTGGTAAGGCCCCGGGGGTGGATGAGATCCGCCCGGAGTTCCTCAAGGCTCTGGATGTTGTGGGGCTGTCCTGGTTGACACGCCTCTGCAACATCGCGTGGTCAACAGGGAGAGTGCCTCTGGATTGGCAGACCGGGGTGGTAGTCCCTCTTTTTAAAAAGGGGGACCGGAGGGGGTGTTCCAACTACAGAGGGATCACACTCCTCAGCCTCCCTGGTAAGGTCTATTCAGGGGTGCTGGAGAGGAGGGTCCGTCAGGAAGTCGAGCCTCAGATCGAGGAGGAGCAGTGTGGTTTTCGTCCCGGCCATGGAACAGTGGACCAGCTCTACACCCTTAGCAGGGTCCTCGAGGGTATGTGGGAATTCGCCCAACCAGTCTACATGTGTTTTGTGGACTTGGAGAAGGCGTTTGACCGTGTCCCTCGGGGAGTTCTGTGGGGGGTGCTTCGTGGGTATGGGGTACCGAACCCCCTGATACGGGCTGTTCGATCACTATACCACCGATGTCAGAGTTTGGTTCGCATTGCCGGCAGTAAGTCGGAATCGTTTCCAGTGGGGGTAGGACTCCGCCAAGGCTGCCCTTTGTCGCCGATTCTATTCATAACCTTTATGGACAGAATTTCTAGGCGCAGCCGAAGCGTTGAGGGGGTCAGTTTTGGGGGCCTCAGTATTGCATCCCTGCTTTTTGCAGATGATGTGGTGCTGTTGGCTCCTTCAAACGGGTCTCTCCAACTCTCACTGGAGCGTTTCGCAGCCGAGTGTGAAGCGGTTGGGATGAAGATCAGCACCCCCAAATCTGAAACCATGGTCCTCAGTCGGAAAAGGGTGGAGTGTCCCCTCCGGGTCGGGGAGGAGATCTTGCCCCAAGTGGAGGAGTTCAAGTATCTTGGGGTCTTGTTCACGAGTGGGGGCAGGAGGGAGCGGGAGATCGACAGGCGGATCGGTGCAGCGTCTGCTGTGATGCGGACGTTGTATCGGTCTGTCGTGGTGAAGAAGGAGCTGAGCCAAAGGGCGAAGCTCTCAATTTACCGGTCGATCTACGTTCCAACCCTCATCTATGGTCACGAGCTATGGGTCGTGACCGAAAGAACGAGATCCCGGTTACAAGCGGCCGAAATGAGTTTTCTCCGCAGGGTGTCCGGGCTCTCCCTTAGAGATAAGGTGAGAAGCTCGGTCATCCGGGAGGGGCTCAGAGTCGAGCCGCTTCTCCTCCACATCGAGAGGAGCCAGATGAGGTGGCTTGGGCATCTGATTCGGTTGCCCCCTGAGCGCCTCCCTGGTGAGGTGTTCCGGGCATGTCCCACCGGGAGGAGACCCCGAGGAAGACCCAGGACACGCTGGAGAGACTATGTCACCCAGCTGGCCTGGGAACGTCTCGGGATCCCCCGGGGAGAGCTGGAAGAAGTAGCTAGGGAGAGGGAAGTCTGGGCTTCCCTGCTAAAGCTGTTGCCCCCGCGACCCGGCCCCGGATAAGCGGTAGATGATGGATGGATGGATGGATGGATAATTTGTTCTCATAAATCACCCCTCCTCCTCACAAATAAAACATGAAATTTCGGGTTTGCTTCGGGCTTGGGCCTGCAAATCAAGTTAATTGGTCGGGCTCGGGCCGGGTCGGGCTGGACTTTTTTTGGCTCGATCTTACCTCTCGATGAGCCCCCTGACATCATAGAAGAGGAGGAGGCGGTTATCTGCAAGGTGCCCTTTACTGGTGTCCTTCTGAAGAGTGCAAATGAGGCGGACAGAGAGGTGTCGAAAACCACCAGCAAGAACTAAAAAGCAGATGGCTTCTGAGCTCCACTATCAGATCGTGAAAACATGCGCGCGCGCACACACACACACACACACACACACACACACACTCACACTGATGAACAATTGTAAAAAAAGACATGGCAAGGCACAGAGAACTAGTGATGGGCATCATGGAGCGTGTTGACACAATGACACACTCTGTTGATACTGTGTCGCTGACCACTGGCACCTGCTGGACTTTCAAAATCCCTGAAGGCAACTGTTGGGGGAAGAGTGGCCTCCTCTTCCCCATGTATTCATTGAATTTCGGACGAGGTGAATGTTGGTTCTTCAAATAAAGGCTGGAATCCATGAACAGTTTCTTCAAAGCTTTTAATGACAGAATATTCCGGGGACCCGCGGTTACAGACAATGGCTGCGATGGTCACGAGTGCGAAGCAGGAAGAGAATCACATCATTTTTATATCATCAGAAGGGCGTTACCAGGACGCAAGGTGTGATATCATAACTTTCGTTTCTCCTAAAACGATTCTCAGCTTGGCGCATTCCAAACGTCTTCAGCAGGGAGTATTCCAATTCTAGGTGAGGATTGTTACAAGTACGCCAAGCTGCACTGCGGGCATGGGAAAGTTATACAGCATGGCTAAATATGAGCAGAATACAGACTTCAGAACCCACTTGACATACTGAACTGACTGATTTGAAAATGAAGAGTATACAATATCATTCACACCTATGCATTCATATTGTATTATTCAATATGTTTGAATAATGTGAAAATTATGTAAATGAGGATGCTTGTGGGCTTTGTCTTCACAAATTTTTATTCAGAAAAAAAATTGCTCCAGTGTTTTGAATTTCAGTCTGTTGCGTTTCTTGCATGCTATTTCCCCTGCTGTGGAGAACACAAGCTCGCATGGTAGTGGTGATGCCGGTGTACAGAGAAACTGCTTTGCAAGGTTGGGAGAGGTTTGGAACAGTCGTGTGTTGGTCCTTCGATGACAATAGAGGGTCTTGACTGCGTGCAATTTTCCCCTCTGCCAGGTTGCACCGCTGTTGCACTTCTTCGCAATCTCCCTACTTCATCATCCAAATGTTACCACAGGTCATCTAAAAAACCAAACCTAACAACATTGGCATTTTGAACAGTTTCCAAAAAAACTGACTAATAATGGTGAGTAACATGCCAGATGTAGTTGCAGAGGTTCTTTTGTTGGTATATGATATTTTTGTATGGCAAATTCAACATTTCACCTGCAATAAAATATGTGAATAGTGAACTAAGAGTTACCTTGAAATTCATTTCAATTAGGATGGAATAAAACATGTCAAAAATCCGAGAGGCACATGGTGAGACAAGGAGATTTGAAGAAATACTTTATTCTCCAAAAGGAGATCAAAATGGCTGTACACGGCGGACAATTTGCGTTTCTCCGGGAGCTGCTCCATAATACGCACGGACTGTAGCAATGCCACTCGAGTGAAGCGCGCCTCAGCAGTCGATAGTCAGCTGCTCTCTGCTGTGCGTGGGTGAGCGCGAGGACATTCTCACCTGGTTCGACCAATCAGCGCCGACGCAAACTACGTCACATATCAAAGAAGCTTTGAACCACGACAACAGCTAAGCTAGCCTAGCCGACACGACGCTCGAAGTCAGACGGACACGTTTTTCTGATAATCTGTATGTTTTCCTTTTTGCCCAAATATATGCAGTATTTTTGTTCGAGCGAGGGTGAGGTCTGGCTTGCTTCGGCGCTATCGACTCCCGCTGGATTGAGTCGACGCAGTTCATGTATTGGTTGGTCACGTGATGGTCTTGAAGTAGAACGTGCACCGAACCAGGGATTGCTCTGTGAGCTCGACCCGTGCGTTGACGCATCCGTGTTGCGGGAGCCATCACTACAAGACGGCCATCATTGCTTTATTGGACTGTAACATCAATATCTCAAGCTTCGGGGCCAAGTTGAGCTGACTTCGCTCAACTTACTTGGCCTCGCTTGCTAGCCGCTGCGTTGCAAAACAGATTACGTGTGAATGTAAAGTGTTGTGATTTTTCCCTAAAAATGTGCACAACAAGAGGAAGGGTGGAGTACGAGGAGCAACTTTGTAGGGCAAAAGAGGACAGCGGGGCTGTTTTCAACAAGTCTTGATCTCGATTTGGCTCACGCAGAGCAGGTTTGGTCATTACTAGTTCTTTATCTATCGGTCACAACCTGCTTTTCTTCCTGTCATTATTAACCATTTTACGCGACGTCTCTGATACACTGGTGAAAGGACACTTTGATTCTTTCCTCTTTCATCTCAAACTGCTTTAAACAATAAAGCGTGTGAGGGAAAAGTGGTTAGCATTGCACAACTGTCCGTGTTTTATATGTTGTCTATTATCTTACTTTATTTTAACTGTTTTGTTAAGCGCTTCGTTACAGCTGCAGTTGTTGTGAAAGTGCTATATAAATCAGCATGTATTGTATTCTGTCAAAAGCATTTAACTCATTCACTCCCAAAGACGTTTTAAACGTCTTTTCAGACTTGGTCTAGAATTGGCTGGTACTGGATGAGTTAAGAGAGCCAAACTGACTTTTTATTTATTTTCTCCCAGTTGTCTTTCCTGAACTTGAGGACTGCGTTCTTACTTTTTGGTATGTATTAAAAGTATTAAAGTTCTGCCAGTTGATTGTAATATTGTTGGTAATCCTGTTTCCGTCTGGTCCCGGAAATTGTTTGTCCGGGGGGGATCAGGGCTTTGCCCTGATTCGTCCACCCGCGCGCCACCGGACTGCGGTTTTTATAGCCCTGAATAGGCTCCTGTGGTTATGTCAACCACTACAGCTGGTCCGGTTTCTGCAAATGATGTTTTTTCTGTTCACAGCTGTTTTTCCCTTCAAAGGGTGAGGCGGCTTCTTTCACTTTCTAACTGATCAGAAATTTCCACTGCTGTGCAGTCAGGCGTCCTATCACACCCTCACAGCTCTTCTATTTGAATTCGATACTTTCCGGTTTATCTTTTTTTTTCTTTCATTTCGTTTGTTTATTGAACATAAAACATATACAGTAATAATTTGACGGAAAGTAAGGTAAGTAAAACAGTAAAAAGGAAAGAGAAATCAGTCATCATTCAACAGTTATTTTGTTCAAGGGAGTAGGAAGAAGTAAAGTAATCTTTCGCGCTTTACCCCGAAATCTTCCCTCAAATCAATGATAGTCATCGTGCACACACTTGAATGAAAATCACATGTCAAAATCACATCTATGCATCTTAAAAAGGATATCATGTTTACACAATTCATATTGATTCATTATCTCCCATGCAATCAACAGGTTTTTGATCTTGTCTGGTTCTTCATCAGGAGGCACCATTTGGGAGTAAATAACGTTCTCTAGCAATAATGTTGACAACAAGCAGTTTCAAAGCATTTATCACAGCACACAACTATTCTAAATTAAATGAATAATACCATGTTGTTATTTCATGACAACACTCAAAAAGAAGAAAGAAAAATAATAATCATAAAAAAACAGTTAACAGTAAATTCTGTAAAACTGTATGATCACATCTTATGTATTGCCATTTGTTAAACATTTGTTTAAGGCGTATTTTAAAGGCATTGACTTAAGGATGTTCGATTTAACCATATTTAATTTATATACCGTACTCTGTAAATGGACCTTTCGCGAGCTGGCGAGAGCTCAGTGGACAATTTGTTCTGATGTTATCTAGTTTTTAGGTCAATGTCATATTTAACTATCAATCGTACCATCACTCCTACCTTCCATCAACGACTGATCGCAGACAGACAGACTATGACGAAAGCATGACCTTACTCTGAACCTTGCAACATGACCACCACTTGAACCTTATGATGTGACCTTGACTTAATATTATTTTTCGTTGCTAAGACAGTTTAACACCTTTTGCAGGCATAGACCAGACAACGCTGTCAGTGCATCATTTGGCTTGATTGCGGTTTCCTGCTTGCAGCTGTGTTCCAACCAAAAGTAGAGGGCCTACAAGCAATTAGGGTTTTCGTGGAAGCCAGCATTAAGATGACTTCTAAAAACATGTTGTAACATTAGAGCACCTGTCATCATGTTATATGAAAACAAATGTCTTTCAAAAACAAAAGCATTGGATTAAGAAGAAAGATTAAGAAATGAAAAGAAGCCGAAAACATAAGAATGATGGAACGGTCATCCAGAAACACACAGGATGATGTCCATTACAGAAAGGATGTTATCCATTAGGAGTTACGCCCCGCTTAGCATATATAAGACTTGCATAGAGATGTTGCCTTTGCGCATTTGTGCCTTGACCACAACAATTGCTTGTATCACACTTGTGTCCTGAATGTTCAGTAAAGCCTCTTGCAAGAACTTCTCCATTTCCAGCCTCTGATTTCGCACCTCACCTCAGCCTGAATCAAACGATCCCGCCGTGTCCACAACAACCTCTCCCTCCCGCGCCTCCAACATTCTCTGTGACTTGCCATGTCTTTTTTTGATGTAGTTCATCAGGTTGTGCGTGTGTGTGTGTGTGTGTGTTTGTGTGCGCGCACATGCAGCACGTGCTCATGGGTATCTTGGGATATGTGATATGTGATATGTATCTGTATCTGTGTTGATTGGGCTCTTCTAATAACCGTCATTCTAAATCTAAACCATAATTCCACACGTGTTTGTCTTCTTGTGTCTTTCAGACATCAGCAAAGATGTTTGTCCTGAGCGGCTGGATGCAGAGTCTTCTCACATTAAAGAGGAAGAGGAGAAAAAAGAGATCGCCCACTTAAAAGAGGAAGTGGAGCAGCAGCTACAGCACCGTTGCACGAAAGTGGAGGTGGATGAGCCCCTGACATCAAAGAAGAGGAGGAGGAGGAGGGTATCTGCAAGGTGCCATTTACTGGTGTCCTTCAGAAGAGTATAAATGAGGCGGACAGAGAGGCTCCAAGCACCAGCTCATGTCAACACATGACAACAAAAGGTGTTGGAAACCACCAGGAAGAATCAAAAGTAGCTCCACGATCAGAAAGTGACAACATGTCATTAAATGCAGATGAGGATTAGGAGGATGAAGATGACTCTGAAGGTGATCTGACATGCACCTCGCTTGGTGGGATGCCTCCACGTGGCGCGAGGGGGAACGCCGGGGGTCTCGAGCCCCTGCTGCGGCTAAAGACCTACCAGCTGACGGGGAAGGAGAAGGGACCTCACCGGAAGGAGAGACACCCGATGCTCGCCCCGCCGGAACGGAGGGAAGTGGGAGTAGCCGCCCCACAACCCTCCTTAAACAAAAGTCAGGCGAGGGCCCTTTCAGGACCCGCACGTGGTGCGACGAGGGGGGAAAAAGGTTCCCCAGGGGGTGAGATGGGGATGGTGAGAAGGAAGCGTAAGCAGGGCGGGATGGACGAAAGACATGTGGGAGGATGGGTGAAAGACAGACTGGTGGGGATTCACCCCCATCCAGGCCCTGGCAGGAAGAGGGGAGCGAGGAGCAGGGATGATAAAAGAAGGGAGAGGAATGAAAGGAGGGGAGACAGGAGGAAGGGAAGGGTGGGACGGGAAAGGGGCAATAGACTGGAAGTTCGGGGTAAGAATGAAGAACGAGTGATAGTCACATGGAATGTGAGGCGACTGAGTGTGAGAGAGACATTTAGAAAGAGGTTGAGGAGAGTGGCAGAAAGAGTCAACAAGGAAAAATGGGAAGTGGTACTGATGACGGAATTAAAGGCAGAAGAAGCTGGGGTGGTGTGGTTGGGTGAGGAGGAGGAACAGGTAGCGCTTGTTCATGGGAGGAAAGCCGGAGTGATGTTGAGGGGAACGGCATTGAGGATGTGGATAGAGGAAGGACAACAGAAGTGGCTGGGAGAGAGAGTGGTGGCGGTGGTGCTGGGAGGGCTCAGGCTGGTATCAGTCTACCAACCGAGCTGGGGAACGGATGAACGAGAAATGGAGAGATGCCGACGAGATATGGGGAGTCAGGTGGCGATGGGAGGGAGTGAAAGACTGGTGATTGGAGGAGACTTCAATGCAAGTGTGGGAACGAATGTGAAGATAGGAGGAGTGTGTGGGGGGCATGGGTTGGGGAGGATGAATGAAGCCGGAAGGGGCCTAATAGAATGGTGCCAGGAGCACGATCTGGCATATGTGAATAGCTATAGGAGGTTTAGAAGGAGGGGGACGTGGCGACACATGGCGAGTGGAAAATGGTATGAGTTGGATGGATTTCTGGTGAAAGGGAATGAGAGACACCGCATGGTGAAAAGGATGTGGACTATGAGTGAGTATGAACTGTCAGATCACAGGCCGGTGTGTATGCAGGTGAATGGGAAGTGGAAGAGATGGAGGACAGAAGAGAGGATCCAGAGGAGAGTGGTGCAAGCGAAGTGGGAGGGGTTGAAAGTGGAGGAGAAGAAAAGAGAATATGAGAAGAGGACAAGAGAGAAATTGGGGGAGTTGAACAAGGAAGGACTGGTAAAGGAGGGCGGGTGGACGGAGCTGGCGAAAATAATGGTGGAAACAGCAGTGGAGGTATGTGGAAGGGAGAGAAGAGAAATATCCAACCCGTGGACGGTAGGGAGAGAGGAGGAGATAGAAGAGATAAAGAAGAGGGTATGGGAGAGGGTAGACAGAAGGAATAAGATAATGGAGACACTGAATGCGAGGAGAAGGCTAAGAGTGAGGGGAGGAGGGAGAGGAGTGGGGGAGATGGAAGAAGAGCTCACCAGACTAAAAGCGGAAGTGAAGGAAGCGCGAAAGGAATCGAAGAAGTTGCTGAGGAGGCTGGAAAGAGACTGGTGGGAAGGAGTGATTGAGGACTGTCAGGAAGCATGTTCTAGAGGGAGGATTGGCGAAATGTACAAATGTTTGAGGAAGATAGGAAAGAGGGATAGACCGGCCACTCGGAGCACGACTGTGACGGCAAATGAGTTTAGGGAGCATTTTGAAAGTGTGTCGAGAGAGAGGTACGAGGAAGAACCAAGAGTGATTGAGGAGGCGGTTCGAGGAGCCGTAGATCTCAGGGACGATTGTAGGGCGAGCGAAGCAAATAAGATCATGAATGAGGTGCCAGATAGGGAGGAAATCATGGAGGCTATGTGGGAGATACGAGAGTCGGCACCGGGAGAGGATGGGGTGAGAATAGGATATTTACGGAATGCGTGTGAGGAAGTGTTAGGAAGGGGGATTAAGATAGTGAGGGAGATGTTTGAGCAGAGGGCGGACCAGTGGGATAGAAGTGTAAAAGTGGGACTGATGGTACCGTTACATAAGAAGGGGGACAGGAATGACAGAAACAACTACAGGGGAGTGTGCCTGCTGAGTATGTGCAGCAGGGTGTTAGGAAGAGTGTTAGCGAAGAGACTGAGTTGGTGGGCCGAACACCTGAGGCTCCTTGATGAAAACCAAGCGGGCTTTAGGAAAGGGAGGTCCACAGCAGATGTGACGCAGATGATGGTACGCATACAGGAGGATGTAAAAGATTGTAAGAGAAGAGTGACTCAGGAAGGGGTGAAGGATGTGAAGGATGACGACTGGCCATGTGCAAGACTGTTAGATCTGAAAAAGGCGTATCCGAGAGTGAGTAAACCAGCGTTGTGGTTGTTGCTGGAACGGTATGGGCTAAAGGGCAAATGTCTGGATACCATTATGGACCTGCATGAGACGACAGAGTACAAGGTGAGGGGAAGGGAGGGAGTGAGTGGAGGATGGATGCCAGCAAGAGGGCTGCGAGAAGGATGCTCTACATCGCCGATCCTCTTTAATATCTACCATCAGGCGGTGATGAGGCAGGCACTGGCGGCGAGGAACCGAGATGGCAGGGAGGAGAAAATGGTGGTGTGGAGGTGGATACCAGGAGGGTCGTTCGCAGGGGAACATGGCTGGGAGAGAGGGAGCTCGGAAACAAAAGAAGTGCGGGTATCGAGCGCCTTGTTTGCAGATGACACTACTATAGTGGGAACGAAAGGAGAGATACACGAGAGTGTAAGGAGGGTGAAAAGTGTGATGACGCAGTGGGAAGAGAGGAACAATGAGGAGAAGGAGGAGGTGCTGGAGTTTGGAACGCAAGAGGGGGAGGAGATTAGAGTGTTAGGAAGCTGGATTGGGACTCAGATAGACGTGAAGAACAGGATCAAAAGGGCGGGACAGCTATGGGGGAGTGTGAAAGGGTGAGAGTAGTGGAGGCGTGTGTGGAGAGCAGCTTGTTGTATGACTGTCAGGTAAGAACGTGGTTGAAGAGGGATGTGGGGAAACTACAGAAGTGGATGGATAGGTGCTATAGGTATGTGTGGAGTGATAGAAATGGAGAACCACTGAGGCAAATGCAAGAAAGGGGAGTGAATATGTATGATGTGAGGAAAATGTTGGGAGTAAAATCCGTTGAATGGAAAATTGAGAGGAGAGTGTTGCAGAGAATCGGACATGTGATGCGTATGGGGAATGAAAGACTAACAAAAGCTATGGTATTGGGATGGTGGGAGGAATTGGAAGGAAGAGGGAAGAAGATGGGGCACAAAAGGAAGACGGTGTTGTACTGGAAGAGAGTGATGAGGAATGCAGGAATGGACTGGACGGAGGTGGAAAGATTGACGAGTGATAGGGAAGGATGGAAGCGGAGAGTGAGCGAGCGAATGGATCACCTGTATAAATGGGAAAATCAGAAGGGTCACAGATATGAGGTGGGTAGGAACGAGGAGAGACTGGGAAGGAATGTTAGGAGAGTGAATGATGGGTTGGTATGTAGGTATGAGGGGTGCGGAAAAGTATGCAGGAGTAGAGCTGGTCTAACCATGCACGAAAAACGCACACACCGCAGGAACGAGGAACAGGTGGAGTTTGAGTGTGGGAGGTGTGGGAGGAGGTTTGGGTCGAAAGGGAATAAAATAAGTCACGAAAGGAGTTGCACGGGAGGGGCGTATGAGGAGAAGGGAGAAAGGAGACAGTGCGGAGGGTGTGAAAGGTGGGTGACGAAAGCAAACTATGCCAGACACGTGAGAGGCTGTGAAAGAGTGGACGGAGAGAATGAGGGGGAGAAGGGAGGAGGGAGAAGGGAGGGAGCGGGTGGGGCGTGTGGAGGGGGGGCTGGGGGGAAACGAAGGGCGAATGGGGGTCGCGGAGGGATAAGGGTGGCTTGCGGGAGGTGTGGGAAGGAAATGTTGGCGGGGAACCTTGCAAGACACCAACGGGATTCGTGCCGGGTGTGGGACCCGGGAGGGGGGGCAAGTCCCTGACGGGGGCCGATTGCCCAGGATCGGATCTGACATGCAACACAGACAACAAACCCTGGAAATGTTCTCACTGTGGGAAAATGTATGCTTGTAAAAGTGCTTTGGAATTCCACATCAGAACACATACTGGTGCAAAACCGTTCACCTGTTTAAACTGTGGCCGGAAATTCTCTTGTAAGGCAAGCTTAAAAAGTACACACCAGAACCCACACCGGTGAGAAACCTTTTTCTTGCACAGTTTGTGGGCAAAGATTTTCTGAGAAGGGAAAGTTAACAAACCACGTAAGAACCCACACTGGTGAGAAACCTTTTGCCTGCGCAGTTTGTGGGCAAAGATTTTCTGAGAAGGGAAGCTTAAAAATACACAAGAATTAACACTGGTGAGAAACCGTTTACCTGCGCAGTTTGTGGCCAAAGATTCTCTCCTAAGGGATACTTAACACGTCACACAAGAACCCACACTGGTGAGAAACCTTTTGTCTGCGCAGTTTGTGGCCAAAGATTCTCTGAGAAGAGAAAGTTCACAAACCACGTAAGAACCCACACTGGTGAGAAACCTTTTGCCTGCGCAGTTTGTGGCCAAAGATTTTCTGAGAGGGCAAGCTTAAAAATACAAGAATACACACTGGTGAGAAACCTTTTGCCTGCGAAGTTTGTGGCCAAAGATTCTCTCAAAAGGGAAACTTAAAAAAACACACACAAGAACCCACACTGGTGAGAAACTTTTTGCTTGCATAGTTTGTGGGCAAAGATTTTCTGAGAAGAGAAAGTTAACAAACCACATAAGAACCCACACTGGTGAGAAACCTTTTGCCTGCGCAGTTTGTGGCCAAAGATTCTCGTGGAAGCATCAGATTAAGAATCACAAGTGTGATGATGAGACAAACAGTCATCATTAAAGTTTCCACTTCTCACCTGAGAAGGTTTCAGGTTTGCATGCGCCAAGGCTGATGTATTTTATCCACCTTCTTACTGGGATGCTCATGTTTTCCTTGAGTGCATTGAAAAGTTTTTATTTTTTGGTTGTTGTAATGATTTAGAAAATTTAGCATTTTCATCAGGGTTATACTTTTGGAATCTTCATGGGAGTTAGTTTTCATTTGGTTAGAGTTGTGGTTTTTAAATGTAGTTTGTTGTGAGGAGGTTTAGACGTTTGTCTTCATTTTTTTTCCTCCTCAAAATTCAACAGTCCTTGAATTGTAGAAAAACCTCTCTATCCTGTATCATTTGGGCCATGAATAAAATATTATAAATGTCAGTGTCATTACTTTTTGCATGTTATGCTTTTTGAAAAATAACACAACTGATTATTCACTCACTTTGTGTCAGTTTGAACTTTACTGGGTTCTGTTCAATTGTCTTTTGTCAGCACCGCTTCCTGGAATACCCCTGGACTTCTTTGGATCCAGTCTGTGCCACAGTACACAGGAATGAAAATACCTCTGAGCTCAAGGTTCCTTAGCTTCCCCTTAAGAGGCCTCATCATGGTGCGCGGATCACTTTGCCTTGGTCATTGCCACAAGTTTCACACTTGCATCCACTTCCATTTTGTATTCTCCAGCCTGTGAAAAAATCTGCAAAGTCTGTTTTTATCTGTTCCATTGTCCTTCAGTGTTGCTCTCAGCCCGTTGTTAGCCCGTTCGCCCGACGTGTAATTACGAGTGACACGGTTTAAAATCTGCCATTTTGGTGCCCTCAGCATAAATGCTTTGTCGTGCCCCCCTCCTGGCTCTCCCAACGACCTGTCACAAATGAATAATATCTGGGTATTTGTCAGTTTTGCTTTATTTTACAACATATTCAGCAAAAATATTTTACAAAATGGGGCAGTCCTGTGACCCAGTGGTTAGCTCATCGGCCTCACAGTGCAGAGGTCGTGGGTTCGATCCTGGCCCCGACCTCCCTGTGTGGAGCTTGCATGTACTCCCCAGGCCTGCGTGGGTTTTCTCCGGGTACTCCGGTTTCCCCCCCACATTCCAAAAACATGCATGGCTGGCTGATTTCACACTCAAAATGTCTCCCTACGTGTGAGTGTGAGCTTTGATGGTTGTTTGAAACAGAAAAAAAGTTATACTGGAGATCTAATTCATTTGCAGTGCGTTCTCTGCGCTGGATATGTTTTCTTGTGCGCTGAGAGTGTGCGACCAGTGTGCAGTTGCGCATCTTAGAGGGAACATTGGTGCCGTTGCATCTCTGGTAAAAGTAAATCTAAATGAAAGATACTATTCATTGTATTGCCTCACTCCGGAAATTTCGATTGCCTTATGCTTCGAGACAATTAACTCGCTGGTGCTGCCTTTGGGAGGAGTTTTGTTTCTTGGATGCATACAATGTCTACTTTTTCTTCACTCAGCAAGTCCTCTCGTAGTGGCAGTTCTCGGTTGATACTGTTTGCATTCCATTGAAGGATACGGGTCTTCGACTGTTTGATCCCGGTGGTCTTGGGGTCAAGTCGTGGCTGAGTTGTTTGGGCGCTGTTGCTTGACGGTTGGGGACTTACGCAGTGGGGGCATCTCCACCGCTGTAACTGTATGGCATCTCGAGCTAGGCTGCGGGTGGGCAACATGCAGTTGAAATGGAATTTGCTTTTGCAACTTGAGCAGACCAGTCTATGGGCCCCCTGCTGAACTCGTCTCTGGCACTCAGCACATCATGCTCCTTCAAGTATAATGTCTGCATTTGGCTGGGGTGCTGCGTCGGAAGTTGATGGAATAGCGGATGTGGGTGGAGGCAGTGTGGCAGTGTCCTTGGTGAGGACACCGTTACAGCAAAACCTGTACAGTATTATACCTATATTTCGATTTGTGCCTCGTTTTATATGGGATTCTTCTTTCATTAAAAAAATGAAAATACATATATTTTTAGCTGTATTTCAATGTTGGTGTTTCAATATTCAAACAAAAGTGACCAAACAACGTGTTTTTGTACTTGCTATATCTCTTTTCAAACGTAATATCGAGTCACCAAAAGAGCAACGGACAACACTGCGGTGAAACTGCAAATGCTCTAATTCGTTCCAAGGCCTGCCCCCCCTCCCCAAATTCAGACAGAAATGTTTTATTAATATGCATCAAAATATGTAACAAACAAATGTTACAATTACATTATTGCACTATAAAGTGCAAATACTGGAACCAGAACTTGCTCATGAGCGACGGGTAGATGGTTTGGAGCTCATTCTTGAAGGTTTTGAGGACCTCCACATACCGCTCCTTGGTGACTTTCACTGCTGCGCCAGATTCTTCGATGAAGATTGGTCCAATGATGCCTCTGGCTGAGATTTCTGGTTCCAGCAAGACGGATCTGTCCCGAGATTGGCTGAAAGAGAACTTCGGAGGCCGAGTGATCAGTCTCAGTCACATCTCGCGACATTCGCTCATTTTAATTCACCAGTTGTGTTTCTAGACAGAGCAACTGCCAAATCTTACCCAGTTGGATTTTTCCGAATCTTTCAAGGGTGTTCAAATCCGGTCCACGCTGTATGTTTTAGATATCTCCTTCCTCCAACAGCAACCAACACAACCGATTCAATTGATCACACACACACAACTAAAATCACTTCATGCTTTCTTTCAGCCAATCGGAATCTATGAACATAAAACATGTCCAAGCTATTATGAAACAACAGAATGCAATTTAGGTCATCTTAACATGAAATAATATGATGCTCAAACATAAAATGATAAGAATATAAAATAAGCTTACACAACTATCATTCTTTCTATTCTAAATTGGCAATAAAAAAAGAGCAGATTTTTTTAAATTCCATTTTTTTATTGTAACACACATACAAAAAATGTTTAACTTTTCTCAACTGGAGGTAAAGGGTCGAAAAGTACAATTGATTCATAGCTCATGTTGGTCCACAGAAAATACCTCCTGTGATCAGCAATGTTGATTCCACCTGTCACATTCTTCTGGCAGATTGGTTGTTGATCGAACACATTTATGGATGAACTGATATGACACAGCTACTAAAAACACAGTTGAAGATGTGCTTTCGTACCTGTTAAAAAAAAAAAGATCACGATTTGCTTCATATAGTTTGTTGTGAAAACACTCTCAAGTAACAATTTGGAGTAATTAAACAGAAAATAAGTGTGTGCGCAATTATAACATGCTGGATCGGGGGCCTTGAGGACCAAAGATGCCCGCCCCTGGTCTCTCTATTAATCTTCAGTCTGTTTCCAGGGGACCCAGGCTTCATTCCAGGTGGTCTCTTGCGACATCGATGTTTTCACGCCAAACCAAGATTCTCCGCGTTGTAGGGGTCATCCTCATGAAGAAACGTAACCATCATCTCGCAAGCGGGTTCACCTTTCTGGATGATTGTGCTGATGAGGAGACACGCCTTGCAGATTCTTATCATTTTCATTGTTCAGCGCCGCTTCGTCAGCCTCGCTGAGAACACGGACTTGAAACAGGCGGCTCACCAGCGTATCCAACATGGCCATCGATAGCCGCCGGATGAACTCCGACCAAACGTTTCTTAGATCTCCAACAAGGGATCCATGCTGCCTCCGTGTCACTGGCACCAAAGGAACCAAGGCACCCCAGACAGAGCCCGTGCCATTATGTTCCCTCAGTGTCAGATGGATTGACCCCAAGCTGCCTAATCCAAATATTTGGAACGCAGGATTGTAGTTGTGAGACACTGGGTAAAACGTCGCCCTGTCCGGTTGAATGAAGATCAAGTCTGATACCGTCCTGCTGCTCAGCGTGTACTTCCGCCGCGGGACCAGCTCGCAATAAGAGATAGTCTCGATGAACCTCTCGTTGCAGTTATTTCTCGCCCTCTGCCGTCGCATTTGATCCTGTACCACGTTTTCCGGGAGTAAAAACACTTGAAGGGACGGCACCCCAGGATCTAGGAAGACGGCCACCAGAGCTCGGATGGGCACGAGAGGCCTGTCCTCATCTCGCATCAGCCCGAGAGCGGAGCAGCCCGAGATGTTGGCTACGACGTGGGTCGGGGTGGTCTCGTTGGGGCTGTACAGCTCCAGGCCCTCGTGCCTCATATGGCCCACCCACAAGGGGTCGGCCAACTTGGCCGCCGACAGGATCTCGCAGTGTTGAAAGTGAATTTGCCGCACTATCAGACCCTCGCACTCGATGTCAAAGAGCGGGCCTGCATATGGAAACCGTGAGGGCAACTTCACTTCTATTTTAAGATCCATGTGTGAGGTCCCTTTATCCTCACGAGTAAACCAAGTCAGTGCACTGGTAGAATAACTGTGCCTTACCATGAACATACTGTATTTTCCGCACGAAAACGTGCACCTAAAAAGCCTTCCATTTTCTTAAAAGCTCACAGCGCACCTTAAAATCCGATGCGCCTTATGTATGGTAATTACGGTAATCTAATAATAATAATAATAATCATAATACATTTCATTTGTGGGCGCCTTTCTAAAAACTCAAGGACACCTTACAACAAGCAGTTAAAAAACACAAATACAATGTTAAAAACAACATCAAATAAAATAAGATAAAATAAAACAAGATAGAGACAATGGATTTATGGTTAGAGTGAATAAGCTTGTCTCAACAGATGTGTTTTGAGGCTGGATTTGAAATGTGTTCATAAGTCTGTCTTACAAAGGTCAGCGGGGAGTGTGTTCCACAGTTGGGGAGCAGAGCGACTGAAGGCTCTATTTCCCATGGTGACGAGGCGAGCAGGGGGGACAGTGAGGAGGAGAGAGGAAGAAGAGCGAAGAGAGCAGACAGGTGTAGGAATATGGATGAGGTCAGACCGGTATGGAGGGGCAAGGTTATGGATGACTTTGATTGTAAGGAGCAGGATTTTATATTGAATGCGGTGTATAATGGGGAGCCAGTGGACATGTTGGAGGACAGGTGTAATATGGTTTATGGATGGTGTGAGCGTGATAATGCGAGCGGCTGAGTTTTGGACCAGCTGAAGCTTATGGAGGGTTTTTTGGGGGAGACCGAGCAGGAGGTAGTTACAGTAGTCAAGTCGGGAGGTGACGAGGGTATGAACAAGTATAGCAGTGGAGTGAGGGGTCAGAGAAGAGCGGAGCCGGTGGATGTTTCTAAGATGATAATATGCAGAACGAGTAATGTTGTTGATATGTGAGATGAAGGAGAGGGTGCTATCAAGGATGACGCCCCGACTCTTGACCTGAGGGGAGGGGGAGATGGTGGAGCTGTCAAAGGGAATGGAGAAATTGCTTATTTTGTTTAGGGCGGATTTGGTGCCAATGAGGAGTTCAGTTTTATTTTATTATTTAATATGTCAACCCCAAAATGGCTCCTGCTTACAATGCAGAGTTCAAACTTAAGGCGATCGGTTACACAATTGAACATGGAAATAGAGCAGCGGCAAGAGAGGTCAACGTTAACGAGTCAATGTTATAACTTGCTGTTACTGAAGTGAACTGTGTTGCTGCTTGATTAAATACGTTTTACTGACAGCTGATCGTTCTGTTGGTATTTCCTTGAGCATAGCTCCATCTATTGGAGGCCTCATAGATTGCGTCTTATAACGCGGTGTGCCCAATATATGAAAAAAAATTACAGAATAGGCCATTCATTCAAGGTGCGCCTCATAATCTAGTGGGCCTTTTAGCGTGGAAAATACAGACCACCCTCCCCACTACCGGTGGCGCTTTTGGCTGACTGATATGTAATTTAACTCGACTCGTAAACGACTGCTGCACTAGTAACGTGTCATGCACTAGTAGCTTGCTAATCAAGGTTATGGAATAAATGCTGAAAAAGCTTTTCCCTCGAGCCACTAGAGTCCACGAGTGTGCTGAAACGTTGTACTGCTGAGGCCAAAATTCATCGTAGTTGATAGACATGAAGGCTGTGAAATAAGTTTCTTTGCATACCTGCGGGCTTCTTGCAGTGGGAGGCTAGGAGGTCCATGTCCCAGGAGACCACGCTGTAACGCACATCCCCTTGTCCATCCATGACATGGATGTGGTACGTTTCCTTGCCCCCCCCCCCCCCCAAAGTGATGTCCGGCGTGCAGTGCTCAAAGTTCTTGACAAACAGTTCCAAAGAGCTAGCAGATGACGCCACACTCTGGCTCGCTTGCGTTTGTCCGGGCCAAGTGCAGCTGAAAGAGCGAGGCGAGCGGGATTGGTTCTGTCTTCCCAGCCATCCGCTTCAGTCCGAGTAGCACACGTGAGGAAAGGCCGGGACGGTGTAAGTGTAGGTGGCTGGCTGCTGCTGCTGCTCGGATGGGTGCAGCTCCAAGCGGACGGCGTGTGCGATGGTCTTGGGAGGAGGCCCGGTGAAGAAATTGGAGGTCATGGCAGAAATTTCAGGCAGGGGACTTGAAAACCCTGAGTTGATGTTGGTCTGACTCTGGGCCCTGCAGCAAAGCCCGTCGGATTTTGTCCTGAAATAATGAAAAACGTCATGTCTACGGTTAGGTCTGAAATTGTTGAAAAGATTTGACGCACTGAAAGTGAAAATAATAGGAATATATTAAATTATTATGAGACTTTTATGAAGGTGCCTTAACCGAACAGATGTACGTTTTTGGGAAAAAAGCTTGCGCTGCTTTGAAAATAAAAATATATCAAAATCTATTTGGTTATCAAATATTGACCTCATCAAGGCTGTAATAACCTCTATAGAGATTTTAGTCTCTTTATAATCACACTGGCTAAACCCCGGTAGGACAAGAAAAGACTCCGTGGACGAGGATACTATTGTAGTATCAAAATATATGTATTTTTACAGAAAAACTAAAGAAGAAAAGAATAACATACAGAATAATGGAGAGCGTACCTGTCCGACCTCGAGCGCCGTTTCGTCTCAACTACTAGTTTAGCTGTTGTCGTTGATCAAAGCTCTTTGATCTGTGACGCCCTTTGCCTCAGCGCTGATTGGTTGAATGTGTGTGCGTGCTCGTGCTTGCATGCACACTCGTGATGGGAATTCCAGCTCTTTTTAGAGAGTCGGTTCTTTAGGCTCGGCTCAGTAAAAAGAGTCTCTTTCAGCTCCCAAATGGCTCCTCAGTTTTTTTGTTGCTGAAATTAATTTACGACCAAAAATAACGTAAAATTATGTGTAAAATGAATTACTAATGGAAAAAATATACAGTATATCAAATATTTATTATTTATATAACTTTATTTATATTCTTCTGAACATACTCAACATGGAGTACAACATGGAGTGCTACAAAAAATAAATTACAAAGTACAAAAACAAAGACCCATCTCAAAACAAGATCAACAAAAAGTTCCAATCTCTGATTGTGTATATTTATACGCTTTTAACTATTTACAGTAAAACAACATAAGTAAATTTTGATTACCACACAACAAATTATTAATTAAAATTTGATATTGGATATTTTAACCTTGCACAGTCTACACGCTGCCTTTGAACTATCAGTTAAGTTGAAATGAGTCCAAATTTCACTGCGTTTCCTATCCATTTTTTCACCTTTCCACTTTCCCCCGTGGTGTTTTTTTCTCTGTAGCGCTATCGAGCTCTCTCTCGTCTCCCTGTTTCTCCTGTTCGTTTGCTGCTCACAGTGCGCTGCTGTGTATCTAACTCCTCCCCCTTCTCTTCACTGCAGCGTGTGTAACCCTCCCCTCCCTCTTCTACCACGGATCTTGACCAATCACGTGCGGCTTTAACCGGGGCCCCCCCCCCCCCGGTTAAAGCCGGTTATGGAGAAAAAAAAGTCGGTTCCTATTCGGAGCCGTCTCCCGCGTTCACTTCAAAGAGCCGGCACTAAGAGCCGGTTCGTTCGCGAACGACACATCACTTGTGCACACAGCAGAGAGCAGCGGATTTTTGACTGCTGAGTCGTGCTTCGCTCGAGTGGCGTCGCAACACTCATCCCAAATTTTGCACTTTGCACTTTGTTTTTGGAAAAAAAAAATATTTAAATAAATATTTTGTGTTTTTCTCATTTAAAGATGGTTGTTCTTACAAAAAAGGCATAAAATATAAAAATATAAAGAAATAATGAAAAACGTTGTCTACTGTTAGGTCTTAAGTTTTTGAAAAGATTTGATGCAGTGAAAGTGATAAAATATATTTATATTAAATTTTTATGACACTTTTACGAAGGTGCCCCTTTTTGACGAGTGGAGGCTGTCTTGGCCGCAGTAAATTACTGGAATGAATAAATTGCGATGCAGCCGATTGAAAATATCACAATAAACCGTAATATTTAAAAGTAAATGCAAAGTATTCAAAAAAGGTTTTGTAATATTTTCTTGCCGAGTCGATGCTCGGGTTGCCATGAATTTTGTCCTCAGGGGTTTGCCGTCCAATCTTTGTTCGAATCCTGCAACTGTACTCCGTACGATAAATTATTACACAGATTTATGAGTGAAAAAAAATCACAAAGAAGACCAAAATGTTCTTCTAGAATTATATCACTTTAGCCTCGACGCAGGACGACCATCGTTTCTTTATTGGACTGTAACATCATTATTTCAAGTTTCTGGGCCTAGCTTAGCTGACTTAGCCTTGCTTGCTAGCCGCTTCGTCGCGAAGCAGAGATCAAGAACGGAAACTGTGGTGGTTTTCTTGAAAAATGCGCCCAGGAAGAACAGCAGAGAATGAGGAGCAACTTTGTGGGGCAAAAGAGGAGAGCAATGCTGTTTTCAAGAATTCTCAATTTGCCTCACGCAGAGCAGGTTTGGTCTCTTCTAGTTTTACACTATAAATCCACAAATTATTTTTCTTCACGTCATTATCAACTATACAGCACAAAGCTGTATTTTCTGTCTCGAGTGGCCAAGTCAGCTGCCACGATTTTTCATACTTGCACATGCTGCAAGGGCCAGTTTCAAAATAAAGCCTTATAAGACATGGATGTACATATATTAAAAGATTTCTGCGCATTGTGGAGATCCACAGAACAGACATTTGAAGCAAAATCAACAGTTTCTTCAACACAGGAGATGTCCGGCACGGGTTTTTAAATTAATACTGTATGAACAGAATGTTTCGTTGACCGATAAATGTCTATTTTGTTTTTTTAAAACCTATGGCGACATGCAAGTCAGCACATTTACAGCGCATATTTTCATCCACATCTACGAGACGCATCAACCGTACATAAATGGTTAGTGTTACTGGCAACTTTATAGTATAGCGGGGAATGTAGCGTTACATTAAAGTGACTGATGAGGCATAAGAAGTGATGAAGTTTTGAATGGGAACTTGCAAGCTAGTTACCTCCTCGTTCCAGCGGCTCTGACGAGGACTCTCAGCTGCTTCCCGTTATGTCCGAAGGCACGTATTCGTCCGACATATCGGGATCCAAATCGCTCTCCAATTCATAGTTTTCGCCGTCGTCATTACGAGACGATTCCAACGAATCTCTGACGTGTGCCCAGCGTTGGCCATGCGAAGCAATGCAGCCTCTTTGCCGTCATCGCTGGAAGTCGCCGCGGAGACGATTTGTGGGCGATGTGGGGCATCGGGAGGCACAAAATGCTCTGCCAAGCGATGGTCGCTGACGTGGAGCAAGTTCATCTTCATCAGATGAACTCGAAACTCGGCGTGAGCTATGCGGGCCGCGTGTAGCACGCCATGTTTGTGCAGGCCGACGTTCGTTTGACGGGTGCCGCTTTCGATTACGTGACCGAAGCGTCATTTTCTCTTCCACACAAACACCATCTCCTTTGTTGTTTTGTTTCGAGGACGCTTTTATACCGAAAAAAAAATCATTTTTAGTTAGTTATTTCCTTTTCTCCATCGTTGCTAGTTGCTAATGTTCCAATCCACTATCCACATATGCCCCTCCTTCACTGTACGCCCTTTCTACTACTTCTGCGGCGTGATCCTGGTTGATTTTTGCACCGCTGCCACCTGATGGCCATTTTTTTGCTATTTAACATTGCCGTCAAACCTAATCCTGTGGTCATCATCATCATATCTTGTCGCGCCAGTACTGGATCCATTGCTTGGCAGCATCACTTGTGTCTAAGAGGTCTTGATCTGTGCAGGTGGGCCCCAGTTCACAATCGCGAAGAATGTGCTCCATTGTTTGTATTGGGTGGCCACACGGACACTCACTGCTGAGTGAGAGTCCCCATTTATAGGTGTTGTTCCCAGTCTTGCCTACTCTGGTTCTTGCTCTATTTAATGTCACCCAGTTCTTTCTTGAGAGGGCAGTTCCACTTGGAAGATGTTCGTTTGGGCTTTGGATTGCGCCATTTAGTGCAGAGCTGTCCCATTCTCTCCATTTTTCGAGCCTGTGGTTTGTTGACTGCTCAGGGTCTAAACTTTGGACGGTTATAAAGCTCTTTCTGGACTTCAGTCTTCTTATTGAGTCACTATGACCATAGAGGGGGTGTCTTTTGTCATTTTCTTGACTATGCTTTTGTGTCCTTGCATGAATGTCTCTACGTATGTGTGGTGGTGCGATGCCCGCCAATCTGTAGAGTGCTGGCAGTGGTGTTGGTTTTAGTGTGCCAGTAATTATTCTGCATGTGTTGTTCAGCTCAGGATCTATTTTGTGAGCATGACACGATCTTGTCCATGCTGCTGAGCAATATTCAGCAGTAGAGTAGCATAGTGCTAGAGCTGTTGTTCTCAGAGTTTTAGGATCTGTTCCCCAGTTAGAGTTAGCAAGTTTAGCTAAGAGGTTGTTTCTTGTGGCAACTTTTGACTTGAGTTTCCTTACATGTTCTGCGAAGGAGAGCGTTCGATCTAATGTGACTGTGGTGAGAAGTGGCATCAGACTCTCTTGTACCCTCCCCCATGAAAAAACGTGATTGACGTATTAATACGTCATGGGGAGGGAGCGGCTATGCGCTAATTGACGTATTTATACGTCAAAGGGTGTAAAAGAGTTAATATTTGTGGAAGCTAATGTTATATTCTTAATTCTCATTTTATGTTTGAGCATCATATTATTTCATGTTAAGATTACCTAAAGTGCATTCTGTTGTTTAATTGTTTCCAGATGATTTTATGTTGATAGATTCTGATTGGCCGTTGAAGTAAGGGAAAGCAGGAAGTCATTTTAGTTGTGAAGTGTGTGTTCTCGAACGTGCTGCGGTGCAGACGTCTTTTTTTTTCAAAAAAAAATGCATTCAAAGGATTCCATCTCTCTTTTTGCCGTTCGTAAAGTAGCCATCCATTAAAAAAAACAACGAATCCCTCAACTTACATTAGCTGTAAATGAGTCTGATTAAAACCAAGACAAGACAAAGATGACGTTCACATGAACCACAGTGCGCTGCTCTACCATACATGACTTCCGTTGTGCGTGTGTGATGTCACTGCTTCAGAAAGCCCCCGCCCCCTCAGCAACAAGTCAGAGTTCAGTTGGTTTAGTGACAGGAATCAGCGGCCAAACGGTGCACCAGCCGGAACGGGACGTCCACACCGTGGAGGGTGCAGCAGTGACGCTCAGCTGCAGCTACGACAGTTCGACGTCGGGCGACTACATGGTACAAACAAGAATCCAACGCAACACCCGAGTTAATCTTGAGCCGATTTAAGATCGATCAAGGCAAGATGGCAGAAAAGTACGCTGACAGGTATCGCTGCAACATGGACGCCAGCGCTTGGCAAGCTCCTCTGCGTATCGAGCGTGTGAAGCCCAGCGACTCGGGATTCTTCTACTACGCCCTGAAGCCCACGCTGACACATCCACTGGCGTGCCTGCACAAAAACTCTTGCAACCGCCTCATCTCGTAACATACATTGGGGGTGTGGCCTCACAGGAAGAAATGGGTCAAATTGTCTCAGAGCTGCAACTTATCGTGACAACAGCCTGTTTTCGTGCTCAAGGAGGATATTGTCTTGTTCCGTTGTGGCCCAGTGGGGCTAAAAAAGTAATTTGTAACTCACTGAGGATGGTTTTTCGATTCTACTTGCCGCTCACTCTGTCATGAGTCTCAGATGTGCTCCTTTGCTCATCTGAGTTCAGACTCCATATGGATTCCTTCTAGTATTTCAATGTCCTCTCCTTCTTTCTAATCTGAAGTTAGGTCTGTCCAAAATGGGACAAATTTGAGTTGGGAATACTTGGATTGGATTGGATACAACTTTATTGCCAAATGTGCTGTGCACAGATGGAATTACTTCCCTCTCATTGAAAATTAGGTCATATGTTGCATTACACCAGTGCTTTTCTAATAGTGGGGCGCACCCCCCCCCCCCCCCCACCAGGGGGGCGCGAGGCTCCGTCAAGGGGGGTGCGTTTGACCTCGGGGAACATGCTTTTTTTATTTTTTTATTTGGATTTTGTTTTACTGTCCTAGAATAAAGTGCCGTGGCACCTCCACTACATTAGGGCCAGTGGCGCTCTCATTGGCAGAGTTTGCGCAGGGAGCATTCGAAGGGAGGAAATATGACGAGGCGTATGTAGCGCTTGCTTTCACTGTATGACTACGGTGGCAGACGAGGAAAGATCGGTGTGTTTACTGTGTCTAAAAAATTGGTAGCGGACAGCATGAAGCCAAATAAATTAAGGCGTCACTTCAAGACATTACACCCCAATCACGCCGATAAGCCGCTTGAGTTTTTTCAGCGAAAACGTGCCGAATATTGCCATCAATCAATCCGCTTCATGACTGCTCCTTCAGTGAACTAAAACACAGGTCCCGGCTACACATTGAGCAGGAGTCGAGAGTTGCTGTGTCCTGCTTCAAACCTCACTTCGAAAAGCTGTGCATTGCAAAACGTGGTCATTGTAGTCATTAATCCAGACATCAACTTTGATAAAAAAGAAATTATCACAAATTATTTGATATCTTTTTTGTTTTGCAAGTTCAAGTTTTTTAAAAATATTGTGCTCTGAGTAGGGGTGTTCACACAGCAGACATTTGCTTCGGTGCTGCACCGATGTATTTTGTTGCGATATATCTTACACTGGAGCAAATTTTGTGGAGTGGCCACACGGACAATACCACTGACAAAGGAGAAGCATATTAACCCCAGTGCAGCCCCACTTGCATTCACACGGCAGTTTCTGCAGCGGTGCAAAACGATAGAAAACAAAGAGCTGTCGTGTTGGTTCTTTTTAAAGCATACCCAACTCAAGCAACTACTGTACAGGCACATCCTTCTCCTTCTCGGTCTGCTCGAGAGGCGTTCATTGACCGCCCCCGAAAACGTAAATCAACGATGACTTCAATGACACTCATAAAAGCAAACATAATGCGCCAAACAGAAAATCAAGAGAAGAAATCACAAAATAAATTCTATGGGGGTTGTGAACACACAACAGAGGAACAAACTACACAAACAACTCTGAGGCAGTCCAGTTTCCTACAAAAGAAAAGATGACGGAAGTACAACAGAGCACGAAACCAACGCATTCTTGTTAGGGAGGGGCCAGCCAGGCAGCCTCCTCAGCCAGGGTGCTCTGCACCTCACACCTGAGACCCGTCAGGTCATCACCCACCTGTTGCCTATCTGCTCGTTTGGACTGGTACAAATTGACTCACAGACCATTCCCCAGTGCAAGTTCGTGCCGTCACCACGCCAGTGGACTCTGATGCCGTCTCCTGCAGCTTCTTGTTCCTTGTGTGGACATTTCCTTGTGGACTCCTCGTGCTTCTCCCTGAGTGACTTTGTGAAGACTCGTAAATAAACTACGCCAAGTGTTGGCTTCCACGAGACCTGCCTGTTGTCGTGCTATTGGGGTCACATCCAAACCCTAACACTATTATTATTATAATTCCAATTATTACCCTTTTTACGAGCTTGATTTTTTTTTGGTTGTTGGTGCCTGATGCACAGTGTGTGATGAGCGCCATTGCCTTGTCCATCCATGAGCCATAGCTGCGGTCTACCAGGACTGCTGCACCCTCAGTGGTATGGATGTCCCTTTCCGGCTGGTGCGCCGTCTGGCCGCTGATTCTTGTCAGAAAAAGGCAACAAAAGCGATCAGATATCAGTGGAAAGTGGCAGTGACCTCACGCGTTGATTTCGGATGACCTTATCAAGGCTTGGTATCAACAACCACCATTTTACATGAATACATTGACACCTCAACTTAACTGTATTTATAGTGCACTTTCAAACAGCCATCGCTGCATGCAAAGTGCTGTACATGGAGCAATTTAACATATAGAATAAACAGTAAAACAAATCGATACGTTCCGGTGTGTTGGGGGCATACAAAGGACGCGGAAAAACACAAATGATCTCCCCTCTAAAGAACAGATAACACAGTTGTTATCATTTCACAGTCCAAAAAAAACCACATTTACATCTTGTAACGTTGCGAACACTTACGCTGTACAGCTGTTCACACAACTCACTAGTGGTAGATTTCAAACTCCAAACCACGATATTGTGCTCTACAAATACCATTGAACTAATTAATCATCTGTCCAAAATTAACACCTCACATGAGTCATGGTAAACTAGTTACCAATCACCTGAATATCGCCAGGGTTACAACGACCGGCCCGGTAGTCCAGTGGTTAGCACGTCGGCTTCACAGTGCAGAGGTACCGGGTTCGATTCCAGCTCCGGCCTCCCTGTGTGGAGTTTGCATGTTCTCCCCGGGCCTGCGTGGGTTTTCTCCGGGTGTTCCAGTTTCCTCCCACATTCCAAAAACATGCATGGCAGGCTGATTGGATGCTCTAAATTGTCCCTAGGTGTGAGTGTGTGTGTGGGCGTGGATGGTTGTTCGTCTCTGTGTGCCCTGCGATTGGCTGGCAACTGATTCAGGGTGTCCCCCGCCTCCTGCCCGAAGATGGCTGGGATAGGCTCCAGCACCCCCCGCGACCCTAATGAGGATCAAGCAGCTCGGAAAATGGATGGATGGATGGATGGTTATAATGACGATCATGGGTGTATCAAGTTGGGACAAGCAGTAGGCACAGTTCAGCGACTACCCTCCTTCACGTGCATGTCACCCTCACTTCACTTCCTGGTCTGATTCTCACGTGCTCTATATGTTCCCGCGTGTTTTGATCGAGCGTGGCTCTTAAAGTGACAGTGCTACATTTGTTAAACAAGACAGCCTTCACGACCAAAGTCAAAGTAAGGTTCACCTGGTTACATTGTCCCCTGCTACAAGTCAACGTCCTCTGTGACTTATCACTCTACCCCCCATCTGGTGAAGGTCGAGGTATCGCGGACCACCCCTGCTATAATCTGAGAGAATACATCCGGACTTAACGAGATGGCATTGCATGCTGACACGGGGAGACTGCATGGATTCTTGTGTTTCCCTGCAGTTTTCCTCTGACTTTTGCGTAGGGCAGAACTGGGTACACCTACACTAACAGTCACTTCTCTTTCTCCCCTCGGTGCAGGCACAGGTCTTGGGCTCTCCTCGGTGATGCTAACATCTGATGTGGCCTCAAGGTCTTGTCGCGACTCTGTTTCCAAATGTTCTTCCTCCTCGGAACCAGTGTCAGAAACATTATCATCTGGCTCTTGGGAAACTTCCTCTTCAGCAAGTGGTTGATTGAATTCTTCAACCAATACAAACTCAATATCATCTGCCTTGTCTTCTGATGGTGGAGCTGGGATAGGTTCCTTAACAGGTGCTTGGCGAGGACTTCTCTGTTCCGGCGCTGGTCCCACACATGGACGGAGGTTGGACCTATGCACCCTATTTGTCAGTCCTCCATCTAGGGTCTCTACTGTGTCGGTGGTTCCTTGTACCTCCACAACCTTGTACATGGTCGAGGCCCATGCATCCTGTATCTTATTTCTTCCGAGAGGCCTGAAACGTAGGTACACAAGTTCACCCACATCAACAGGTGGACAGTAGACTTTCTACTGTTGCTGGGCCATTCTCTCAGCCGCTTGGCTTTCAGTCACCTCTCTTGCCCTGGCATGTGCATCTCTGAGTCGTTCCTGGTGTACCGCAAGCCAGTCGACTGTATCATCTTTGACTTGTTGCTTGTGGCCAAGCAAGGCATCCACTGGAAGGTGAGGATGGATGCCAAACAACAAGTAATGGGGTGAATGTCCCGTGGTTGAGTGTGGAGTCACATTATATGCATAGACCAACTCGGACAGGTATTCCGGCCTACGGCGTTTCTTTTCAGGGGGAAGCGTACGTAGAAGATGATGTAGGGTTCGGTTGAACCTTTCACACTGCGGATTGCCTTGGGGGTGATGGGGTGTGGTTCGGGTCTTCTTAACGCCATAAGCTTCCACAACTCAGCCACGACAGCACTTTCAAAATTCCGGCCTTGTCAGAGTGTAGGCGTTCTGGCACACCATACTTGAGAAGCCACTCTCTCAGGATGACTTTCGCAGTAGTATCGGCCTTTTGATCTCGATGCCTGCAGCTGCCTGATCATACAGAGTTCAACTCCTGCCAAAGCTAACTCTGGGTCTAAAACCTGGAAGACAACATACTCTTGCTGCCTTAAAGATGCATTTAGAAAAATAAAAACTGATCTGAGATTTACGTACTCAAATGAAGATCCAAATCTTTGCGAGGAAGCATTTCTCTCGTCACTTTTCACTTCACTGTACGACAAATGTTGTCCATCGAGAAGAATAACCAGGAAGTATCAAAGCTTGAACAAGACATGGAGGACACTGTGCATTGAGAATGCATGTAAGAAGGAAAACTTGCCATTCAAACGTTTTGTAAAGAACAAAAGCTGCTGAACCTAATGATGAGAGATTAAAAAAAGAACTAGTAAATATGATAGGATCAAGCAAAAGACAACATTAGCATACACTGTAAGAACACCACAGGAGTCAGAACGCACAAGAAATTTGAAATTCTAGACAAAAATGATGCCTTGAAGAAAAATAAAAGATCCAGAATATTTTAGAGAATAAAAAATAATTTTCACTGATAAAATACCTCATAATCATGAATGAATACAATGAAGTTTTTATTGAAATTCCAGAGTCAAGGATTAACTATGAAAAAGATAAATACATACAGTAGTCCATCTTTTTTTGGTCTGTGACTGGCCAGCAACCACTTCAGGGTGTCCGAATGTGCTGCCCCAACACAGCTGGGATAAGATCCAGCATGCCTGCGGCCCTTCTGAGGGTAAAATGGATCGTAATTTGAATGGATGGATTATGTTTTTCCGTTCACAGACCTCGCAGCTCAAATGGCAATCAAAAATTCAATTCTGACCATATTTGAGACATGTTATAATTGGTTTGGTTTGGTTTGTTTTTTTCATTCATTCATTCATTCATTTTCCGAACCGCTTAATCCTCACTAGGGTCGCGGGGGGTGCTGGAGCCTATCCCAGCCGTCTTCGGGCAGTAGGCGGGGGGCACCCTGAACCGGTTGCCAGCCAATCGCAGGGCACACAGAGACGAACAACCATGCGCACTCACACTCACACCTAGGGACAATTTAGCATGTTCAATCAGCCTGCCATGCATGTTTTTGGTTTATTGAACATAAAACATATACAGTAATAATTTGACAGAAAGTAAGGTAGATAAAATAGTAAAAAGAAAGAAATCAGTATTCATTCAACACAGTTATTATGTTCAAGGGAGTAGGAAGAAGTAAAAAACGTATCTAGTCCTACCCCGTTATGTGTTTATACCTAATAAATCATTTTTATATCAATCAGAAAAGAAAAGAAGTAAGAAGAAAGAAGTCTCCATTAAGGCTCATACTTTACCCTTAACCGTGATATTTTTACAATTTTTGGTTTGTATCGGGATTACATACCGTATTTTCACGACTATAAGGCGCCATTAAAAGTCTAAAATTTTCTCCAAAATGGACAGGACGCCTTATGATGCGGAGCGTCTTGTCTATGCGCTGAGTTCCAAAACCTGACTGACAGCCGACACGCTGTTTATATAGAGAAAAGGCGGAAGTGACTGTGGACAGGCATGCGGCAAAGAAGTCGGCCAATCAGTGAAGGGTGGGCGTGTATATATATATATATATATATATATATATATACACATATGGAGTAGTGATGGGAATTCCGGCTCCTTTTAGAGAGCCGGCTCTTTTGGCTCGGCTCCCTAAAAGGAGCTGGCTCTTTCGGCTCCCAAATGGCTCCTCAGTTTTTTTGTTGCTTAAATTAATTTACTACCAAAAATAACGTAATATTATGCGTAAAATGAATTACTAATGCAAAATATAGACAGTATATCAAATATTTATTATTTATATGGCTTTATGTATATTCTTCTGAACATACTCAACATGGAGTACAACATGGAGTGCTACAAAAATAAAAACAAAGTACAAAGACCCATATCAAAACAAGGTCAACAAAAAGTTCCAATCTCTGAATGTGTATATTTATAAGCTTTTAACTATTTACAGTAAAACAACATAAGTAAGCTTTGAATACCACACAACAAATTATAAGTTAAAATTTGTAAAACAAAAAGAAGAAAGCAGCACCCAGGTAAAAGTTTTAACTTGTCTTTCGCGAAGATTGGCATGAAGAAAAACCAAGTGCGTCAGCTTTGAGGGGTTGATCCTGTTTATCCTCTCTGTTAATATTTGCCCTGTTTTGGAGAAGATTCTCTCTGAGGGGACAGATGTTGCGACAACACACAGCCAACCAAAATGGCTGAAAATCACTAGCAATCATTTTACCCAGTTCCTCGTCAATTGTGTTCTGCTTTGCTGGTTTTATAGCTTTTTGCATAAAGTGGCTCATAGAGCTCTGGGTTGTACATCTAGGCAGTTGTGACATTGCAGCAGCAGCAACAGTTGCAGACACACTAGCACCTTCATTAATAGCTGGTTCCCTTGCTTGGCTTTTCTCGTAAAATTGTACTGATGTGGACTTTTCTGATGTGCCTGTGCAGGTTATTTGTGAAGCCTGGTCGATGGGATATTTTAACCTTGCACAGTCTACACGCTGCCTTTGAATTATCAATTAAATTGATATGAGTCCAAATTTCACTGCGTTTCCTATCCATTTTCTCACCTTTCCGCTTTCCACCGTGTTGTTTTTTTTTTGCTAACTAACTCTCTCGTCTCCTCGTTTGTCTTGTTTGCGTGCTGCTCAGTGTGCTGCTGTGTGTGTGTGTCTCTTCTCTAACCCCTCCCCCTTCTCTAAACTGCAGCGTGTGTGTGTGTGTATAAAACCCTCCCCTTCCTCTTCTACCACGGATCTTGACCAATCACGTGCGGCTTTAACCGAAGGGGGGGGGGGGGGGAAACAGGAGAAAAAAAAAGTCGGCTCCTATTCGGACCGGCTCCCAATGAGGAGCCGGCTCCCATCGTTCACCTCTAAGAGCCGGCTCATTCGCGAACGACACATCACTAATATGGAGAGCGAGGCAGATGTGAGTGAGGACAGGCATGCGGGGAAGAAGTCCGCCAATGAGTGAAGGGTGGGCGTGTAAGTGGACGCTAAAGGGACGCCCCAAGCAGGTACCAACACCTGTATAGAGTGTGGCTATGTGCATTGTTGCAAAACAACTTCGGTTTTGGTTTCTAAGAACCCCCGAAAATAAATTCTACAAAGAGACACGCCTACGAAGCTCAGTTCAAACTTCAAGCCATCGGTTATGCTTTTGGCATGCGTGCCCATCTCACAGCAGCGGTGAAAAACCAAGTCAAGCAAATGAACTCTGAGCTTGCCGTTATTCCCGGAGGCTTGACTAAAGAACTCCAACCGCTGGACATCGGCATCAACCGGGCGTTCAAAGTAAAGTTGCGAGCGGCATGGGAACAATGAATGATCGATGGCAAACACAACTTTACAAAGAGTGAGAGGCAGCGCCGGGCGAGTTACGCCACAATTTGCGAATGGATTGTGGCTGCTTGGACGAACGTGTCTGCTTGCACTGTTGTTCGAGTTTTTGGCAAAGCCGGCATCATTTCTGTGGAGCCACATGGCAATGAGAGTGACTGACAACGAGAGGGAACACGGCGTTTTTGATGGATTACCGGTACTTGCACAATTGTTCACTTCTGATACAGAGGATGAGGACTTTGATGGATTTCTGGGTGATGATTGATCGAAAAACGTGAGTACATTGTACAATGGCTAAAATAAAATACAACGGAACTCAGTTTTCCGTTGCCTTTTTAAAAACGTGTTTTTAGCTTGTATCTGTATGTCTTGGCATGCTACCGTATGCTACAAGCTAACGTGTTTTTAGCGTGCGCGCATGCATGCCGTATGTTTAAGCTGGCGTATGTTTTACCACTTTAAAATTGCGCCCAATAATACAGTGCGTTATGTCTATGTGTAAAATACAGAAATAGCACCCATTAATGAGACTGCGCCCAACCATACGGTGCGTCGAATGGTCGTGAAAATCCGGTATATTGCTAAAGAATACAAGTGAGTTTTGAGGCGGGTTTTAAAGATGGTCAGCGAGGAGACTTGCCGAATGTTCAGTGGGAGGTCGTTCCAGAGAGAGGGACCAGCAACAGAAAAGGCTCGATCCCCTCTGAGCCTCAGTTTAGTTCTTGGTACTTCTGATAATGTCTGGTCCACAGCGGTGATCAACGGGACAGTTACTTGCAACTAGTAAGAAAACTGTATGACACGCAGGCAAACATTGTCATAAACCAAAGAATGCATCCAACAAAACAATCCAGAATAGACACATTTTTCCCCAAGACAGAAAAAAAAACATTAAAATACTGTACGTATTGTACTGTTGTGATTTTTTTGGATACAGCTGTATTGCAGTTTTTGTGATACAAACAGTTTTTGGACAGTATACAGTATTTTTGCATTTTATTGATTGGGTTGTTACACGTGCATTTTGTCAACATACATGCAGGTTCATAAAGGACATATATCAGGCTCATTTCCCAAATGAGGAATTTGGGAAATGAGCCTGTAAATGTAAAAGGAAATTCAGAAATGATAAAAAATGTGTGAGTAATCACGATTAATTTTTTAGTTCATTTGAGTTAATTATGACAGTTGCATTTTTAATTAGATTAAATATTCTAATCGTTTGAAAGCTCTAATATATATATATATATGGCTGGATACCTCAGTTGGTAAGGCATCGGTTTGGCGTACGGGAGACGGTGGTTCGAATCCCGCTTGGGGCAAAAAATTAGCACATAACACCATCCAGTGTGGTCCTTGGGCAAGATCCTTTACGCTAATGCCTACCTCATACAATGATGAGAGACAATAAAATGAATGGCATGCCAGACGTCGCCCGGCCAAACAAGGTCTGTGTGCTGGGGAACCAGAGCACCTTGATGAAAAATGGGCTACTGGAACAAAGCGGAGATGGGTGAGATGCGATAACAGGGCTCTGTTGGAATGCTACTACTCAAGCAACCCTAGTCAGAGGGGTTACGTGCAGAAAATGTGGGCTAAATGGTTACTTCGGAACCCACAGTCACGGTTGACCACGAAACAACTAGTAGCTCAGTGTTCCAACATCCACTAACAGCAACTGCTGTCACAACTTGAGATTGATGAGGGACAACGCAGGTTCCATGGTGAAGGGCCCCAGGCTGCCAGATCAGAGGAGGAGGTCATACCGGGTTACCATGGAAAAGACGGTTGGAGGCTAAGATCAAGGCGGCTCGGAAAGATGTGAGTCAATTGACAGAGGCCCAGAGAGGTGTGATGAAAAGGCCGATACCCGAGAGGTCCTTCCAGATGACCATACCTGAAGCACTCGAAACTGCCAAACAAAGGCTCCAAGCCTTGTCCAGCTGCCTAAAGCGGTACACGAAAGAGAATGAGGCCAGACGAATAAACAGGCTGTTTGCAACACAACCTGCGAAAGTGTACGCTCAGTGGCAGGGTCCTAAAGACAGAGCTGACCCACCAAGACTGCAAACTGAAAGGTACTGGAAAGGCATATGGGAGAAGGAGCTTGCACATAACAGCAGTGCACAATGGCTTGTGACCCTGAGAGAGGAGCACAGCAACCTCCCTGAACAGAACCCAGTTACCATAACAGTGGCAGACATACAGGAAAGAGTCTCAGATATGAGGAACTGGACAGCACCAGGCCTGGACATGGTCCACACCTACTGGCTAAAGAAACTCACAGCACTCCATGAGCGCCTAGCAGCACAAATGAACCAGCTGCTGAGGGATGGGACTCACCCAGGATGGCTAACCAAAGGGCGAACGATCCTGATCATGAAGGATCGATCCCTCAAAAGGTGCAGTCCCATCCAACTATCGGCCAATAACCTGTCTCTCCACAACATGGAAGCTCATGTCAGGCATCATTGCGGCTAAGATAAGTGTTCAGTGGATCAATACATGAGCAAAGCACAGAAGGGCATTGGTAGAGATACCAGAGGAGCCAAACATCAGCTCCTGGTTGACAGAGCAGTCGCACAAGACTGCAGGTCCCGACATACCAACCAGTGCACAGCCTGGATTGATTACAAGAAAGCCTATGACTCGATGCCACATACATGGATCACTGAATGCTCGGAGTTGTATCAGGTGAACAGGACCCTAAGAGCCTTTGTTGCAAATTCGATGAGGATGTGGAAAACCACACTTGAACCCAATGGCAAGCCACTGACCCAAGTGTCCATCAAATGTGGCATATACCAAGGCGATGCACTCTCCCCATTGCTGTTCCGCATAGGACTGAACCCCCTAAGCCAAGTAATCACCAGACAGGCTATGGATACTGCCTCAGAAATGGAGCTACGATCAGTCACCTCCTCTACATGGATGACATAAAGCTGTATGCTAAGAGCAAAAGGGACATAGACTCCCTGATCCACACAACCAGGATCTACAGCAGCGACATCGGGATGTCATTCGAAATTGAGAAATGCAGTCGGATGGTGACTAAGAGAGGAAAGGTAGTCCGCACTGAAGGGGTCTCACTCCCTGAAGGAACAATAGCAGACATTGAGGACAGCTACAAGTACCTCGGTATACCACAAGCCAACGGCAACCTCGAACTGGCAACAAGGAAAGCGGCTACGGCCAAATACCTCCAGCGAGTGAGGCAAGTCCTAAGAAGCCTGCTCAATGGCAGGAATAAGACCCGGGCAATAAACAGCTATGCCCTGCCAGTGATCAGATACCCTGCAGGAATAATAAGGTGGCCAAAGGAAGACATTCAGACCACGGACGTTAAGACCTGAAAGCTCCTAACCATGCATGGAGGGTTCCATCCCAAATCCAGCACCCTGAGACTGTACGCAAGCCGAAAGGAAGGAGGCCGGGGACTAGTGAGTGTGAGAGCCACTGTCCGGGATGAAACATCCAAGCTCCATGAATACATCAAGGAGAAGGCTCCAACGGATGACGTACTCAGAGAATGTCTCAGACAATGGGGAACAGAGGATGAGGCGCTGGAAGAGAGACCATCATGGGAGGACAAGCCCCGGCACGGGATGTACCACCGGACCATAACTGAAGTGGCTGATCTCAAGAAGTCCTATCAGTGGCTAGAGAGGGCTGGCCTGAAGGACAGCACAGAGGCACTCATCCTGGCTGCTCAGGAGCAGGCCCTGAGCACCAGAGCCATTGAGGCCCAGATATACCACACCAGACAAGACCCAAGGTGTAGGTTGTGCAAAGAGGCACCTGAGACGATCCAACACATAACTGCAGAGTGTAAGATGCTGGCTGGGAAAGCCTACATGGAACGCCATAACCAGTTTGCTGGCATAGTCTACCGAAACATCTGTGCGGAGTATGGACTGGAAACCCCAAGGTCAAAATGGGAAATACCTCCGAAGGTGGTGGAGAATGACAGAGCGAAGATCCTGTGGGACTTACAGATCCAGATTGACAAGATGGTAATGGCGAACCAACCAGATATCATGATCATAGATCAAGGGCAGAGGAAAGCCGTTGTAGTGGATGTAGCGGTCCCAAGTGATGGAAACATCAGAAAGAAGGAACACGAGAAACTTGAGAAATACCAAGGCCTCAGAGAGGAGCTGGAGAGAGCCTGGAAGGTAAAGGTAACAGTCGTGCCTGTGGTGTTCGGAGCACTCGGGGCAGTGACCCCCAAACTAGATGAGTGGTTGCAACAGATCCCGGGAACAACATTGGACATCTCAGTCCAGAAATGTGCAGTGTTGGGAACAGCAAAGATACTGCGCAGAACCCTCAAGCTTCCTGGCCTCTGGTAGAGGACCCGAGCTGAATGAGGGACAGACACCACCCGAGGGGTGAGACGAGGATTTATATATATATATATATATATATATATATATATATATATATATATATATATACACATGTATATATATCAGAGATGTGTTCCTCGAGCCGGTCCTTGGCCTCGAGGACCGGCTCGAGGATCGGGGGTGGTCCTTGGTCCTCGGCCTTGGCCTCGGAGTCAAGTCCTTGGTCCTGGCCTCGGGAGTCAAGTCCTTGGCCTTGGCCTCGGATTGCCGGTCCTCGGACACAATGAGGGATTCGAGCCTCGAATCCCTTGTATAAGGACCGCAATAATTACGAAGGAATCTATTAAATTCCCTCCAAGGAAACCCATATTGATGGATTAACTCTGCCACTTTAAGAGGGGCGGGTCTGCCACTGACAGATAACAGTAGGCGCAACGGATAAAGCGCGGCATCGCAGTTAGTTTCAATCACGGTTTGTTGCGTTCGCAATCGGCAGTTTAAATAGCGTGTAAAGCCTTTCTGTAACAGTGGTGTCTTTTATTTAGTTATTTTTGCACAGTCGTCACGTTTGTCCAAGTCCTCAAGAGTGGACTTGCACAAAGTCCACTCTTACTGCAAAAATCAAGACAAGGGCACGGAAAATCCTCCTGGATCCCCCGCACCCTGCCCACCACCTTTTCCAGCAACTCCCCTCAGGCAGGCGCTACAGATTCATGCGCACCAAATCCAGCAGACACTTAAACAGCTTCTTCCCTCTAGCCATTAACTCCCTAAACAGTCACTGACGTAGTCACTCTTCTTGTACTGCAAATACTGCGACTGGTCACTCTAAAATGGTTCAATGATCTTCTGCACCAACTGTACAAACTGTCATCGTATTGTATTCTACCACTGTTCACTTTAGCTCTCTTGATACTTTGCACATTGTCTCACTTACATTACGAAATGTCCTTGCATACCTATTTGTCATGTCCTTGTTTACGATAATACTAATGCAGCGTGTTATACCGGAGACAAATTCCTTGTGTGTTGTACATACTTGGCCAATAAAGATGATTCAGATTCTGAGGTTCAGAACCACTGCAATAAAATCTGACATTTTGACCTTTTTGCCTGATTTCAAAAAAATGTTATTAAAAAACGAATTTTAGATACTGTATTCTGGAACCACACAAGGTCTTGGGGACACGAAACGCCAAAATCAATTTTGGTATCTCACAACATCAGTTTTTATCATCTCTAAACCAGAGAGGATAATAATAATGAAAGTAGTCTTATTAGATACCTGGGGTATCTCATTTTGCCATAGATCTGGTGGGGGTGCGAGATATCTAAAACTCAGTTTTTAATGATTTATTTTTTAAAATCAGGCTCAAACATTAAAATTGCTGATATCCGAGGCCTTTTATTTTGAAATGCGGCATCAGATCTGAATGAAAGTACTGTGGTTGGATACTTGGGATTGCCTCAGACTTGGTCTGGTTGTGGGATAACTAAAATTAGTTTTTTTTAATGACTGGAGTAGACTTAACAATGACTTTATTTTTTTATCTCAACTTTGGAACGCTTCTTGGTGCTATTCTGGCAGATCAGAATCAGAATCAGAATCATCTTTATTGGCCAAGTATGTAGAACACACAAGGAATTTGTCTCCGGTATAACACGCTGCATTAGTAAGATTTCATTCTCCCTGGGTGAACTCATCATTGGTTGACCGCTAAGAAATTATTCAGTTACATTTTAAACCCAAAAGAAAAACGTGCATGCATCAGTTGGAAGGCTTTTATTTTGAATGTGGCCAATGTCGCTCCCATGCCCCACATTACCGTAATGTAGAGTATTAACAATCGCAGTGGCGGCGAGTGGAGGCGCAGTCCGCAGAGGTGCTTCCGAACGTAATGGCACTCACCCCGGAGTTGCTGAGCAGTGGCGTGCGGTGAGGTTCATGGTTGGTGAGGCACTGACTCCTTTAGTGTCAGATTTACAAATATATAAACCAAAAACAGTAGCTTATTCAATTGGCTACTGGTTATTTCATATCCAAAATTTGACCCCGTGGGTTCTCCAGGGTTAAATATTCTATTGTATTTTTCTTAGACTAATCTATTTAGTTATAAGATTGCAATGAATTGGTCCTATTCCGACTGCATGTTTTCAGTCTTTTCAACGCAGAGAACGACCTTTCCGCAGACGCTGTTGTAGCTGGTACAATGAGCACCAGTTGGAGTAACTTTGTCGCCTCAGCTACAGTGTGTAGCAGATCATTCTGGGCCAAAAAGCTGAGAAGCTGTCCAGGAGATTCATTCCTCACCGTTTGTGAGCTGTGCAGTCCGATGCGATCAGCCTTTAGTCTGACAAAGTCAAAAAACTTTGCATATTTTGACAGGCTCTGCAGTTTGGTGTCATCAAAATGTTGTGACATCATTAAATTTTTTTAACACAGCTGTTTTTCTCCAACACTTCCAAGACATACGCAGATACAGCAGGGGCTCGCCTATCATCACTTACGTCATCAAATCCTAAAAATGCTTCCTTCACCACACAGTCCACTTCACTTTTGGCTACATAGCGCAAAATAACAGAGATCTGTGCTTTGTTTGTGATGTCCCTAGTCTCGTCCACCTCTGCAGCAACAAATGGGGCAGCATTGATCTCCCTCTTTAGATCATTTATTATCACATCACCGATTGCTTCAATTAGATCGTTCTGTATTCTATTGGACAAGCCAGAAAACACAGTGGATGAGTCCAAATGTCTAGATAACCTCTCATCTTTCTCAGCAAAAGCATGTAATAGTTCTACATAATTGCCACAATTAGAAGAGCTTGCCTTCTCGTCGTGACCACGAAATGCCAACTCCTGTTTCGCGAAAAAGCAGGTTGCATGAATGAGGTCTTTCAAAATCTCTCGGTTTTCCTTTACCTTGGCATTGTGGATGCTAACGTTGAGCCCGCGCTGTTCGTTCAGTGCCAAATCGATCCTTGCGCTTTTCATGTCACAATATCCCGTGTTAGTCCAGACATTGTCACAAGTTGAGAACAAAAAGCAGGGAAAACAGTAAAGACGGGTTTTCGAAGGACAACCACATCAGCGTTCTTTTCGGCTGTACCACTCCGTTTGAAAAGTTGTCCGGGCTGTCCCGTAGTTTGAAGCAAACCTTTTCGCTCCGGCGTTGGTCTAGCTGTGTTAATCACGTCCACTTTTGACTGAAAGTCCAGTTTTGAGAAGTTTTTAAGCTTTGATATATAATCCTCTTCTTCCATTTTGGCAGTCCGACGTAGCAAATCAAAAAAAGGATCGCACTTGACTCGCCTGGCGCCTCTGCGCAGAAGAACAGCGCAACGTACCGGTTGGCTCACGTGCGCCCTCTTAATTGCGGCAGAGAACTATCTGCCGCAACCTGTGCCTTTTCGCTGCGGTTTTATTTCCCATCAGCAAATCTAAATATGTCACACAAAAAAAAACCTTAACCTTTAATGGTTAAAAACATTAGCCAGACTGTGGAAAAACAGGTCAAATAAACGTATCTGCAACCATTATATTGGCGACATGCAGATGTACGGCAAGCAGCATGTATCAACCCAGTTTGTGATAATTGCGCATTCAGAGGTGCGGCTCTGCCTCACCTGCCTCCCCTGACCGCACGTCCCTGTTGCTGAGCTATTTACAAAATCGCCGTGTACCAGAAGACTTCCACATCCCAATGGATCCAGAACATATTTGTGTATTTAGTCATTGCCCGTGATCGTTTTTCACTCTTTCGTGTTAGCAAGCCTGCTTCAGCTATAGCTAACTCAAGTTAGCGGGGAACTCCAGAATAAAGTATAAAGTACTTTTAGCATGATCACGCAAGTAGTTTATCTGTTGTCGGCATCTTCGCCTAGGGCAGTCATTCTGTAATGTTTAGTCACCAAAATTGTGTCGCAAACAACTGGCTGGTCAATCAAACGGGAGTCCTCGATTGATGACAGGGTTGAACGACGTGAGCCACGATCTTATTGAAGTTTATTTTACACTTGGTACAAGAACAACCCTTTTGCGTGTCTTTTACATTCATGGCCAAAAGCCGTTTTTCTGTACACATGGACACTAAAATCCTGACAGGTTGTAAAGTGATCAGCACACTTCGATTTAAAATTTCGGGTTATGCAGTATTTCCAACGTTGGAAGGAAACTGTCCGAAATCGAGGACACCCTGTGCAGTGAGTTGTGTAACACGCATTTCAGGTTGGACCCGTCTTTGACGCCAAGAAAAAAATTGGACAAGCATGCATCACAAACATTGTTATTGAGGCACGGTACACCCATTCATCCATTTTCTGATCCGCTTATCCTCACAAGGGCCTTCTTTGGGTTGTTTGTTTATTGAACTAAGAAACAGATAACAGAAATTTGGGAGCAAGGCAAGGGAAGTTAAAAAAATAAAAACAAATAGTGATAATTGAACACAATATACATGGTCAAAGGAAGTAAGAGGAAAAAAACTAATCTAGTCCCACCCCTTGTTTTTTTGTGAGTTTTAATTTGATTTATTTTAAAATTGTCATTGATTGTTCATTTGGCATTTCGCAATCTGAAAGGAAAAAGTCAATGTACACTGGCACATTTCTATATCACTCTACTCTCAGACTCAATCAATATTCACTTACAATGCAGCATTTAATAATTTTACCAACTTTAATCTGATTTAAATCGTTTTTTTTAAACTTGACTTTTAAACCTGTTTTTGATCGCAGCAAGCGATTCACAATTCTCGATTCGAGGCGAGGAAGCTAAGAGCAGACTAAACTCGGCCGAGAAGTCCTAACGAGTACCGATACAACTGTAACTGGACATGAAGATTTCACACAAGGTGTTTTTATCTGGAAACACGGTACCACATGTCCTGTATTCGTGGATTTAATACAAATTCAGGGAAATGCAGTGATGCGGGTGGTTGGGAAAATCAAGTACGACTTGGACACTGATGCTAAAAAAATCTGGAGTTAGGAACCTATGGCTCGCCAGCCAGGTGCGGCTCTTTGGATGATATCATCTGGCTTGCAGATAAAACAAAATATTTTCACTTGTTTCATCCATCCATTTAACAAGTGGATGATACTGTTGAAACTACGTTGGCCATTGCTGGGTCAACAGGTAAATGCCCCCTTTTGAATCAGTCTGCCATGGTCATTCGCTCAAAGCTAACCTTCAACAAAGCAGTTGGTGAAAAGGAAAAAAAAGATGACGAGTATGGTCCACTTCAGAGCGAATGGACCGAAGGATTCACTTTTGTGAAGAGAACAGGTTCTGCGCTGTGCCGAATTTGCGATGACAAAATACCATCGATGAAACAGTCTGATGTCGCGCGGCA